>NC_069122.1:40187749-40529624 GCF_026914265.1 Mya arenaria | reverse complement strand
CATGAACTCCCTGAAATGACTTGGTGCGTATACTGCCCGTTGTAAATTGTAGAGTTGTAACAATAGCCATGTATAGCAAAGATTAACTTCAAGTAGTTGATGACATAAAGCGATGAAGTGAATTAACCTTTCTCTCTCAATTTACCTACTTAACTAATCGACTATCAGCATGTAAATTTTACCAAACAACATGAACAAATATGATCCCATTTTTTTCCATGGCCTATCATCAAATCCTGTGATAATCATTGGATCCGCATGATCGTTTTATATTTTTGCACAAACAACACACGACCTGACCATATTTTCTATACATATTGAAATGCCTATCCACCAAACGCTATCTTAGGCTCTCAGCTTACACTTTGTTAAACCTTTGAAGGGATACATGAATGCTATGATATGATATCATCTCTCATACTTAGGTGTATGATAAATATGATTCCCATCATCAGTACACCCTCATTAACTGATATCTCCCTACCACATGCCCTGTTAATGTTCCCTATTTCACAGGCTTTCTGTTTGTTATCAGGCCAACCATTTTGGCAATAAGTTATCAAGGCGTTGCAAACAAGGTCCAAATGTTGTTTTTTACTTGTTTTATATAGCTTAGAATGAGATGATGGAAAATTGCTGATTATTTGTTGCATATAATTGTCCGTATCAATTTGTAGGCCTTGATTATTTTGAGCATTTTGCATTGAATATATGCTCAAATATTTTGCTATAACCAATGATTACCCCGGAACATATGCAACTGTAAAAGAGAACTGCATCTGCCTGAGCCTTAATCTCTGTTCCCTAACAGACATGTCATTTAAACCGGGACCTTTTGATCTTATGGAATGAAAGGATTGTGATCTAATTTAATGTGAACCTATTTTACAGTCAAATGCTTTATTTTTTTCGAGAGAGCCCTCTAGGCAAAGCAAATTCGTTTCCCAAATGTCCTCACTGTATTCTTCTTTATGTATCACTGCAGATATACCATGGTTACTGCATCGGTTTGCTAAAGTGTGTATATGTATGGATCATACAATACAAGCACCGGTGTGTTTGATATAACCCATTTGCTTTGACAAAATGCCCTTTGCGGAGTTTTGGTACTCAAGAGATCTCGTAATGGCTTTGAAATTTCAGCAAACATAGACGTTGATTTCCCTACCTGATATTCAATGCCTAGAAAACTATGCACGCTATGTATATCAATGGGTGGTTTCTTACTTTGATCAGATTTACCTTTTGCGTTTTTTTAAATTTAGGATTGTTGGGATAAGAGTGAGGTTTGTGCACTTAAACTGGTTTAAACCCCCAGTAGATTAACATTTTACTGACCGTTCCAAGGTGGTACCTAACAATCCTTGATAAACATACCTAGTTTTTTATATACAGTTAATATGCACTGTGCTGTTTGTAAAGCTTTTTTGCTGTTCTTCCATGTTTCTTGTTTGTGATTTTATGTTATATGTCTTTGGCGTTTACCTAGTGCCATTAAACCGGGTTTATGTTTAAACTTTTTGCTACTGAACTTGTTTCTGTAGCTTTCCGCAAAAATATTCATGTATGTGATGGCCTTTGCCTTTTCAAGATCAGCAAAAATCCCTTCTGATTTGAATTGTGCAACCGTATTAGAACATCATCAAGTCTGGCATTATGGAGTAATGAATTTAGTCAACAATGTGCTTTGTTCAGCAATTTTGACTTCGATAAATCCTCAATTTGCATCAAGCTTTCTGGTAGAGAAAAATTCTTTCTTCTTCTGTTGTTATTTAATTTTAAGTAATCTACACAAACACTTATTTTGTCCATTGGCTTCGCCAAAAGGAATACGCCTCACACCAATCAGTCGGCTGGTCAACCTGAAATAAGACCTCGTCTTTTTCCATTGTTTCAAGTTCATTATATTTGGCAGTAAAGGAATGAGTACTCTGTGCGGCACTGACGGTGCAAACGGCCTAGATCCTTCGTTTAGGGAAATTTTACATTCTTCTTTCAGCATTACTACATCATTGAATGAATTTGATATTTGTGTAAAACCGTGTCAAAGCTAATGATCTCATTTTTACCAAACACAAGTTTTGAATTGCAAGTCGACCGAGTAAACATATTTCTAAACCCTTTACCACAAAAATGGTCTCGACTAATATTTTGTTACTCAATTCTAAGTCAAACTCAAGTGACCAGAATACATTCAATTAGCACCTGTATCAATTTAAAATAGATACACTCTTGTCTTACCTTCAAAGTTTTTTCCATTGTTCATCGCCCTGAGCATTCAATAGCCGAAGATAACACCGATCCTACACTTAATCAAAGTCGTGTTCAGAGAACCTCCCCGGCACGACCATAGCACGATTCGTCGCCATCGGTTAGCGCTTTGGACCATGTGCACCACTTTACTAAACGTGCACTAATTATGTAGGACTTAATGTTCACATTCGTTTTGTTGCCTGATCTGTAACGTTACGTTAAAAATATAAACATGACGAGATACACATAATAATATACGTAATGAATGGTATTATTTCTTTGTAAAAGTAAAGAAATAGAGGATGCATATCACTTCATAAGCATTTGTCGATGTTATTTTCAGTTACGTAAAACTTATATGCTGAATGTGCACAACTTGACTTAATGTGCACAACTTGACTGAACGTGCACCACTTGTCTGAATGTGCACAACTTTACTGAATGTGTGCCACTTGTCTAAATGTGCACCACTAGACTGAATGTGCACCACTTGACTGAACGTGCACCATTGGACTAAATATGTACCACTAGACTGAATGTGCACCACTTGACTGAACGTGCACCATTGGACTAAATATGTACCACTAGACTGAATGTGCACCACTTGACTGAACGTTCACCATTGGACTAAATATGTACCACTAGACTGAATGTGCACCACTTGACTGAACGTGCACCATTGGACTAAATATGTACCACTAGACTGAATGTGCACCACTTGACTGAACGTGCACCACTAGACTGAATGAGTACCACTTGACTTAACGTGCACCACTAGACTGAATGTGCACCACTTGACTGAACGTGCACCATTGGACTAAATGTGCACCAATAGACTGAATGTGGACCACTTGACTGAACGTGCACCACTAGACTGATTTAGTACCACTTGACTAAACGTGCACCACTGGACTAAATGTGCACCATTTGACTGAATGAGCAGTACTTGTATGAACTTACACCACTTGACTGAATGTGCACCACATGACTGAACGTGCACCATTGGACTAAATGTGCACCAATAGACTGAATGTGCACCACTTGACTGAACGTGCACCATTGGACTAAATGTGTACCACTTGACTAAACGTGCACCACTGGACTAAATGTGCACCACATGACTGAACTTGCATTACATGACTGAACGTGCACCAATTGACTGAACGTGCATAACATAAATAATTAAAATGAACATGCATAACTTGACTGAATGTGTTATCTCGGTACATGATCAAGATACATGACTTAACTGATTTTGAAATGACAGAAATTACATGACCTCATTGATAGTGCCTTACTTAACGGAAGGGCCAAACTTGACTAAAGGTGCATATTATATCTGAAGGTTTATAAAATGACTTAACGTGCATTACTTGACTGTACTTACAATCTATCACTTAAGCTACATAGCTTTACTGATAATAGATAACTTGACGGCATGAACATTACTCGACAAAAGGTGCTTAATTTTACTTTATGCGCATTTATTTACTTATTGTGCATGACTTAACAGGAGATACATTACTGAAGGTGCCTTAGTAAATGATGGAAAACGACTTGACTGAAGGTGCCTTATTTGACTGATGGTACATGACTTGACTGAGGTGACTAACATGAATGATGGTACATGACTTGACTGGAGATGCCTTACATGAATAATGGTACATGACTTGACTGGAGATGACTAACATGAATGATGGTACATGACTTGACTGAAGGTGAGTTACTTGACTCATGGTACATAACTTGACTGAAGGTGACTTACTTGACTCAAGGTGCATGACTTGACTTTAGATGACTTACTTAAATGAAGTAACATGATTTGACTGAAGGTGACTTACTAGACTGATTGTACATGAATTGACTGGAGGAGAAGCCTTTCTTGGATGATAGTATATGACTTGACTGGAGGTGACTTATTTGGATAATGTTACATTACTTCACTGAGTGTGACTTACTTGACTCATGGTGCATGACTTGACTTTAGATGACCTACTTAAATTAAGTAACATGACTTGACTGAAGGTGACTTACTTGACTGATTGTACATAAATTGACTGAAGGAGGTGCATTTTTGGATGATGGTACATGACTTGACTGGATGTGACTTACTTGAATAATGGTACATGATTTGACTGAAGGTGACTTATATGACTGATGTTACATGACTTGACAGAAAGTGTCTAACTTGAATGATGGTACATGACTTGACTGAAGGTTCCTTGATTTTTTTCGTAATACCACTATTTGTTATAAATTGGCGAAGAAATGAAAGCAATGGGAAACTGAATTCAATACAACTATTTTAATTCAAATGGTCTGTCTTCCATTAAAATTGAATACATTGATTTTATTTCTATTAAAAAATAATCATAACATCAATAATATTAATTTAAAAAAAAATATATCATCACATGGAAGTTTCATAGTAATTGTTGCCATGGGTACAATTGGGATGAATTGAAATTTATCAAAATAGCTGCAAAATCCAGCTCAAATGCATAACATTACATCTGACTGTCATAGATTTTGATTCCATGACATTGAGTGTTATTATGTCATTACTATTTAAGCCTGCTATGTATAGGAATACACCTTTTACAGCTATTACGGTTCTGTTCATGTACCCTTCAATAACAAAATATAATTATGTTATATAATACGAATCATGAAATATGACTGATATTTTCCCCTGTGGTCTAAACGTGCCAAAAATTAATATTAATTAAAATACGCATATGCAAATGTTACTGTTATCTAGGACAATATAAAACTTAAAGCTGCACTTAATCAACAACTATTGTTAATCCGAAACATCGTTATTCCGAAGTTACTGTTTGGTCCCTACGATTTCGGATTAACGGTGTTCAACTGTTGTTGTGACAGTGCAGCTTAATCATACCTATACAAAATATATGTTATTTTGGTTGTTTAATATGTCATGTGTATCAAAGAAGGCAAAGTGTCCCAACTAGTAAATACACTGTCTATGAAAAATAAACATGAATAAACATTTTCATCAAAAGCTTTATCTTCTCACAAGCTTAATATACAAGTCACGTGGTCTAAGCAACCCACCCGCGTTCTCGACCACCGGTGGCACCTTAAGGCGGTCAGAGCGCTCCAATCGGAAGTTCTGTAACAACCGTACAAGCGCCATCTTGGCTTCCACGAGCGCCAGTTTCATTCCGATACAATTTCGAGGACCACCGCCAAAGGGAATGTAGCTATATGGGTAGATCTTCTGTTTGTTTTCAGGTGAAAAGCGTTCCGGATCAAACCTTTCCGGCTCCGGCCAGTATTTCGGATTCCGGTGAATGGCGTTTGTAGAAAAGGTGATGTCCATGCCTTTCTCGAAGTGAAAGCCATTTATGGTGATGTCTCTCGTGGGTTGGCGATTAAAGCGGCCGACTGGTGGGTACAGACGTAGTGTCTCCTGCATAATCATCTCTAAGAAATCCATCTTTAAGATTGAGTCGTACGTGATGTTATCTGTCGTATGTCGACCGTCCAGAGCATCCACTTCCTCCACCAGCCGGTCCTGGACTTCCGGATGCTGCGCCAGAACGTACGCGAGCCATCCAAGCAAGGCGGCTGTAGTCTCGTGACCTGCAGCGAGGAATATGATCCCATTAATGGTGATGTCATTTTCACTCATCCCGCTTTGCTTCATTTGTTCAAATGATTTATCGCTGGAGACACCGTTGTCTGGACTGTCCGTTTGCGTGTCCATCATGAGCTTCAGAAGGTCGTTAAACTCGCCGCTGTTGTTTTTTCGCCGTTCTTGAATAGCCTTTCGAACCGTTTTGTCTAAAAACTGCATCGCGTCTGGATCATTGAAGTCCTTTGAAAGGAATTTAATCAGCGGCTGAATGTCTGGAAACAAGAAGTTTAACATAAGGACAGTTCGTGTAATACTTCCGTCCAGTATGTTCGACGCATGCTTTACAAAAGGGTCATCTGGATGTCTCTGTGAGTCGACTTCAATCCCAAACGCCGTGGAGCATATCACGTCCATTGTCAACGTCTTGAATCGTTCACCCATGTCAATAACCTGGTCCTCCGACTTTTCCAACCGCTCATCCAGGCATTCAATCATAGTATCAAGACAGCGTTTCAGAATGGGTCTCATACTCTTAATCTTCCCCGAGCTGAAGGTCGGTTGTAATATGGCCCGGAGGTACTTCCATTTGACCCCCTTGGCGTTGTTCACCGAGTTCTCCCACACCTTAGAAACCTGGACCGTGTCGCTGCGATTATAGAACTTGGAGAACTGCGTGATCAAGATTTCCTAAAAAAAGAAATATTTGTTTTCATTTAAAAATGTTTGCTTCAATTATCCCTGATTGCTATAGGTCACAGGAAGGAAGGAAGGAAGGAAGGAAGGAAGGAAGGAAGGAAGGAAGGAAGGAAGGAAGGAAGGAAGGAAGGAAGGAAGGAAGGAAGGAAGGAAGGAAGGAAGGAAGGAAGGAAGGAAGGAAGGAAGGAAGGAAGGAAGGAAGGAAGGAAGGAAGGAAGGAAGGAAGGAAGGAAGGAAGGAAGGAAGGAAGGAAGGAAGGAAGGAAGGAAGGAAGGAAGGAAGGAAGGAAGGAAGGAAGGAAGGAAGGAAGGAAGGAAGGAAGGAAGGAAGGAAGGAAGGAAGGAAGGAAGGAAGGAAGAAGGAAGGAAGGAAGGAAGGAAGGAAGGAAGGAAGGAATACAGTGCTTTCATTAAAGAGATGGGAGGGGAAGTTAAATTCAGACTTAACTTTTTTTTACCTTGACCCTGTCCGGGTCTCCTACCATGACGACGGGGTAATTCCCGTAGAAGCATCCCCATACGCCGCCGTAACGCTTCGCACACTGTCGGTCGTACTCATGCGAACCAAGAGCGAAAAGTTGCTTCAAGTGACCCATAAACGGCACCGGTGTGTCGCATTTAATTCCCCTCCTTCGAAAGTAGCCATGTTTATATGTTGTGTACATGTACAGTAGAGCAACGACGGTGACTATAAACCCAACTGGGCCATCAATCCACCATGGAATATAAACGTAACTCCCTATATACATGTTTATATCCGTTTAAGGCGTCCAATGCACAAACTTGTTTTTTTCTTAGTTAAATCTTAAAAAAATACTATGTGTCTTAATAAGTTTGGCTCACGCACATTGCGTGTTTGCAATACAACTGTCCTCAGCGTTCAATTTTTGCAATGTTTTAATTCAGTACACTTTTATCAAATCCGATGCAATTTACAGCGATGGTGAAATCGTTATCAATTCGGGATATAATGCATTTACGCACTGACCTATATACTTTGCACCCAGAGATACTGATATGAACAAGAAAAATAACATAAGTTTTGTTTTACTGCCTTACACGTATAGGTTGCATACCTTTAATGGTCAAGCGCGTAAAGCGCAAATCCGTAAGGCCATTCGGAACTCCTCGGCCATTTTTTTCAAAAACAACCTCGGATGTATTTGGACGGTTTACATACTAAAAAAGTGGTACGTTTAAGTCCGCAGCAAGTAGATCGCGTAGTAATTTTATTTAGCAGTTAAACTTTGTGACTTAACTCTTGTGATATTTAATTATGTTTGCAATAAAACAATTCAATGGCAATCAATTTAAACTTAGATCAATAAATACAACTCTAACACACTACATTTAATTAATGATATTATTCAAAATTTTACGAACTACTTCAACTGATATACCTGCATACATCCGAGGTTGTTTTTGAAAAAAATGGCCGAGGAGTTCCGAATGCCGTAAGGCGAAACACACATGTTAGTTCCCGGTTAAGATCTACCGTATTTTTCTCGACCCTATACTTTTTTGCCTTAAAAAATATATGTTTTCATTTGTTGGATTTGTTTTAAACGTTATATATTTCACATCGATTGTGAAGAAAACTATGATAGCTTATACTAAGTCACTCTCGTTGGCACGATGTTGCGCGAGAGTGTATTATTGTAGGGGAAAATGGGGTACTCGGAGAACACCCACTTGTCAGTCTTGGTGACCACAAAACAAACACATACACCCAGGCCAGGAATCTAACCCGGCTTAATTTGTTATATTTAAATTGATAAAAAAATGAAGTGTTTTCGGATAATTAAAATACCAATAATGCTGGTTGGAGCGTAGGTCAAGCGCATATAATACAAATACATGTACTCAACACAAACAGTCATGTAAATTAATCACAAGAATAATCATCACATCTATGTAAATGCAGTACATCTTTACTTCTCGGCCTCTAAACGCCAGCTCCACCACTTTACGGTGGTGCAAAGAAAAATAGCTGTCGACACTTCCGTGGTGGAGCTGTGCCCTATGTTTACATGAACACCCGTGAGTATGATTTATATTTTATTTGATAATATCATTTAACGGACATATTTCAAAAATCGGAGAATGTGGTACCGTGTAAGAACACTTCTACTGCAGGCTGGTTACTACTTCGTTTCAATATTGGGCAAACTGCGGTGTCAGGAGCTTTTCTCCCGAATCGGACTTGTGCATATTTTGAGAACTGATTGCACAGCAAGTACACTTCGGTGCTAACACACCCCGTAAGAACATTCTGACGCATGCAACTATAACTGTTATGCATAGTTCCTATACAGGATCACACCAAAACTAATAAGCACTTCTTAAAAATGTAAACATAGGGCACAGTTCCAACACGGAAGTGTCGACAGCCTTTTTTTTGAACAGCCGTAAGGTGGTGAAGCCTCCATTTAGAGGCCATGAACTTAAACACATTCAAATATCCTCATCAAAAACTCAATTATTTAACAAATCATTAACATAGAGTGTTCCTATTTCAGATCTGTAATTAGTCAACGCTATTTGTAGCTCTAAATTCGATCTTACCTCCGCATGTTAAAATCTGGAAAACAATACGAAAACCTTGTTTATCAAACATATCATGCAAATATAAGACATTATCGGTGATCGAATCTCAAATTATGACCATGACATATCTTTGTCCATCGGGAACCGTATTTGGCAACACGTCGGCGTGGAATCAATTTAAGCTCTGACACGACTGCGAAACAGCTCTTTTAAGAGATGTGTATAAAAAGAGACAGTGACACTTCCGAGCTAGAACCAATGAACGGATATCATCATAAAAAGTAAGTATGACTCATATTTTATCCAATATCACAATAAGGAGGGCTTATTTAAGAAATCGGGGAATGCAGTGACATATAAATATGTTTAATGTTCACACGTATTTCGGTTATATTGTAAGTATATTGTTTATGGAGTTATAAACCGATTCTCCCATCAAACACATGCATATTTACAAACGAAAGTAGAACATTTTCATCAATATTCAGCTGAATTTCACTCAAAAATGACCGCCTGTTTACCGGAATAAGCATGTTTATACTTGTAAGTATTATTTGAAAAATATATTTTTGTTCGATTTCATTAACTATACGAAACATTAGTTCTATCAAAGTCAGGAACAAAATCAATTACTGTGTATCTCTTTTGGAATCCCATTTATTTTCCTCGTAAAGATTTTATTTCCAGTTGCACCTTCTTACGATCTGATGGAATCGGTCTAGTCAGTGCAACCGCTTAAATTATAAAGCCTGCACACTTTGTAACATGTCCCTTGCTTTCTGCTATTAGTCTCAGTATAAACTATGGACATATTTAATTACTTTAACGGATATCATTCTGAAATTTGTCCCTGTTTTAATCACGCTTTAACTTTATTTATGTAAAGAAATATCTTCAAAAAAAACGTTCGTTATGTAACGTCAAACACCACGTTACTTAAATGTTCATATATCTTGGTAACCATAGTTTTAATTCATTTGATAGTTTACTTTCTATTAAATCGTGTTTATTGTATAGTGTTACCGTCTGACATGTTCCGAGAGAAGGCTTCTCTAATTCAACGAATAACCGCGGGGACGAACTGCTGGTAAAATCCCCGCCAAATGCCCTCGCACCCCAGGGACCATAGGTGATTTTTTGCATCTTTTTTTATTTCGACGGCTAGTGCACTAACATGGTCACTATACGGCAGATATTGTGTATGATGCAAAATCAGAATAAGCGTGCGTTAATAAAAGTGTTTTTAAGACACGAGCTGTAAGACAAGCTGTACGATTAAAAAATCCGGGCTTGAATAACCCTAACCATTTCGCTGGAATGATCAACACTCCACATCGATAAAGTAAAACATAACCTTTTAACAAAACATTTCCTTGCCTCAACGCCGTTTGAACTTCGCTGAATGTAATCAGCCAGTACAGTTCTAGGTAATACTCGTTACAAAAACGCGGAAGGTGTCATCAACGGTAAAACTAATTTCACTTTACTTGCATTAATAGGTCCATTTAAATTCATTAAATCCCTTAAATACTTTAAAATGTTTTCTTCTTTAAATGTTTACCTACCAATTATGGATTAAAATTCGACATGTTGCATTTTATAGGGGTCTGGTATGCAATGGGACTGTTCAAATAGGGTGGAGTCCGAAGGGCTCCACCAGCATATTGAATTGCGCCATTGCATACCATACCCCAATAAAATGCTACATGTCGAATATTAAAACTTATAATTACATTTATTTAATCTTCATTTCTGCTAAAATAAATAGATTATTCAAGAGCATTTTCTCTTTTTTCCTTCTCACGTTGTTCTCAACGGTGGGTAAATTAGAACAGTTATCGTACCTGCAATTTATACAACAGAATGCGAAGTTATAGTTCCTTATTTATTTGCTTATTTTTAAATTTCCGAGGTTAAGTATATTATAAATACGTACTATGACAAATGTCAATTCCAAATTCCGAAATAAGTTGTCATCATTGTAATTTAATATTTTTTCAACTGTTCCATCCATCATGAAATCTTCTACATTAAAATCAATCAAATTATCGTTGCTTATTTTGTTTAAACTGCTTTACTGCTTATTACAGTTTCGCATGTTGCCAAACGCACTCAATTTCGGTGGGAAATGCCATTGCACGTTATACAGAAATAATGTGAAATTGATAAACAACAACCATCGTTAAGGAATGAAGTGTTAATGTGAATATTTTTATCGTAAGCTGTTTTTATTTTCGTAAAAATGACGTCATCATGCAAGTGCTTGCCTTCCTCAGGCAATTATGCCACAATAACCCTTATGTTCCGTAATGATTTCACAGGTGGAAACGATAATCTTTTTTGCGGGACAGAACTTCTATGGTAAAATGTTAATATGTTAAGTTACATGTGCATTACTACTATGGTATGTACACTGTACATGTACACAAATCAGTCTTTCGAGGGATTATCTAAAATAACATGCCTAATTATTTTTGCTTTATCAACATATTTCAAAATAGTTTGCTTTATCAACATATCCAATACGAAAGTGTTTGATATGTGAATAGTGGCACTTATTCTGTCTCGCTTTGGGGCTTGTATTTATTTAGACGCAGCAAAGTGTCCGCCTGCACAGCGAGAGATCATGTGTTCAAACTCCGACAGGTGCACATAGCAATTTGCGCAGTATGTTACATTTGGCGCTCAACGACGGACTTGCATTGCAAGATAAGCCTCAAAGTCATTACAATTTGACCTTATTCTCCGAGATTCGAGGACGAATTTCAAAATGGAGGGGGAATGTGTAACCGGGTATTAGACATGTTTATAACAGTATTTATACTGTCTCGCTATGGAGCTAGCTTTGACAGCGAGAGCGAGAAGTCATGGGTTCGAGCCCCATCAGGTGCAGATAGCAATTTGTGCAGTCTATTTCATTTTCTTACCACGGACTTCTGGGGTTAAGTTTACCTGTCTAGATTACACCATATTCTACATTATGTTGGCCTATTCAACTCAGCTGTATTGATCACAGACGGAAATGCATGTATGACTGACCCAATTATTTATATTGGTCATGTACGGAGATGCATATATGACTGACCCATTCAACTCTATTGGTCAGATACGGAAATGCATGTTTGACTAACCCATTCAGTTGTATTGGTCAGATACGGAAATGCATGTTTGACTTACCAATTCAGTTGTATTGGTCAGATAAGAAAATGCATGTATGGCCACCCATTCAGCTCTATTGGTCAGATACGGAGATGTATATATGGCCACCCATTCAGCTCTATTTGTCAGATACGGAGATGCATATATGGCCACCCATTCAGCTCTATCGGTCAGATACGGAAATGCATGTATGGCCACCCATTCAGCTCTATTGGTCAGATACGGAGATGCATATATGGCCACCCATTCAGCTCTATTGGTCAGATACGGAAATGCATATATGGCCACCCATTCAGTTCTATTGGTCAGATACGGAAATGCATATATGGCCACCCATTCAGTTCTATTGGTCAGATACGGAGATGTATGTATGGCCACCCATTCAGCTCATTGGTCAGATACGGAGATGCATATATGGCCACCCATTCAGCTCTATTGGTCAGATACGGAAATGCATGTATGGCCACCCATTCAGCTCTATTGGTCAGATACGGAGATGCATGTATGGCCACCCATTCAGCTCTATTGGGCAGATACGGAAATGCATGTATGGCCACCCATTCAGCTCTATTGGTCAGATACGGAGATGCATATATGGCCACCCATTCAGCTCTATTGGTCAGATACGGAGATGCATATATGGCCACCCATTCAGCTCTATTGGTCAGATACGGAGATGCATATATGGCCACCCATTCAGCTCTATTGGTCAGATACGGAGATGCATATATGGCCACCCATTCAGCTCTATTGGTCTTTTTCTCAAAAATTAAAAAAAAACATATTATTACATGAAGGTCGGCAAGACTACGGAGAGGATGATGAACGCGGTTCCCGTGTGGCAGTGCACATTGGTTCACATTAAAAAACCAGAGTATGTCAAACAAAAGTTCCATCATGTGTGTGTTCTATAACACACAACTTAACACGAATACACAAGCTCCGACGCTGATTAATGAATGTTCAACTGCTAGACCACTTGGTTTATTTTTGAAATTCTGCCAAATGACAATTACAATCCGATTGTTTAATATGTCATCATACGCCTTGCTGAACGAGGCTCCCGTGGGGCGGTGATGTACACTGGTGCACGTTCAATAACCGGCGTATCCTGTGTGTGCTCTATAACACACAATCTATTTTAAACACGAATTCAAATACTCTCACTTCTCCATCGTAAATAGATAAATGCAGATTTAAAGTCATTTCGAATCCTCCGATTTTCGGTCATTTTGTTGCTTTTAAATAGTCAGGTCGTACCCGACCGAAAGTCAATTCGAAACCTATAATGTATTTTCCTTTATTTTTTTTTAATTTTTCATATGAAACACAATAGCTAAATGATAATAGGCTCAATCAGTTAACATGTAGTTCAATCTGACATGAATATTATGTCGTTTCGTAACCTGCTGATTGCATTAGTAGATTCTTTAATGAGTTGCTAATTGAGCCTGCACGAGGTGCGATTTTTTTATTTGGTCAGTTGGTCGTGTTCAAACTACCAATAGGTGAGAAGTTCTTGGTGCATTCCTGCAAAGTTGTGGTATTTTTTTTCTTTTATAATTCCGACCAGACATTTTCATGCGAAATGACCGAAAATAGAAGGGCACGAAATGACTAGGGTACCAACTAACTAATTCCATGAATGGCCCGGTTACTTTGTAGAATTCAAGTACATCCCTCAGTGGCCCCAACCTATGCGAATGATATAATGTCCTCATACATCAAGTCCCTTTTGTTACAGAATGGCAGCCCTTTCTAGACCTTTAATATTTAAACCTATTATACCTCACTTTTGTCTATAATGATAAAATCCCATTACCCGAAAAAGAGTTATTTTGACTATCAGAAAACCTTTCAACCTTTTTGACACGTGACCAACCAAAATTTCACTGTCAATTGCGACCGCAGTGATATTTTAATGTCATAAAAGGGCAAATAACTGCTTCAATATTTTAGCTAAATCATGACGTGATTGCCTCCCTTATACACATACAGAAGTGACGTCATTATTAAATGTGTGCACAAAAACATCTGACGACAGGAAATTAACGGTGGAAATTTGTTTTAGATATATAGGATCTGACACGAGTTGTCATTTAATACAAGATTATATTAAACGAGTTCATGAAATTTGTTAGTAAGCGAGCCTCTGGCGAGCTTACTAACAACTTCCATGGACGAGTTTAATAAAATTCCTGAATTAAATGACAACGAGTGTCAGATCTGTTTTATCACATGCTTAAAACGGTGTTTTTGTTACCAATTAAGTTCCACTTTCTGAACCGATTGTTTGACAGCCAAAGTACTCAGAGTAGAATGTCAACGATGCGCCATATAAATAGTTCCAAATTAAAATGACAAAAGTAACTAGCAGTTATCAAGTTTTAAAATCTGATAAAGCGCTTAACAAGTCACAAATATAAAAATGTGTAGTAAAATATCCAACAACAAGAATAACGAACGATTTTAACCACAAAACCCCAATAAGTACACAATTTGGTGACGTCACACTCAGAGTACATGCATTTACGCGGTTTATGTGACCTACATCGGTCTGTCAAGTTTTACTGTGTGCACGTCATCATGCAAGTGCTTGCCTTCCTCAGGCAATTATGCCACAATAACCCTTATGTTCCGTAATGATTTCACAGGTGGAAACGATAATCTTTTTTGCGGGACAGAACTTCTATGGTAAAATGTTAATATGTTAAGTTACATGTGCATTACTACTATGGTATGTACACTGTACATGTACACAAATCAATCTTTCGAGGGATTATCTAAAATAACATGCCTAATTATTTTTGCTTTATCAACATATTTCAAAATAGTTTGCTTTATCAACATATCCAATACGAAAGTGTTTGATATGTGAATAGTGGCACTTATTCTGTCTCGCTTTGGGGCTTGTATTTATTTAGACGCAGCAAAGTGTCCGCCTGCACAGCGAGAGATCATGTGTTCAAACTCCGACAGGTGCACATAGCAATTTGCGCAGTATGTTACATTTGGCGCTCAACGACGGACTTGCATTGCAATATAAGCCTCAAAGTCATTACAAATTGACCTTATTCTCCGAGATTCGAGGACGAATTTCAAAATGGAGGGGGAATGTGTAACCGGGTATTAGACATGTTTATAACAGTATTTATACTGTCTCGCTATGGAGCTAGCTTTGACAGCGAGAGCGAGAAGTCATGGGTTCGAGCCCCACCAGGTGCAGATAGCAATTTGTGCAGTCTGTTTCATTTTCTTACCACGGACTGCTGGGGTTAAGTTTACCTGTCTAGATTACACCATATTCTACATTATGTTGGCCTATTCAATTCAGCTATATTGATCAAAGACGGAGATGCATGTATGACTGACCCATTCAGCTCTATTGATCAGATACGGAGATGCATATATGACTGACCCATTCAGCTGTATTGGTTAGATACGGAGATGCATATATGACTGACCCATTCAGCTGTATTGGTTAGATACGGTAATGCATATATGACTGACCCATTCAGCTGTATTGGTCAGATAAGGAAATGCATGTATGGCCACCCATTCAGCTCTATTGGTCAGATACGGAGATGCATATATTGCCACCCATTCAGCTCTATTGGTCAGATACGGAGTTGCATGTATGACTGACCCATTCAGCTCTATTGGTCAGATACGGAGATGCATATATGGCCACCCATTCAGCTCTATTGGTCAGATACGGAAATGCATATATGGCCACCCATTCAGCTCTATTGGTCAGATGCGGAAATGCATATATGGCCACCCATTCAGCTCTATTGGTTAGATACGGAAATGCATATATGGCCACCCATTCAGCTCTATTGGTCAGATACGGAGATGCATGTATGGCCACCCATTCAGCTCTATTGGTCAGATACGGAGATGCATATATGACTGACCCATTCAGCTCTATTGGTCAGATACGGAGATGCATGTATGGCCACCCATTCAGCTCTATTGGTCAGATACGGATATGCATGTGTGGCCACCCATTCAGCTCTATTGGTCAGATACGGAGATGCATGTATGACTGACCCATTCAGCTCTGTTGGTCAGATACGGAGATGCATATATGACTGACCCATTCAGCTCTATTGGTCAGATACGGAGATGCATATATGGCCACCCATTCAGCTCTATTGGTCAGATACGGAGATGCATATATGGCCACCCATTCAGCTCTATTGGTCTTTTTCTCAAAAATTAAAAAAAAAAAACATGTTATTACATGAAGGTCGGCAAGACTACGGAGAGGATGATGAACGCGGTTCCCGTGTGGCAGTGCACATTGGTTCACATTAAAAAACCAGAGTATGTCAAACAAAAGTTCCATCATGTGTGTGTTCTATAACACACAACTTAACACGAATACACAAGCTCCGACGCTGATTAATGAATGTTCAACTGCTAGACCACTTGGTTTATTTTTGAAATTCTGCCAAATGACAATTACAATCCGATTGTTTAATATGTCATCATACGCCTTGCTGAACGAGGCTCCCGTGGGGCGGTGATGTACACTGGTGCACGTTCAATAACCGGCGTATCCTGTGTGTGCTCTATAACACACAATCTATTTTAAACACGAATTCAAATACTCTCACTTCTCCATCGTAAATAGATAAATGCAGATTTAAAGTCATTTCCAATCCTCCGATTTTCGGTCATTTTGTTACTTTTAAATAGCCAGGTCGTACCCGACCGAAAGTCAATTTGAAACCTATAATGTATTTTCCTTTATTTTTTTATTTTTTTTTATTTAAATGATAATAGGCTCAATCAGTTAACATGTAGTTCAATCTGACATGAATATTATGTCGTTTCGTAACCTGCTGATTGCATAAGTAGATCCTTTAAGAGTTGCTAATTGAGCCTGCACGAGGTGCGATTTTTTTAATTTGCTCAGTTGGTCGTGTTTCAAACTACCAATAGGTGAGAAGTTCTTGGTGCATTCCTGCAAAGTTGTGGTATTTTTTTTCTTTTATAATTCCGACCAGACATTTTCATGAGAAATGACCTAAAATAGGAGGGCACGAAATGACTAGGGTACCAACTAACTAATTCCATGAATGGCCCGGTTACTTTGTAGAATTCAAGTACATCCCTCACTGGCCCCAACCTATGCGAATGATATAATGTCCTCATACATCAAGTCCCTTTTGTTACAGAATGGCAGCCCTTTCTAGACCTTTAATATTTAAACCTATTATACCTCACTTTTGTCTATAATGATAAAATCCCATTACCCGAAAAAGAGTTATTTTGACTATCAGAAAACCTTTCAACCTTTTTGACACGTGACCAACCAAAATTTCACTGTCAATTGCGACCGCAGTGATATTTAAATGTCATAAAAGGGCAAATAACTGCTTCAATATTTTAGCTAAATCATGACGTGATTGCCTCCCTTATACACATACAGAAGTGACGTCATTATTAAATGTGTGCACAAAAACATCTGACGACAGGAAATTAACGGTGGAAATTTGTTTTAGATATATAGGATCTGACACTCGTTGTCATTTAATACAAGATTTTATTAAACGAGTTCATGAAATTTGTTAGTAAGCGAGCCTCTGGCGAGCTTACTAACAACTTCCATGGACGAGTTTAATAAAATTCCTGAATTAGATGACAACGAGTGTCAGATCTGTTTAATCACATGCTTAAAACGGTGTTTTTGTTACCAATTAAGTTCCACTTTCTGAACCGATTGTTTGACAGCAAAAGTACTCAGAGTAGAATGTCAACGATGCGCCATATAAATAGTTCCAAATTAAAATGACAAAAGTAACTAGCAGTTACCAAGTTTTAAAATCTGGTAAAGCGCTTAACAAGTCACAAATATAAAAATGTGTAGTTAAATATCCAACAACATGAATAACGAACGATTTTAACCAAAAAACCCCAATAAGTACACAATTTGGTGACGTCACACTCAGAGTACATGCATTTACGCGGTTTATGTGACCTACATCGGTCTGTCAAGTTTTACTGTGTGCACGGATTAAAAGTTATTCGCTGTCGCTTTCTACGATGATTTTGCAGCGTTTTCTTGGTGTACATGGTGTTTCACAACATGCAGATGATAACGGCGAAGTCTTACTCTGTACTGCATGGATGTTGATGTTGAAAAAGTTAATTTCCACTAGGAATGTTTCCAGAGAACATGATGTTCTAGCCGCCATAGGATGTGTCATGAGATGTCTGTGCTGCGGAATTCGAATTTGTGTTTTCGGTAACCGACAGCTAATTAAATCGGCAAGCAAATGGCATTGATTGCATATTGCTTGTGTTGGTCAAGATGGAGATGTTTGAACTGTTCTTGTGGTGTTTGTCACTATTGTGGCTGTATTTGTTGACTGACTGGATATTTTTGTGACTAGTAATCTGCATTATCTGGTTGGCGGAACATTGTTATCAGAAAGTTTTTGTACAAGATGCTTTCTGGCACTATGATTCGTTAGCCATTTCCCTCCCGGAAGTCTTACAGCTTCATTATTACGGTAAGTATTTGTTGGCATTTAAACCATTTTGTTCACAAACAATGCGGAGGGCTATCTAATTGCGTGTGATTAGTCTGGCCAATAGAAATGTCTGATAGGTTATCTTACACATGTGTAAGATAAAAATATTCGTAATGGGTATATTACACGGAAAACAAAGGTAAGCATGTGATAAAAAATATATATTTGATATTTTGTTTACCTTGTATTTGTTTTATAAAATAAATTAAATTATTTTAAAACTTTTTTATGCTCTTAATTTCGTTCAGTATACTAAAATAACGCCTCGGGTTACATTATCCTCTCGGGTTGAAAATATCAATATCACACATGATGCCATTTGATATATATATATATATATATATATAATATTGATGATATTGAATCCGGTATAATATTTAAGAAGGTGCTTTTTTAAATTAAATAAAATATGAACATGTATGTTTTATTTTCCCGATGGACGTTTCATTCAAAGAACCTTTTCAATAACATACTTTCTTCTAAATAAGTTTTCTTGGGACAATTCACTTTGAATCATTATATTACGAACAATATTCATTAATGCGTAATGGAAGTTTGAAATTACAAGTTTCGGCTTGTTCATTGACAACAATGAGACGTGCCACTCTTCCAACGCCTCCTAGCAACGGCCTGGATCAGTATTCTATTTCCTGGAGTCATGTTCAATGATTTCGGAGGACAAAAATGATTTAACTTCATTATAGACTGGTTATATAAACTATAAACCAAACTTTCATGCATACCTTTATTCCTTACATAATACATTCGCAACTAGAAATTATAAGCATTAGATATTTGCAGAGAAGTAAAGAACATAAATGATACTTAGATACAATTTGCAACTTTTGAAAAGTAACTCCTATTTTTAACAAAATTACTTTTAATTATATTCTCGTTTATTATTTAATACAAGAAAAAAAGTTAAAAATACATATTTAAATTAATTAATTTTACATAGAAACCCTCTAAAACAAATTCAAGTCATGTTTACAGTGTCTAAAGTTACAATATGACATAAAGTGCACTACCATCACAAGTATCATTGTCTGTACTTAACGAACTACATACAGGCAACCTCTAACAAATGTCAATAAATGTATTTAAAGCTGCGTTCTGACTTATTGACATCTTTGATCTGATTTATTTTATTTTATTTTTGTCTCAGAATCAACACATTTTAACATCAGAACCTTTAATTCAGTCATATAAAATAACTCACAATAAAACAGATCTCAATTGTTTGGTAAACTGCCGAAGTTTTCATTTTTTCTTAAAGCGTTAGTTACGCTTTTAGCCATAAAACATCCATTTCAAACATTCATATGAAGACTGCGACCTGCGCTTTTGCCAGTAGTCTCATATCACTGGTTTCAAGACATTTACGCCGAAAACGGCTCATTGCTTGACAAAGAAAACAGAAGTCAAAACCATCAATCTGTGAGAGTGCAGTTTTAATAAATCATCTGTAGAGTTATGACAATTTTGGATCACTGGTGTATGGGTGTCGTTTGAAAGGGTTTTATGAGAAGAGAAAGAATATTTAAAACATATACTTAAACATTATTAAAGACAAGATGTTTTCGGCCAAGAAAGTATGCAACTTGGGTTCACGTCTTATTTCTCCTCAAATAAAAACAAACAAACATACTTGTACATTTAAACTGCTGACAAAACTTATTAGTCATTCATAAAACATTTAAGTAGTCAGCAATGCACGCTTTTAAATGTTACAAAAATTATTAGTTCACGGGGCATGACTATTTAACATCGTCGTCCATGGCACAGTAAAACCAAAAAAGGCTTATTTGTGCATCATAGTAGGTGGTTCATCCATCATTTGCATAATTTCAAATCATTTGGAATCGCACATACTCATACAGTAATATACTGAAGAAACATGACATGCTGAACAACATAATATAACTAATTTCATCTTAATCACTTGCAATGGTATTCTTATTAATTTATTCGCATTTCCTAACTCAACACGCTGATAACATTAAAGAGGATACAATTGCGCATACGGATACAAGGTTACCAGCATTCAAACTCATAGTTTATAGACTAATGGATCGAAAAAACAATCAGCTTAAAATGAAAACATTGTTTTAAACAACTGAACGTTTTTAAGGAAATATTTATTATAAGTGTGATAACTGAATAACAGAAAAACTTAAACACCTTTTAGATTATACTAATTTTTAGAACATCCAAACCTGATATATAAATAATTGCATCAACGTTGACGTTTTAAGAAAGGTTTTATCACGGTCAATCCTCAACTTTAACTTAATGTTTAATAAAACTATTTATTTCAATATGATAAATTTCAATTACCTAAATAAGAAACATTTCTTAGCAAGCCGCTTCATTGTCACATTTTAAAAATAAAAATGCAAATAACACAAACACTAAGACATTCCGCATCAATACAAGAAATACATACA
The DNA here is from genome assembly GCF_026914265.1 of Mya arenaria. Lineage (NCBI taxonomy): Eukaryota > Metazoa > Mollusca > Bivalvia > Myida > Myidae > Mya > Mya arenaria. The sequence goes on along the minus strand of NC_069122.1, from coordinate 40,508,374 downwards.
TTATCAAATTTTATCTATGCATATATAATGCATTGTCCAGGTAAATACATATATAATCAAGGTATATACATACATTATCAAATTTTATCTATAAACAAAAAATGCATTATCCAGGTTAATACAAATATAATCAAGGTAAATACATACATTATCAAATTTTATTTATGCACAAATAATGCATTATCCAGGTAATACAAATATAACCAAGGTAAATACATACATTATCAAATTTTAGCTATTCACAAATAATGCATTATCCAGGTTAATACAAATATAAATAGATTTATCACTGAAGGTGATTAATACACCCGAACGCCGCCTCTCATTATGATTTATCATTGTATGAAGTTTTATGCTATTCCATCTAGTAGTTTTCAAGTTACTGTCCGGACAAAAGTTTGACAAAAAAAAGAAAAAGGCAATAACTCTGTAATTTGCTAAAATAGTGTAGTGATTCATGTACACTGAACTCCTTCTCATTGTGTTATACCCTTGTATAAAGTTTTATTACATTCCATCCGGTAGTTTTCAAGTTATGCTCCGGACACGAAAAAAGTAACAAAGGGCAGTATCTCTATAATAGGCTGAAATAGTATTGCAGTTCCTGTACACTGCACTTCCTCTCATTATGATCTATCACTGTATGAAGATTTATTAAATTCCATCCAATAGTTTCAAGTTATGCTCCGGACAAGAAAAAGGAACAAAGGGCAGTAACTCTGTAATTAGCTGAAATAGAATTGTGCTTCCTATATACTGCACTCCCTCTCATTATGATATATCACTGTATGAAGTTTTATTAAATTACATCCAATAGTTTTCAAGATATGCCCCGGACAAGAAAAAAGTAACAAAGGGCAGTAACTCTGTAATTAGCTGAAATAGAGTTATGTTTCTTGTGCACTGTACTTCCTCTCATCATGCTTAACCATTGTATTAAGTTTGAATAAATTCCATCCAATAGTTTGCAAGTTAATGTCTGGAAAAAAATGACGGCAAAAAAAAACAAATAAAGGGCAATACCTCAGTAATAAGCTAAAGTAGAGTTATGGTTCTTGAACACTGCACTTCCACTCATTGTGCTTCACAATTGTAAGAAGTTCCAATGAATTCCATCCAGTACTTATCAAGTTATACTCAAGACAAAAAAGTAACAAAGGGCAATAACGCAGTAATAAGCAAAAAAAAGTCATGGTTATTAAACACTGCACTTACTTTCATTATGCTCTACCATTGTATGAAGCTTAATCCAAATCCATCCAGTAGATTTTAAGTTATGCTCCGGACAAGGTAAATTGCAACAGACCGACCGACAAACCGACAAACCGACGGACCGACCGACCGACCGACCGACCGACCTCAGAGTGACTCCAATATACCCCCTTCAAACTTCGTTTGTTGGGGGTATAATCAAGGTAAATACATACATTATCAAATTTTATCTATGCACAAATTATGCATTATCCAGGTTAATACAAATATAATCAAGGTAAATACATACAAATTTATCTATGCATAAATAATGCATTATCAAGGTAAATACAAATATAATCAAGGTAAATTCATGCATTATCAAGGAATACATGCATTCTAAACAAGTATCTAAATCAATCACTTAAAGTAAACAATTTGAAACAACCATATGCTTATAGAAAACATCTTCTCCCACCACAGATAAGTAGATCCAGAATTTTAATCATGCTAGAAATTATTTTCTCCCACCTCAGATAAGTAGATCCTATAAGTTAACCATGCTAGAAATACTTATCTTGCCCACGGGCGAACATAAAATGCCCGTATGGAACTCCTTTTTAATGGTCGCCGTATTGTAATTACCTCCCTTGTTGAAGACTGTCGTCCGTAGCATCATGGAAACCTTGTCTTATGGCAATATTTACAACGCTAATTAATTATTTCTCGCTTCAAATGTCACCATAAAACATTTTTCACACACCTTTCACTCTCCTTAAAACTATTTGACTATTAACATAATCTAAAATCACTGCGCGCATATCCATGACAACCACGATTTATCGCATATCCATATGCAATTATTTTCACTAAGCACAAAAGAGTTCCAGCAGAAAACTACATTTTTACTTTATTTTGTTTAACTGAGTTGGGAGAAAAAGCATCTACCATAGCCGCACGTGTAAGATAGGTTCATCCCGACCCTCGCGCAGGGTGTTTTGCGGAAACTCGGTAAACCTCGTTTCCGCAAAACACCCTACGCTCGGGTCGGAATGAACCTATCTTACACTCTCGGCCATGGAAGATACTTATAATATTAACATATACACGAATATCGCGCGATTTCGGGCCTTCATGCATTGCTTATACAAACTAAATAATCACTTATAAAATGCCTAGCATACTGATATTTCTCTATGTATATAATTTATTGTTCAAACCTCCTTTTTTAGAAGTTTTTCATTGGTGCATCATTTTAATACGGACTTTGGCAAAGGATTAACTTATGTTGCCATAGCAACCATTTTGTCCCGACTGATTTTGACTGCAGTTATTGTCAGTCCTTTGAACGCCAAATGTTATACAAAAAGAAAATATAATCATTATGTTATTTCTTAATTTATCCTTCAAGTAGTGTTAAGAAAAAACAATTACACTATTTTCTCAGTCACGCAGTACAAACACTTCGTTACATCCACGATAATCCACGACCATGGCGGTATTACGACACGCACGTCATTCACACAATATATACACTTCGTTATATCCACGATAATCCACGGCCATGGCGTATTACGACACGCGCGTCAGTCACGCAATAGATACACTTCGTTATATCCACGATATTCCACGGCCATGGCGTATTACGACACGCGCGTCAGTCACGCAATAAATACACTTAGTTACATTCACGATAATCCACGACCATGGCGTATTACGACACGCGCGTCACTCTCACAATAGATACACTTAGTGAAATTAACGATCATCCTCAGCCATGGCGATAATAAGACACGCGAGTCACTCACACAATATATATATATATATTTCTTTATATCCACGATAATCTACGATCATGGCAATATTACTATACGCACGTCAGTCACAATGATACAGTTCGTTATATCCACATTAATCCACGACCATGGCGTTATTACGACACGCGCGTCTGTCACACAATATATTTTTTATACAAATCGTTATATCCACGACAATCCACGACCATGACAATATAACGACACGCACGTCGGTCACACAATAGATTCACTTAGTTATATCTACGATAATCCACGACCATGGCGTTATAACGACACGCACGTCAGTCACACATTATATACACTTAGTTACATCCACGATAATCAACGACAATCGCGTTATAACGACACGTGCGTCAGTCACACAATAGATACATGTCAATGGATCCACGATAATCCACGACCATGGTGACACTACGACACGCGCGTCAGTCACACAATAGATGCATTTAGTTACATTTACGATAATCCACGACCATGGCATCATACCTAGACGCAAGTCAGTCACAATAATACATTTTGTTTTATCCACGATAATCCACGATATGGCGTTATAACGACACGCGCGTCAGTCACACAATATATTTTTTTATACAAATCGTTATATCCACGATAATCCACGACCATTACAATATAACGACACGCACGTCAGTCACACAATAGATACCCTTAGTTTCATCAACGATAATCTACGATCATGGCGATATAACGACACGCACTTCAGTCAATCAATTGATACACTTCGTATCATCTACGATAATCCTCGACCAAGTAGTGTTAAGAAAACATATACACTATTTTCTCAGTCACGCAGTAGATACACTTCGTTACATCCACGATAATCCACGACCATGGCGATATTACGACACGCACGTCAGCCACACAATAGATACGCTCCGTTATATCCACGATAATCCTCGACCATGGCTATAATATGACACTCGCGTCAGTCTCAGAATATATACACTTCGTTATATCCACGATAATCCTCGACCATGGCTATATTATGACACTCGCGTCAGTAACACAATATATACACTTCGTTATATCCACGATTATCCATGACCATGGTGATAATATGACATGCACGTCAGTCACACAACAGATACACTTCGTTATATCCACGATAATCATCGACCATGGCAATTATACGACACTCGCGACAGTCTCACTATATATACATTTCGTTATATCCACGATAATCCACGAACATGACGATAATACGACACGCGCGTCAGTCTCACAATATATACACTTCGTTATATCCACGATAATCCATGACCATGGCGATAATACGACACGCGCGTCAGTCACACAATATATGCACTTCGTTATATCCACGATAATCCATGACCATGGCGATAATATGACATGCACGTCAGTCTCACAATATATACACTTCGTTATATCCCCGATTATCCATGACCATGGTGATAATATGACATGCACGTCAGTCACACAACAGATACACTTCGTTATATCCACGATTATCCATGACAATGGTGATAATATGACATGCACGTCAGTCACACAACAGATACACTTCGTTATATCCACGATAATCCTCGACCATGGCAATAATACGGCACTCGCGTCAGTCTCACAATATATACACTTCGTTATATCCACGATAATCCATGACCATGGTGATAATATGACATGCACGTCAGTCACACAACAGATACACTTCGTTATATCCACGATAATCCTCGACCATGGCAATTATACGACACTCGCGTCAGTCTCACAATATATACACTTCGTTATATCCACGATAATCCATGACCATGGCGATAATACGACACGCGCGTCAGTCTCACAATATATACACTTCGTTATATCCACGATAATCCACGACCATGGCGATATTACGACACGCGCGTCAGTCACACAATAGATACACTTCGTTATATCCACGATAATCCATGACCATGGCGATAATATGACACTCGCGTCAGTCTCACAATATATACACTTCGTTATATCCACGATAATCCATGACCATGGTGATAATATGACATGCACGTCAGTCACACAATATATTCACTTTGTTATATCCACGATAATCCTCGACCATCATATCAACAATAACCCATGGCTTAGTGTAGAAGAAGCAATACATGCCAACAAGATGTAACTTCAAAATAAAACTACATAACTAATCTCAAACGTCGTGACCTAATAACAATCATAAAATGTTCAATATTAGTGTAACATTTTACTGACATCAAGTATGGTTGTAATTGCCGGGATTCCTTGAATCAACTTATCTACGACACTTTTTTGTATAAGTTGTACTGTATGGAACATAACGTTGGTCAGAAGGTTTTCTAACTCAATTTCAGTTGGAACTAAAGCAATGATCACCATTTATACACACGTCTATTGTTCGATGATGCTTGTTGAACTGACCATTGCTAGATCCTCGCAGATTGATTACCTTAAATAGACAATTACAAGTTATCTTTAAAATTGCATTGATGGTAACAATAATGATCATCTCATTGCTAGTAGATGTTATAAGATTACAATAAAAACTTTGAATATTTTTAAAACATGGAATCAAAATATTTCAACTTTTTGAACAGAAATTGATATATTATCATGTAAAATTATGTTACTTATATTGAAATAATGGTATACATTTTCTTTTAAAAACAACAACATGATACCATTTATTCAAATATTGATATATGTAATATACATAACCATCTTAGCCTATATTAATAATATAACATTTAATGTAAAATCATGTTACGTTCTATCCAAATACTGATATATTTATTATGTAAAATAATGTAACATTATATATTCAAAAAATGATATAATTGTAAAACTATGTTACCTTATATTTTAATAATAATATATGTAGGTTAATTAATCTCACGTTTCAAAATACCTTATTTTAAAGTTCCTGTACCCAATGCACCAGCGTTGTTCACACAGGCTGAACTGAATGGCGGGCTGGTCCACCTGAAGCTTTCTCACCTCTTCGACAGGCTCTATTGTACATTCTTTTATTATACAGTTTACACGACGTCCAGACTGTAACACCACCCTAACGAGACCCCTCAACACTTCTGCTGGCAGAATCACCTTGTTTAATCTTATATCCCAGCATTCTCTATAGCCATAAAAGGCGGGCTGTGGAGCTACCACCTGTAGGACAGTCTGGTCCCCCACCTTCTCATGCAGCTCTCTTATGTCACCCTCTATTGTACACTCAGTTAACGTAAAGTTCACTTCACGTCCAGACTGTGACACCACGAGAACGAGACGCATGAACACATCTGCTGACACTGTCATCTTCTCTAATCTAATGTTTGTATTATTCCAAGTTAAGGCGGGCTGTGGAGCTTCCACCTGTAGGGCAGTCTGGTCCCCCACCTTCTCATGCAGCTCTCTTATGTCACCCTCTATTGTACACTCAGTTAACGTAAAGTTCACTTCACGTCCAGACTGTGACACCACGAGAACGAGACGCATAAACACATCTGCTGACACTGTCACCTTCTCTAAATTGAAGAATGTTACATAGCCAGATGAGGCGGACTGTGAAGCTTCACCCTGTAAAGCAGCCTGGTTGCTCACGTCCTCATGCAGCTCTCTTATGTCACCCTCTATTGTACACTCAGTAAACCAAAAATTCAAATCATGTCCAGACTGAAACACCACGAGAACGAGACGCATGAACACATCTGCTGACACTGTCATCTTTTCTAAGGAAATGATTGGTACATAGCCAGATGAGGCGGACTGTGAAGCTTCACCCTGTAAAGCAGCCTGGTTGCCCACGTCCTCATGCAGCTCTCTTATGTCACCCTCTATTGTACACTCAGTTAACGTAAAGAACTTTCCAATTCCATACTTAAGAAGACGCATGTACTCTCCTGCTAACATACGAACGTTCTTCAGTATAAGGTGGTCTAGGGTAAAGTGTGATCCATCCTGAAATGTCATTTTTCTTCAAATTTTATTAATCAACAAAATGGAAATTTAAGATCTGATACATATACTACATGTATTTAATGAATTGTGAAATTTACTTCATGTGAAAGCGATATGGTTATATCTTCTTTTTTATTTAATGTCACGGAGAACCGTTTTTATTTCGTTGAACACTTTCAAAACTAAAGTAGATAACAATTCGAAGTGTATATTCAATATCCTCATATTCCAACGGAAATAATGTATTATTTTAATCAAAGACAGTTCAAAAGAATTAACGTTATTAATAATTTTGGCATTTATTTCCGATATCTCGGAAAAAAAGTGCAGGCCGCCGTTTATTAAGTTAGCTAGTGGCCAAGCGGCATGAAGTAAGCTGCCTAGCAGACTAGCGGCGTGAAGTTAGCGGCCTAGTAGCCTAGCGGCGTAAAGTTAGCGGCCTAGCGGCGTGAAGTTGGCGGCCTAGCGGCCTTTTTCCATTTCAAAGCAATTGTTCATGCGTTTTCTTGGAAAACAATGATAAATCAATGTTTTTTATTCATACATTAACAAAGCGGCCTAAAATTTGTTACTCGACCAAGCTGTGTAAGACCTTATTTTCCCCGGATCATATGATTCCCACCGGGGAAAAATAGAATCCTATTCTTCACATCTGGGAAAAATAAGATCTCATTAGTCACACGTTTCGAACATAAATGTCACAGCCCCTGGGAAGTTTGTGACCGAAGCCGGTTTTTTATGTACCATGAAATCTTATTTCTTGCAGGTCAAAGATTGCATCATTTTTTTAACAAAAAAAGTGAATTTTATAACTGAGTCACATTTGTCACAGATTGCTATTTCCAGTATTGCACATATATTCTGTTGATATACATGTATGCGCATATTTTCTAGTCATAAAGAATCGTTTATTGTGTTGTTGTCGTTTCTGTTGTTGTTGCTGCTGTTAGTTGGCCGCAGTTCTAAGGGCAGTGGCGGTAAATTGTTGTAGAGATAGTTATTTATTTTTTATGTTGTTGCTGTACGGGTATTAGTGGTATAAGTAGAAATAGTATTGGTTATTGTTTGCGCCATAACAGTTGGTGTATGCCTAGAAAAGGTAGATAGCATTGTGTTTGTTGTCGTGAGTTGTGTTGGAATAGACAGATGTACTAAAAAAGTATTTCCAACGTTAACGCTTTCAACGGCTAAATTTCGGGCAAGTGCTAGAAGAGCTTTGGTCTTAAGTTAGTTCTGTTCCGAGCTTGCCTGATATGGTCGAGATTTTACGATAGTATAACAATTCACGCTCGGGGACACAATCCGACCGAGATAATTATAGAGAAAGTTTTTAAGAATTGGTAATGGTGTTGTTGTTATTGTTGTTGTAAGAATATGTTTTATTGTTTTTGTATAAGGCGTAGTTTTAAGAATATGTGCTGTACGTTGTTGTTGTTGTTGTTGTTGTTGTTGTTGTTGATGTTGATGTTGTTGTAGTTGTTGTTCTTCTTCTTATAATTATAATTATTATTATTATTATTATTATTATTATTATTATTATTATTATTATTATTATTATTATTAATATTATTGTATTTTTTTTTATCATTACAATTTTTAATATCATATTTATCAAACAGCAATGTCATCGACAACATCTGTGAATAAGATTCTATTGCTTACCACCATTTTGGTTAATCATATATATCACAGTTTGAAACTGTGAATAATAGGATCCTTTTTTCCCCAGACCTGTGAAGAATATGATCTGGGAATAATAAGGTCCTACAAAGCTGCCTGAAACAATCCATTTCAAATCATTTGTTTAGGCGTTTCTTAAAAACAGTGATAAATAAATGTTTTTTTATTCATATATTAACATCTTGAAGCGATTGTCAACATTTTTTCAAAAGGTCGATCAACCAGTTCATCCTCCAAACGGCCTAGCGGCGTAAGGTTAGCGGCATAGCGGCCAAACGGCCTTGAATTGGTTTCTATTTCAAAGCATTTATACATGCGTTTTCTTATAAAACAATGATAAATCTATGTTTAAACAAATTTTCTAAATACACTAAAAAATAATGCTGATATTCGCTGTAATGGTTGGTTCTAGGCCTTGTGGTCGAGTTTTGGGGGAATATACAATGACTGTTTTTAAGACAAAGTGCGCCAAAAGTGCGAGTGTAACGTCATTTCGAAAATGATGTCATTGAAACTGTGTCCCGGTCATGTGCGCGCTGAAATTTCGTTTGCAAACAGTGAAAAATATCAAATAACTATTACTTTGAAACAGTGAAATATCAGTTTAATATCACTGATACATTTCTATAAAACACCAGAAAGCATATAATAAAAAATACATACATTTCGTAGGTAGAGTCGGGTAACCCGAACTAAAAGTATTTTGTAAAGCCTCAAGAATTTTACTAACACATTTATAAGAATAAAGTCTCTACATTTATTAGATTTCTTCCCGTTCATACATATTTGATTATCATTAGCAAACTAGCCTTCGACATGATGTGATGAAAATATATTAACGCAATAAGCATACATAAAGATAAATCTTGTCAGGCTTTTACTTGATTTTCCATTTGGTAGGTGTTCATAATTTTAAAATTAGCAAACAAAACATGTATATTGATGATCAAACCGTCAATCATATACGGTACGTTATATGAAAGCTAAAACATGCTTGACACAGTATAATCATAATACTCTTACATTTTCATGAGCAGAGGTGGTTGGAGCAGAAGCAACAGCTTCAGCTTCACAATTTGTTTCATCATCATCATTATCACAAATATCTCCTACTCCCCCTCATCCTCATCATCTCATCGATACGAATATATACATTTAACAGAGAACAAAACTGAGAGATGTACAATATAAAACCAACAGTTTAAGTTTAACTTTACACATTACAATTGACAACGGATGAAACGTAAAGAAAGCCAATTGTTATCAAACGTTTACGATAACAACAAGAAGAACAACGAAGAAGATTACGTTTAGGGCAACGATGACGACGATGACGAAGGTGATGATGATGATGATGATGATGATGATGATGATGATGAAGATGATGATGATGATATTGATGATAATGATGATGGCTCCATTAAAACATAAACAAGATACCTTCACAGTGACAGGACTTTTTCAGTTGCCTGTACACAGGCAGGACTTTGTCAATCGCCTGCACTGTGACAGTACCTTGTTCAGCTGCCTGCACACTGACAAAACTATGTTAAGTTGCTTGCACACTGAAAGAACTTTTAGTATAAATTTCACAAACAACAAACAGTGCTGCCTTAAGCTCTAAAACTCAGATATTAGAACACATTCAACTCTTTCAATTAATATTATCACACTCATCCAGGAAAATATCATTTTACTTTTACTATTAATAATAAGAATTTTCTTTGTATAAGTGATAAGTGAATAACACTATCCACACTGAAGATAAGACTGTAGCGTGAACAATAATCTACACGAAGTTCAATGGAAATGTCTGATTATTATTTTTTTTTATTAAGTAAAAATGAAATTGTTTCTAAAGAATAAAGTGTATTATAATTATTTGAATATATGAACCTAAAAAAAGGAACAATAATTACCTCAGAAGTGACTATGTTGAAGTCTTATTCAAATTTAAAGTATATTTCCTTGTTACTAAAAATAGAAAGTAGTGGAATCTTCATCAAAAAGCACTTACCTCAAGAGTATACTTTACATAACTATCAGATTTTAACAAAATGCATTTATACTGAACTTGGGGTGAGTCCAATTTTTCTCCAGGAACATAATTTGATTAAGCATAACCAATCGACAATGTAACAAAACAAATACTTAAGCACTAGGCTTTATAGTATTTGCCGAACACGTTTTGTAATTTTTCCTTCAGGTTGCCATGGCAACCAGAGTTCTGCATGGAACTCATTTCTTTGAACAATTTTGAAAAAGCACCAAACAAGGATCATTCCTATGAAGTTTCATTATAATTGTCCAAGGGGTTTAGGAGAAGATGATGATTATATCCAATTGTTGATATTTCCTGTCAGGTTGCCATGGCAACCAGAGTTCTGCATGGAATAAATTTCTTTGAACACTTTTGAAAAGTTCCGACCAAGGATCATTCCTATCAAGTTTCATTAAAATTGTCCAAGGGGTTAGGAGAAGATGATGATTCTAACCAATTGTTAACATTTTCCTTTAGGTTGCCATGGCAACCAGAGTTCTGAAATGACGTCATTGACATGTATTTCTTAGCACAGTGTAAAACAAATATCGATTCTTTTATTAGAAAAGACTCAACTATAAAAAGGTAAAATTTAATTTTGGTAATTGCTATTTTGATTTCGACGTTTAACGTTTTTGTATAGGAAAGTATTTCAAAGGTTGGAAATCAAAACACTATTTAATTACATTTTTTTTATTATAGTTGACTCATACATTTGATAATTATTTCGAAAGTGCCACTTACCGGATATGTTGTGAGCGAACCGTCATGTTGTGATAGTAATGTTGCCATCAACTGTGGGGCTCGTTGTTGTTTTCTAAACCAGATCACTAAGTCGCGCAGATTGAGCATATGTGGAATAACAACGTCAGAGACATCGAGTTCAACTAATGCGAGTGTTTCGAGGTATTCGAGATGTCTAAGGTCCACAATGTCCAATTTGGAATCATTTGGTCGAATCGACCTGTTCCATGTGAGGTCTAGCACTTTGACACATTTAAGTTTTGACAATATTATGTCCATGGCTTCACATTCCAAACCAACATTATTTAGAACGAGCCTTTTCAAACCTCGTAAATCTGAGGACTGCACTGAAGATATCAGTTTACTTGCTGGAGTGTAGTCGTTGAATGCTATGTTGCATCCTACTAATCCATTCAAATTCAGTAGGTTGATATCTTCATATGACACCTCTTTTAAAGCAACAAATTTTAGATTCTTGCAAACATCTAAATCTAAAACAGATGGATCACCCATGTACTGCAGGGCCGAAGCTATGTCGCCATTTCCAATAATACGTAGTGATTTCAGGTTCGAAATTCTTTTATCCTCCAAGCACAGCTTCAACCTCGAAGTGTGACGCTCTATACGATCAGTCTTATGTTTAAGCACGATATGCTGTAAGCATAACTCCGCACCGATGTGCCCACTTCTCTCTGCCTCATCGTAGCCGCTAAGTATCATTTCCTGGAATTCTTCGGCTTTCACAGCTGATCCCTTTTTTTCACAGTCCTCAGTAAACAGCTCGTTCAGTGTTTTCGAAAACTCTGCGGCTGCATCTGGATTTAAACCGCATAGAAAAAGAAAAACCTGTTTTAAAGCAAAAACGCTTTCGTTCCTATAATTCGAGAATATTTCTTTCACAAGCTTGCAGGAGTTGGACATAGTCGAACCGCTTTTTGACAGAAAAAAAGCTGCAAAATATTCTTGAAATGTTTTGTGAAGAAACTGGTACTGAAGTTTGCGTTCTCCAGGCATTTTGCTATTAGTCAAGATACCGAATTCCAGCAATGCATCTTGATACTGCTCAAATTTCTGTAGTTGCTTCCCCTTGATGCTAAACACGAGTCTTTTCTCTTCATTTTCAGAAAACAGTTGATAAAATGCTATCTCGCTCAGTACGTCATACATCTCGAGTTTATCTTTTTCCTGTTTATCTTTATCCTGTTTATTTTCGTCCTGTGTATTTTTGTCACACATTTCTTTCCATCTTTCGTCAATAATTTTCTGGTAAAGAGTAGAACGAGATATGTTTTGACTTAACTTGCTTTTGTGCCAGAGCCACACAATATGAACGAGTACGACGGGATTTTCCTTGAATTGCCACAGGTCTTTGTCTTGTAGGTCCTTGATGCATGACTCTGGTTGTTTGTTTGTTTTGCTGTACACGTCTAACTTCCGAATGACTTTGAATACAAGCTCCTCTGGATTCCGAACTCCATTCAATTTGACATGCTTGCCGATCTGCGTTGGAATCACCTTTAGTTCAGCCAATTTGTACGGTCGTGTTGTGATAAATGTTGTACAGTTAAGCCAACTTGTTTCAATATGAGGCATTTTTCCACGCCATTCGTCTAGACCATCAAACAGGAGAAGACAGTGCTCTGATTTTAAAATTTCTTCCAGCAGTCTCTTCCATTCATAGCCTGAATCAATCATACTTAGTATTTGTTCGACTATCATTGTTTTAACTTCACTTACAGTTATAACGAGGCGAAGTATTATGTAGAATACGAATTCAAACTTACTTAAACTTGATGTGATGGGCTTCTGCTCAACTTTCTCATTTATTTCACGCCAGTCACTCACGATCTTTTTACACAATGAGGTCTTGCCTGTCCCAGGCTCACCTACGACGATGATCGTCTTAGCCATCGGGTCATCACCTGTCGGAAACAGTTCGCTTACTTCCGGAATATCTTCCGGAGTTTCCGTGCCATTTGCGATTTTAATTAAAGTAAGTTTGGGCTTTTCGTAAATATTTGCAATAGTTTCGTCAATATCGATCCGCACAGTCATCTTGTTTGAAGTTTTATGATAGTGCTCCATAAGCTGTGACTTTAACTCTGGAAATACAAAATAGGTTATCATATACAATCAAGAAAAACTAATGATTCATCCATAGTAATATTAAGCACAAGAATATATACCCAACGATTTATAAGTTATCTGCTTAAATGAAAATGGGGAAACAATGCCTGCGGTCGTATTAAAACAATTTATAGCTTAATTGTATCATAATACTTGTAGAAGTAGACCCCAGATATGCCAACACCTCAAATTAATGAAAAAAAATGAACATACATTAAATGTGAGCGTCATTTCTATGTGACAAGTTAGATAAATGCAATTGAGCAAAAACTGATTTGATGCGGGAAAATACGAGAATATTCACTTTGGGAAACTTATAAGAGTTTAAGATAAATTTTGAAATATTTTATGAACGTGTGAACTTCATCAAATGAAAATTTCAAAAGAGGTAAATTATACGCGTACAATAAATTTCATTGCAAAAAAAAGGATTTTTAAAATACCAGTAAAAAAGTAAAAACCTAAAATGCACCATGAATAAATTGGTAAGTTTTACTTTTACTTCCGCGCCACAGAGCGATTTTTTCGTGCATTTAATGAGAATGGTATTTAACGCACTGATATAAAAACCTGTCTTAACAAGTGAATAATAAATATCGTATTAGATTGGTATCGATGTACTTGTTCTTCGTCTAAAATCTGGTTGAATACAATTAAAAAATAAACAAAATAATGAAGATAAAGTAGCGTCACACATATAGATTTCGTCAAGTGTATGAGACCAATTATTGTATGGTTTTAATGAGGGCTTTTTAAAAATCAATTTTTAAATGATATATTGAATTAAAATATATGGAGAGACCTACATGACCTAGTACTGCATAAACAATGGTAACCCTCAAATAGAATGATATTGCACAGATGATTTGTAAAAACTGTAAACAAATCTCATGCATTTGAAAATGATTAAGAGCACAGAAACCATTTTCTGATACAAAACCGTGTCTTATTAAGTGAATAATAAATATCGTATTAGATTGGTATCGATGTACTTGTTCTTCGTATAAAATCTGGTTGATCACAATTAAAAAATAAACAAAATAATGAAGATAAAATAGCGTCACACATATAGATTTCGTCAAGATTAAGAGCACAGAAACCATTTTCAAGTATTTGGACTTGTTTGGAACCAATTCCATATCCCTTTCAATGAGCGTTGGTTTCGACCTATGTCTCTTTTCTAACAAAGAGCATTGATGCGAGGAACGATTGCATATCGCTTTCAATGAGCGTTGGTTTCGACCTATGTCTCTTTTCTAACAAACAGCGTTGCTGCGGGGACCAATTGCATATCTCAACAAATGAGTGGTATCAGTTGCAACAGATGTGGTTGGGACCACTGCCCTTTTGATACCAATGAGTGCTGTTTAAGAGACACGTGTATGATGTTTTTTGCAGCAAATGAAAAATCAGCGATGGTGTGACTGCAAATAAATGTTTAGGTACCATTGTCATACCAAAAGTAAACAGTGGTGCTAGATGCAAATGACAAGATTCATGAAGCAATGCAATATTTCTATTAATGGGAATAGTAAGCTGTCGATGGTGGAATGATAACGTAAGTAACCCCTCCCCCCACCCCTGAATTAAACGCATTTCATTACGAGTTTTTTTTTTCTTTTGATAAAATCAGTAATACACGTTACATTTAAGTATGAAATAGATTTATCGCATGTAGTAACTAACCTTTATGAGTAATTTGCTTAAATTTGCATTCGAATTAAGTAAAAATAAGAATGGAACGCTGTGTTCATTTGCATGATGTAGAAGACTGCTAAATTATTAGGGCAGACACTGAGTTTTGTAATTTAAAATAAATGCGACATGTAACCAGTGTATTGTTTAGGGCTATAAACTATAAAACTGTATGGAAACAATGCCTTAAGGAGACAAAGAGACAAAATCAAAAGCTGTCTAAGGATAGCTCGCTCGACTAAACGCTGCTTTGTCTTAGAATAAATAAAAATGACGGAATATATGTCAAAGTATAAAAAGAAAAATCTACATGTAAACAAGAAACACCACAATGTTTTCGATGATATAGAGAAGAACCTCAACCTTCGTTGTGAGATTTAGTTTCTCAATGGTTTTCAATGATTAGTAACGGCGACCTTGACCTTGACCCTACGGGCCCCAAATGCAATCCTATGGTCGTCATTTATAATAACGTCCTACATACCAAGTGTGGTCATAATATGTCAACCCTAACTAACTTAGTAATTCAGTTCCTAACGGTTCTCAATTTTTAATCACAGTGACCTTGACCTTCATTCTAGGGGCCAAAAACGCGTGCCAATAAAAATGTTTTATTAAATCTTCCTACATTCCTAGTCTGTTCTTTTTTTAGTAACAATGACCTTGATCCTAGGAGCCCCAAAAACAATCCCATGAAAGGACTTCATCAACAACGTTTTAATACCAAGTTATGTTACTATCTGTCATACCTAACTAAAATGATTTAATACTATAGTTGAGTTTGACGTTGTCCTCCCACCGGCCCGGCCTAACAACCATGCAAATCATTCTAATAACTAGTTTTCCATTTGTGGAAACCTGGTTAAAAATATATATGAATGCGCCTGTCAAAAAAGCTTTAAAATGTTTAAAAAAGGTAATCGACGACCATAATCTGTATTGAGGTATTAAGGGTTTAATTGGAGTTATGTTACCTAATTGTGTGAGAATCAAGTGAATGGAGAGTTTATAAGTGATTACCCTGAAAAATCACCCTGAAACTTTAACCAAAATTCCTAAGTCAGGGGCCATAATTTGTATTAAGGATAATATGAAAGTATGCAACCTCATTGTGTGATGTTCCTGAACAACTATTTGAAGCATTAAGTGTATTGAATAAAGAGTATTTGAGTTATATGTTAAAATGCCAACTTGACCTAAAACTTTAACTGGACACCGACACCGACGCCAACGCCAACGACGACACCGACGACGATACCGAGGAGAGTGGTCAAGCCTTATTATTATTCGAATAGTCGAGCTAAAATGCTTCAAATTTTTCTTTTGTGTTGATTAAACAACCTGCTTTGTGATTACGAATTCAAACAAACTTTAAATATTTTGTAGTTGAAACCTGATATACTTAATAAAAGCACAATGTCAAACATTTTCTATGAGTTTCATAATGCTTCAGCACCCTGTCCTTTTGAAAACCCGGATTTTTTCAATCAGGGGCCATAATTTATATAAAAATATAATGGATATGATATTATGTAACCTCATTGTGTGATGGTCATGAACAACTGTGTGAAGTATTAAGTGATTTGAAAAAAATGGTATTATAGTTATAAATACCAATGCCAACTTGCCCTTAAACTTTAACCAGACGCTGAGGCCGGGGCGAGTAGTAAAGCCTCCTTATTCTTCGAATAGTCGAGCTAAAACAATGTACCGCGTATCTGTCCTATTGTTTTAAGGTATGGAAACAAATAAACTAATAAACCACAGCATATACACCTAGGTTTTAAGGTAACTTTACACTCTTAGAAGGTTCCATAATGAACCAATGAGTAATTCAGTAGTTTTTCAACCGCCAACCCATGTGTGTGTGAGGGGGGGGGGGTACAAAGATTAACAACAATAATAATTGCGCGGGCGCATCGTCGCCCGGCGCATATATTGATGGTTTTAAAAGTGTCCTTGGTGCATTGGGCTTGCGGCGTTTTAATTGTTTTGATCGCGCATGCGCCATTTCTTACCGTTCGCTCTCGGATAATTCCGAAGAAGTTCGCCATTAGACTAGTTCCTGTTCGATTTTGCAATAGAAGATTCAGATTGGTAATCTTCTTATATGTGAAGCTTTGAAAATATAAGGCAAATTAAAACCAGAGATTATTTTAAATAACTCTTTGTGAGAAAAAATATCATAAATGCACAATTGTTGAGAAAACTTTTATTTTTTTTATTTTTTATTCCTTTCATAAAAGAAAACCACGAATGCGCAAAATGTATCTTACAATAATCTTAGAAAATCTGTGAACCAGTCTATTATCTGATGACCCGGCTATGACACGGTTCAGATGCAAGCGTCCAGTAGACTGGGGATATCTAGGTCTAAACGGTTGGGGAAAGGTATTTTCATTTTCTTTTTACGTGGTGAACTAAAAAACTATTGTTATTTTATATTTATAATTGTAAAAGCAGTATTCGTGTCTTCGATTATAACAGTAGCACATTTTTGCGGTATTTCTACTTTCATTTTGGACAACATTTGAAGGCTTTTCCAAATTGTGTCATTAAAACCAGGGATGATAGCCGTCCAATGAAAACGCTTCTTGCATTTCAGACATAGGCGAGTGTGCGGTCAAGGTCAAAATTGCGAGAGGGTGATTCGAAGTGAAATACCGCAACAAAAAACTTTCGATTTGGATAGGGATGATATTTCAAGCTCCTCTTTGTAATGCATGCGCAAAGTTTGCAGGTCAGTCTGTATATAACGAGTTTTAGGTGATTTGTTCGTAGTCATTAAACTTTTGCATCGTTTCATTATGCACCAGTTATTATTTTAGACTAATGCATAAGTCAATTGAAACAACGCTCCCCGGGGAATAGCGAGGACCCTGACCATAGGTCCAGCCAACGCTGGCTAAATTACCGTTCTGCGGGGATGAACAGATGGTTAAATCTCGCCAAATGCCACCGCACCCCAGGGGCCCTAGGTAAGGCCCATTTACCGCTATATTTAAAGCGACGACATAACCATCCCATTCACCAGGCATTGCAGGGCCACCTGAAAGTTAAAAACATGGTCCATTTCCCCGGCTATCTCCAGTATACCCCACGGACCTTGAAGGCCGTGATTACAACTGACTGGTGCATTAGTTCAAAATAATAACCATGTTTTACGGGATTCTGTCTCAATAAAATGTATATTTATATTTATCATCCTACATTCCAGTTTCTACCACAAGCGTTGTTATATATTAAACAGATAGGGCTTCATCTTTAAGATGAAAACTGCAAAAAAAACAGCACCACAAATAATGGGCCATGACTGAGCAGTTCCAAGAAATGTGTATTCTTCAGCCCACAAATATCAGTGCTGCCCCGCTGCCCAAAACCAGGTTTGTCCTCTTTCTTAGTTTCCTGTTAACTTTATGGTTTCAGAGCAATAGCCAGCATTCATTTTTAACATGAAATCCAAAACCTTCTGTATTTTGTGTTGTTATGTAACACAACTAAAGCTATGCAAATCTTTTGCTAAGTTATTAACTGCAACTTTAAATAACATTGCTTTTGTTATTAACATTCAACCTTTAATAAAACAAAAACATATGGATGTTTCGATGTATTTTAATAAATAATTGAATTTATTTACAATTATTCACAATTTCATACAATGTTTAAAAAAATAACTCTACATGCTTACATTATTTTACAAAAGAATCATTTTTTAGACATCATTTTGATATTTATTTCGCACAAAATACATGACCTTTAAACAAGCCTTCCTAAAAATTAATAACATTTTTCACCTTTTCTAACAAAATTGCTAAGCTCAATAGCTGAATAAATGAATGAAATTATTACTTGTATATAAATACTTAATCTTAATTTATATTCTGCAATTCGTGCATCAATCTTTGATTAGATTAACCTGATTCAGAATTGATATCAAATTGCAAATTACCTGTCAATTCACATTTCTAATAAAGCCTATGAAATCAACATTGAAACCTAACAACTTCACCTCAGTTTAATGTTTAGAGTTATTTTATTTCTCATGTTTCATGTTATCAAGTCTTCAGTGCTTATTCACTTATCATGATATCATAACAAATTCCTTTAATATATTTTTATAGTGTGGCAACAAGTAAATGGACCTTGACAAATATCCTCTATTTTAGGGCCAGTCCCTTATACAAGTGGCCTACTTTTGCACAGCCGAGATTGTTATCAAACGCAGCCGTAGGTATGAAATGCGGAAACTGTTCCAACTTGATCTTCAACAGTTGAGTTACTTCTCAGCACAATACCTTAACTGAAAACAATCGGTGACGATCCTGCACTTCACTTCTACCACCTTCCCTATAAACGCTAGAGGAAAGTTTGAAAATGGAACACTTGTCATTGCAAAATCGAAAAGACCAATTGATTCTTAACGAAACAACCTGCCTCAATGCTTTAGCTGACACTACATCAAGTCAACACAAGGCAATTTGTTTTTCTCACAACCTGACTGGTATGTTGAATCTGATCAAAATTGTACACAACCACTGATCAAGAGTGGGAATATAGAAATACAAGTTGTTTGATCAATAAGTTAAACCTTAAATATTCTTGAATATTTGAACATATAATAAAAGGGTATTTGTTAAAATTATTCATATTGTGTGTAGTGTAGGTAAGATCAATGTCAAGGTTATTTTGGCTAAAAAAGAAGGAAAATGAGCCTTGATTCATAACATCGTTGAAATAGCAAGTCTTAAGTATTTCGATAAAGTGATCCATATATTTTGTGGTGATGTCATAACATTGTTTTACTGTTTTTGAAGAGAAAGAACATGTTATAGATATATTATCACATTTGTGTTTTTTAGCTCGAGTATTTGAAGAATAAGGTGGGCTGTACTATTCGCCCTGGCGTCGGTAATGCATTAATGCATAAGTAAGTTATAGAGCAGACACGAGTATGTGTACTCTGACATTTAAATATCTCGTATGACCTTGATTTTTGAGTTATGGACCCTTGTCAATGTCTCAATAAGGACAACATGTGTACCAAGTAATTTGGTAATCCATCAATACATAAGTAAGTGATAGCACGGACACGAACTGTTACAGCCAGATGGACAGACAGACTGACGAAGTGTTTCTATAATCCCCTCCCCACTACGTGGCGGGGGATTTGATATTTATAAAATAGTGTACTCCCATTTTTGCCATTGTTGTGCATTACCATTATGTCGATGTTAAGTTACAGTTGTGCCAACATCTTTCAATAATACGTTTTTAAATTATTGTTTGTAACTAAGTAATGATTGAAATCAGAAGATAATTTTACATTGAATGTACCTTAATAAATCGAACATAACATGCCTTTTGGCATCCTAGTTTGTCATTAAATGAGGTCATATATGACTTTTCAGAATCGTAACATTATTATAACCTCATCATAATGATTACTTATCTTCCTATTGTTTTCTTAAATGTTCTGCAATTTCAATAATTATTTACAAAACATGTTCCTAAAATCTGACAACTGTGTATTATAAGACTTCTCATTCAAGGTTTTGTCTATCTGAACACTGATGTTGACATAATGCTCTGTAGATATCACTATGCTTTTGCTAAGTTTCATTCCCATTAATGTTTAAATTAATTTCTTATATGTACATATGTTTAACAATATTCTGTTATTCAACATCTTACTTAAAACAGTTACAAAATGTTAATTTACAAGAAATACGTGTATTTATATCACTATGCCATTTTGCCATGTCACCCTTCTTTACTACCTGTTATGCTTAAAGCTGCACTCTCACAGATTAACCATTTTTTTCAACTTTTTTTATTGTTTGTCTTGGAAAGCGCAAATTTTGTGTAAATATCAGCAAAATATTGATTTAAGATTACTGACAAAAGATCAAATCACAGATTTTTATATTTCCATTTGAAAATTAATGTTTTATGGCTTAAGCTGTTACTAACAGTTTAAGAAAATTGCATAAAACATCATTTTTTTAACTTAAGTATAAAAATCTGCAATCTATTTTTGTCAAGAGTCTTATATATAACTGGTTTCAATGGATATTCGCAAAATATGGCTCGTTCCAAGTCAAACAATAAAAAAAAGTTGTCAAAACGTTCAATCTGTGAGAGTGCAGCTTTAACTTTGATGAATATATCATTCAATGTCTCTTTTATAGGCACTGACTCTCCATTTACAAACATTAGAATTCTATTGTGTGTTGTTGTTTTTTTCATTTTCGTGATTTATGGCTTTTCAAACTAATAATGGCCTTTTGGCTATTAGCAATGCCTATAATTATAATATAAAACTCAAGGTATATCATTTATAGTTTTGGGTCTGACAACTTTCAACTTTTAAGATAGTAAATCATTTAACAAATATACCTATTTTCAACCCAATTTATTCCAACATAACAACTGAAACTGAGTCTTTTTACACACACCCATGTAAAAGATATTTTTCACCCTATAAATCATACAAGTTCATTTTCATACTAGGTACATATTACTAGGTTTTCATATATTCATTTATATTCTTTCATACCCGTTCTATTTCATTGCTTATGCCATCTTGTATTGACATTCAACAATGTGAATACTTCAGTGAAATAGTGACAGCATGTATTTAGTATGGTATTATTTTGTCTGCGTGCATTCTTATTACATGTATTGGTCATAATGTATATGTCGCACTTACACCAAATTATAACAAATATTCTTTCTATTGTTTATTACATTTTAGTACAACTCTACAATTCCCAGCATACATACTAACTCTGTTTATTTTAGTTATCATGCTTGTTACTCTTTATTGTATACAAAATGTATATACAATGTCATATTGCTCATGTTCTTTCCTGTTTGTACATGTTCACATTTCAGTCATACTCAATGCAGTATTTATTATTATATTTCAATGTCATATATTAAAGAATTGAGAACTTCTACAGGCGAAATAACAGTTCCACCAAACTTTGTACAATGGCTTCACTTTTCATGAATTAAAACATATTCCTTACTTCATTTCATTGTAACCTATAACTTTCAGCACTTTCTTCGTAAGTCTTTTGCGTCATTATATTTCCATACACATTAAATGATCAACTTCCTAGTCATACCACTATCAACCTGCATCACATTCTGCTCATCATTCTTATATCTTATGCCTTAAGAGTGCATAATGCATGTTGATTACATACTGTTTATTACCTATGAGTGTCATTATAGGCAAAACTTGTTTCCTTTGGAAAACTTAAAACTTTCTTTACATAAACTTTACCTTCCTGTTGTATTATCGTATTCCTATTGTGTCATTGCCTTTCTTTTGTTTTAAAATGTTCATAACTCTATTACATGTGACTTGAGTGTTGACAAAAATTTTAATTTCCATTTCAGAACCATATACATTTCTTTTCAATATCTTAAAAATACTTCTTTTAAAATCTTCTCTTTAAAATTTAACAATTCTGTCATTTTGGCTATTACCAATACCAACAATGCAAATACTGATAATGTGTTATGTATGATCTGTACATTATATGTTCAAAGTATGTTCAAAAGCTTATGATATGATTATTTTTCAATCACTGTTTTCTAAGTCATTACTCTGTGTCCACATACTTTTAAATTACTATTTATGTTATTTTATTCTTATGTTTGGACTTGAAGAGTATGTTCATTTCAGGATCCAGGTGTTCTTTTTCACACTTAGTACCATGTACACTTCGCAGAATTCTCAAAACAGCTTTCTTGTTCCATCCTGCATGCCTATAAATTATCTACGTCACAGAACAAGGAAAATGATATTAATAATGATGACCACACTTTTTTCTTTCAGCTCATGGATAACCAACTTATTTTAGTTTATGTTAAATGTATTATTTTAATTGTGTTAAAATCAGTTACATAAGCAAACAGTTTTATGTGTTTTTCAGTTAGAAACATTGGCTGTGTAACACTTCATTATAACGATCAACTTGTTTCGCAGATTATAAGCCAAAAGTAAACATTGTTTTAAGCAGATATCCTTAATTAGTTTTTTTGATAAATCTTTGGTGCTACTCTTGTTTAAAGTCAGCATTTCACCAAAGTACTTCAAAATCTCAACGTTTCGAACTTTGCCCAGACTTTACCAAATCATGTTGGCATATTTAACATTTCAGTTATCACATCAGCCACTCCAAAAGAGAACCACCACTGTGGCCATGTTGTATTTTATAAATGTGTGTATATTGATACAGATCATGAATAAAGTTATTTGATACAATTATGGTTTCTGTCATAGATACACCATCAGTTGTACAATTGTTATTGTGTTACGTTTTATTTTCATTTTAAAACAACAGCACAATTCTGTCATCTTTTAATTAACTTCATTTCACTGACATCTACAATCAATGTTAGCCCTTACTTTATTTACTTCGTTCTGTCCCTACATATAGACTTGCATAACCAATAGTTGGCCCGCGCTAACATCCAATTGCTGCATCTTGCAGCAACTTTTGTACTTGTTGATCATTTTATTTGTATGAATAAGTCTGAAAATACGCAGACTAGGCTAGGTACCAGCGGGTTATGTTGTTAATTTTCCCGCAGATATTTGCTAAATGGCGCGCGCTGAATAGAATAGCGAATGCTTGGGTCCATCGGTTTACGCGATGTTAACAAGTCGAAAAAAGATGTGGAAGTCAAATCAGTGATATTTTTACGATCATGGTTCCGTGTTTCTCCACTTCAGGAACGTACTTTTCTTTTGCGTAGTTAATGATTATTTTTATGAGGAATGACTTTGAGCACAGCCACAACAAACTCATTGCATTAATAATAGCATTTTATTTGAAAAAATAAGCCACTGTGGCAAAATCCTGAACACTCACAAAATACTCACTTTCACGCAATAAGTATCACTGTTAACAGAATGTGCTTCTATCACTAATGTATGATAGGCAAACTTCTTTCATACACAACTAGTGTCATTATACATTTACTAATAAAAGTAAGGGAAGCAGTTTGTTTTTTTTTAATTTTAGTTTAATGTTAAACAACACTGAGTTTTATAAACTGCGATAAATGCCTGTAGCACGACTCTTGGTCACCTTTATAATTAACAAAATAATCTTAAATATATATTAGGTTTTGATTCTCTAGATTTGATAAGCAATAAGCGAAAGCAATAACTATATTACTGATAATAACGATTCCATGTTGTTAAAATGAGTGAGAACGCGGAAGTAACCGAACGGTTGCTGCTTCGTAATATGCAGGAAGCGCTGAAGATTGCAAAGGGGACTGCTGACAGTATACACTTCAATCACGTACACAGGTCTCCTTGGCAGCCGGCGCCAGGTAAAGTCAGATCAATTTAAACCAATTCTATGTTTATTTAGGGCCAGGAATAGGTTTGTGCGGAGGCATTCGAAGGAGCGCGTTTCGTTTGTATGAACATTACTCGCCGGAATACATCGCCAAACAATAGAAAGCTCGTACCCATGACAATAGAGACCACAGACAAGGGGATAGGGGAAGTGTTCGTGTGGTGCCAACGACAGGTTGTAAGACGTCGGCCGTCCGGGACACGCGGGAGTTAAGCTGTCCGTACTTTTGTGGAATGTACATAGGCTTACGCACAATTAATACTGATCTTGTAATATTATATTTATAGAAAGTCTCACAACCGAAATGCTTGTAAATGTAGCTGGCATGGGAGGATCGTGGAGTTGACATAAGAGGGGCGTAACGTTTTGACTTGCGCCCCTTTCTCCGAACCGAAATTTACTTGGTTTAACGGGTTGCATAAGGGATTGAGGGGTATTCCCTTAAGGATATTTTAAGAGGAGCGACGGGTGCGCATTCCCCTCATACCCTTAAATCGTCCAAGTAGACCAGAGACTTGTCAGTTTACAGCACATTAAATGGTATATTTTATTTGAAA
The DNA here is from genome assembly GCF_026914265.1 of Mya arenaria. Classification (NCBI taxonomy): domain Eukaryota; kingdom Metazoa; phylum Mollusca; class Bivalvia; order Myida; family Myidae; genus Mya; species Mya arenaria. Next base: position 40,483,191 of record NC_069122.1, on the reverse strand, counting down.
CAAATTAAGATAATATTTATGTTTATTATAGCATAGGCATTGCGATCCTGTGTCGTGATTTTATATTTTAGTAAAAATAAAAATGATTATATTTTAAAGACAAATGCTTTACATCTATTGATGTTATAGATAAACGCAAACGATACCCAAGATTATGATAGTCTTTTGTTGATTAAAATATAGATTGCTGTCTGGCCTTATCGCCTTTTGTGAATACTAAAGACAATTTAACGCTGAAGAAGAACCAGTTTAATGAAAGTACGCAGTACTGCCAACTCTTTATTTTTTAATACATATGTTTCAGTATTAATCCCATTTTGAGACTTAAAATTGAATAAAAACGATGAATGCTTGTTATGATTGTTAATAAGCTTTACATTCATTCCATTGTATTAAAACATGTTTTAAAAGAACACCATAATAATATTAATATGATCGCGCAATGTAATATAAGAACACTGCACAATAAAAGAAAAGTGCCATTTCCAAGCCCAGCCGGTCTTAAATAGAGAAGAAAAAAGGGCAATAATAGTTTTGAAAATAACTCAGAAATAATACTAAGTTGCAAATCAAACAGCCATACATACTTTTCGTGAATAATTTAGTCTTGGAAGTGATTTATTTAATTGTGAAAATGAGCAAGCTTCGATTTTTTTGCAAACAATAATGGTTTTCATAAGCCCAATGAATATTTCCAGAACTTGATCAACCTAGCAATGTTAACGAAATCGTAAAGGCTGTAAAATGACTTGGAATACGTCTTATTTACTGAAACACATTTTTATTAAGTTTCTGGTAAGAACTGCTTTACTGTATTTTACAGTGGTAAAACCTGAAAACATAAGGCTTTTCCGGCAAGGTTTTGAACATTGCTAAAAGCCATATTCCAATCGGTACAGAGACGGTTGACGGAATGTAAAGCTTTTCCGATTTTATGGACTAAAAACGTGACATTTCCATTGGATAAGTATATTGTTCGATATTGTAGTCCCTTACCGTTGAAGCCCGACCTAGAAATTGATATTGCATCTAGATAAGAAAACGAATAATCATAAAACAACATAACCCTTAAACTACTTTTATACACCGATGATGGTCCTTTCTGCGGAAACCCTCGACTATCTTCATAAACAGCTTAATTCAACTAGGTGTATTTGAATTACGCTGGACATGAAGTGTCAGAACTGACAAAATAAAACATATATTGTTTAAGCGGAGGAGCAGAACATTAAACAGTGAAAAGTACTTATTTGAAGGTGTTGAATTAGATGTGAACGATTTTTACTATTTAGACACTTAGTTAAGTGAAAAGATTCATTCAGAACGAATCAAAGCACTTTAGCATGTTAAAGAGTAAGGACCCTGCACACGTTAATTCCAAACACAAATCACTTCGTGATTAATTATAAAGTTTGTTGTGATGTCTTTTACTAATGCGTTGCGTCAATTTCAAACTATTTATGTGCGCTATGGGGTCATGTTAAATCATCCAAGGAGATCGAACTCATACAGTTGACGTGTTGTTAACACATTTTAGGTGTTGAGTTATTGTGTAGCAATACCGCTATTTATGGAGAACCTTAACGATTTAATTGTATATAAACATACTTTCTTAACTTATAGGGTATTGTGCTTTAAATGTTAGATATATAACTGTTTTAATATGTAATGGTATAGATGGTAAATAATCATAAAAAAGACGTATTAGCCAGATATTGCTTTATATAAGTGGGGTACGATCTATTAATTGATACCATTTTATTTTATTGTGAAATGTAAGTAAATCATGATCGACAATTTTATGCATGAATGATGTCGAGATTTAGGAAATATCATTCAGTTATCCTTATAATATGAACATACGAAAGTTAACTTTAAGTACGAGCAATACTTGGACGTTATTTGAAGTGCTATAAAGAGACACTTCGTTGTTCAAATGAGAACTTCTATCCATCGGTTAAGTAGAGATACCGTTAGATACGGACGCAATTACACGGCGGACAATCATCCGAGCCTAACATTTTGTTATATGTTGAAAATGCTCCAATGCGACTTACGTTAAAGTGCCAATGAGTGCCAATGAGTCGAATATAGATGCAAAAAGTTAGTATGGTTTCTTATTTTTTTATTTTAGAGGTTTATTTAGGAGTAAATTTAAAAAAAAAATGAGAATGTAGTTCCACATAAGAATGTCTAAGATTTTCTCTAAATGTAAAAGTTCTGAAATTTAAAATCTGATCGTTTAGAACTTGCATAACTTGCTAGACGTTAGTGTTGACAACGTAAAATCTGGATTTTTGTGAGAATTGTTAATGTATCTTAGGCTAAAGCAATTTTCCCTACGTGTGTGTGGCATTTTTATTGACAAAAGGTGCCTCGTTAGAAATTTAAAACTTAATTGGTCATACTTGCTGCGCTTTGCTCAATTTTCTGAACCTTGTGGTGCCAATGAATAGGTTGTTGTGCTCATAAATGGTAATTTAGTAGGAAACTAATTGTGTAAAAACTGAAGCAATTTCATAACATAGCAATTAACAATTAACTGATTTAATAGCAATTTCGATCTTTTTAAAGTATGCGGACTTTCCACACTGCTTCGCGAACTTTAATTTGGTGTCTAATAAATGAATACATGATTGCAAATTATTTGTTATCTTAAGGTATTAGCCGCGTAATACACACTTTTATAAAAGCTTTAACCGACAACATAGTTATAATCACGGTACACTATGGGACATTTATCCAAATTTTGAAGATTTTTTACCGTGAATTAAAAAAGTTATTTATGTTTCATTACACCCACCCCCAAACTCCAAGGGCTACAAAGAGCGACAAGTAAATATTTTGTCTAGATTTGAATTTTTTTCGCATTATAAGAGATTATGAAATAAACACAACAGTTTCTGGTAAAATAAACTTCAGTTAACAGAAAACTAAAGTTCAAACGAACACATTATTGATAGACATGGAAAAAAATCATTTTGATTGATCTTGTGATTCTTCGGAAAAGAGCAGTTTTTCGATGTTTGAAAATATAAAGCAGTTTTATAAAATTCATAAAAAATAGTTAAATATAAGGCAAGCTGCGGAAATCATTTTAGATATTATCTATGATGTCTATTGAACAATTTAAAAGACAATTTATGATAGTTTACCGTCCAGTTTTGAAGAAAATATACATAATGTCATGTTTCCATACATTTTTATAGCTAATAAAATGCTTAAAAATCAACCTTTTTCTTGTAAAAATTTATAACGCTTAATTGGACTTATTCATAAAATGTACTCTTTCAAATAAATGAATTTTACTTAATTATGATACTAACTCAGAATACAGAGTTTAAAACAAATGAGTGTACTTTTAAACTAAAATATGTGAAGAAACAAGAACACTAAGTGGGCTCAACACTCTAAAAATATCAGAGTGAAAGTTCTCAACTAATGTTTTTTTTAATATTATAACATGTAAACAATCTCTGTGGGTAATTTGATGTCTATCTGTTTTATTTTGTCATTGGTATTCTAACATTTAGTTTTTTTCACAATAATTCTTCACTATTCAACATTTGAAGTTTGGTCTGTTCCCATGCTTTGTACTTGTAGTGTGTGCACAGATGATAACTACTTAATGCTGAGTCAATGCTGATTTGGTTTTCATGCACCTTCAGGTACTTTACCCATCAAGAATGTTTAGTGCTGTAAAGAAAAAAAAAGTTGTACTTTAAAGCCTTTCTAACTAATTTGTATAGATAATTATACTGCCATACATATACAAAATAAAATATAAACAGTTTAATATTTCTCGACATTATTTTGAAAAAACAACAACAAGCTGATTGATACATACGTGTATATATATATAAAGAAAATTATTAAATTTATCAATAAAATTCATCATCATCATCATCATCATCATCATCATCATCATCATCATCATCACCACCACCACCACCACCACCACCACCACCATCACTTGATTATTGAATACAGTGTGTTTATAAAAACAAAAACCAAGTCAAATATGTTTTATATGAAATACTCACATCATCTCGATCAGATGCGACTGCCTTGTGGATAGACATGGCTGTCAAATCCGCTTTCAAGGATCCAACATAGTATTTAATGCAGGCTGGAATTCTTCATAACCCAGTGTTGTTGACTAAGTAATATTCTGTCAGTTTCCTGCCTGAAAGAAATTAGACTTCTGATTATCAGCCAGCAGAAACTTCCACCGTAAAATACAGATGCACAAGTATTATACATTCTGCACTAATATCCGTTTTAGCCAAGAGTAAGGGTTGGTAGGCATAAATGTGTAGTTGTTGTGCTTATGGTTGATAATGATTCACAACAGTATGGGGTTTTAACGAGACCTACACCAAGCCAATGAATGTCAATAGTGTCTTAGCAGATGCGGCTTCAAGCCCCAAACCACATACAACTTTTTTTCACATGCTAATTTTGAAAATATGCATTTTGTAAACAAATAACGGGTATGTACATGTATAATGGTATGTTAGAAATGGGTCAGGTACCAAAACACATCATTTTTAAACAAAATTTTAAGTCTAATATTTTTCTAAGATAACACAATCAATTTAAAGATTACATACTCATATCATATCATAAACATACGTTATGTACATAAGTACATATAAAAATATGTAACATGTACATAAGTACATGCAAAATATGTAACATTTCACAAGTACAAGTAAAATATGTAACATGTACATAAGTACATGTAAAATATGAACATGCTGTCTAAACATTTAGCTAATAAAAATGATTTAAGAATTCCAAAAATAAATTAAAAAACAATTTATTTTGAACCCATCAACGTACAAAACTGCTCAAGGATACTTACATTCAGAGCCCTTTGATACGAATATCTGAATATCCCAGTTCCATGCCGATTGTTGACAGTTCGTTTTTTTCGAGAGAAAATCTTCTCTTACGCGTATATTTCACTTAAAATTCATGTTTTACTGTAATGACTCAAGTTATTAGATGTATCGTAATCAACTGTCAGCGTGTACTTTAAGTGTTTATTGATTTTAAATGTACATGCATGAGAAAAACATCACCGAGTTTCCAAATACTACAATGTAGAAAGTCCATTATTGACCTAAGAATAGCAGAGAAATACCTTCTGTTTCTAAAAATAGCAACATCCGGTACAGGCCGAATACGCCCGATGTTCGTCGCGATCTGTTACGGCGAGTGGCGATATATGTCGAAGTTACCCGATGTTTCCCGAGTTGTATTACATGGCTAATACCTTAAAAATGTATTTCCAGGTATTTTAAGGCGAAACTCTAACGATTGTGTTTATATATTTTAGATGGGTGTCTTTAAAGGAAAAATGAGGTAGGGGGCTATTCATGTCGAGAAAAAAGTCACTCCGTTGCTTCAAATTTGCAAGAAAAAGTATTTTACAGTCAATCACCAAAATTAACAAGCACTCCCTTGCCATCTCAGTAAAAATGAGTTCTCCCTTGAAGCACTGTGAAAAAGAGTTTTTAAACGAGCACGGTTTCTTTCGCCTATAATACATGCTGAAATATCTTCCCTCAAAGGTGAAATATGATCAAATATCATCCAATGCGAACGGAGGAAAAATTTTTATTGACTGTTAAATACTTTTTAAAAAAGATAAAGTTTGTCATTTCCAACCACCTGCAAGTAAAAATATCTTCACAAAAGCTAATATGTATGTGTAAAAAATGTAATAAGTAACATTTTGATGAAAAATACAATATTTCCTTTTTTTAAAATGTGAGCTAATGAAGACAAAGAAGAAAAAACTAAAAATAAAATTTTGTGCTTCTGGCTGGATTCGAACTACTACCTTGAAATCTTTAAAAGATTTGTGCTGTGCTTAACAGCATAGGCTTAAGCATTAAAATTGAAGAGTTTCAAGTTGATGTGGTAATTAAGAGTGTGCTACCTTTTCCCAAACAGACAGGTATCTACTTTTGCATTGTCTTTATTGTTGTGGCATGATATCGTATCTGCCAAAGTTAGCAATAAGTCATACAGCTAATCAATCATCCTGAGTATGAAAGAAATAGGTCATTTTTCTGCAAGCCAAGGAAAAAACAATTCCATTTTCCCACTTGAAATGGGTATCAGTGATGTATTGCATCAATGATCCTAAAAATGTTTGCGCACAAGTTGTTTTGAAATAGAACACCTTTTTGTGTTTCTATGTTTGGTTGTAGAAAAATGACAAAAAAATGATAGCTTATAAGTTAAATTAAAAAAGATTAATTATGTAAATGTATCAATAAATGTATTAAATCTTAAATTTGTGATATTAAAAACCATGAGATATCTTTAGTCCTACAAAGATAAGTAAAAGTGATATAAATGTGTTTGGAATATGTTAACAAACTATCCGCTGACTTCAAAACCACCACGGACTCTCAAACTAATCATATTTCCGAGTTCGTATGTTTTCTCACAAATTAAATTATCAAACATCTTTTGCTTTTTTGTCTTATATTCAGTGACCAATCTTAAACCTACTCCAATGTATTTTGGTCGAGCTAACGAGAAAATCGAGCCAAGCGATTTCGAGCCATGGGGGTTAGACTGTTTGTATTTGGTACACCAGTCAATAGTGTAAATGTCGAAACGTAAAAATAGGGAAATACGAAAACAAATTTACTTTAACTTCTTTCGATTAAACTACGTGTTTTATAAAGAATGTATCTAAATTACACTTTCGTAAAAAGCTAAAACTCACCAAGTTTCTCTTTTTGTAGATTTTCGTCTTCTTCTTCTTCTTTACGCAACCGCTTAACAAGTCTCTCTGTCTCATCTACAAGCGTTCTTTTACCTTTTGTTACAGATTGTTCAATATCATCTATTGCCTTTTTTTTCAGAAACGCTATGTGATCCATGACCCGGCTCCTATCTTTTTCAATCGACAGAAGAATGATGTCTTTGGTCTTTGATAAATCGTGCATTGCATCGTCAGAAAAATGCTCTAGTGCCTGAAACACTTGTAGGCTTTCAGTGTAGAGATATGCTTCAATACTTTCTATATCAGCACCTGCCGTTTGTAGTTTCATTTCAATGTCAGCAAGTTTGTGTTGAAATTCGGCATGTAACTCCTGGTATATATACTTGTATGTATTTTCATCTTTGGATGGGTCAGCTGTCTTTAGCTATAATACATCCATTTTACCTTACATTTAGCATCCATTTAGTACTTTGTCAGACAGCAGTTTATGATTGAAAATGCAAATTGTATTATTATTTAAATATAATGTATAACGATGAATGCATTACAACGGATTTAGAACATTGATTATCTGTTTATACATTGATATATGTCCAGCGTTTTGTCATGAGGATAATTTCCTGGTAAAATCGCAATGTATTTGAAGGAGTAAATACCTAAACCGCAATATCGCGAGCGGCGTTACCACGAGTTCAATGTTACTATTGGTGTCAAAGAGGTAAATATTGAACTATATCTTCTTTCACCGATAAGCCACACAATTTAACACCAAAACACATGTCAAGAATAAATGAATTGGTTGAATTTCAATTAATGTGTGTCATGTTTCGATTTCAACAAACATGTAAGTTTCCTTCTATTTTCTCAGGCAATATAAAACGTTGAAAACTGCTGGAAAGCGTATAATAACATTAAACATTTAATTTATCATGTAGCCATGTGATGTAAGGTTTACCTCGTCCAATTGTTTCCTAGCCTGTAACGCCTCTGGTCGATTCTGTAGTCCTGGCTCATTCAGTAGAGCGTACAGGTTATCTATACATTCGGTTGTGGCCTGGTCAGTCAGGGTGCTGGAAGAAGAGTCCGGCATGTGCCGAATGTCGTTGACCACATCTCGAGCCTGAAATGAGCACGTATACTATATAGTTCATGCATATAAGAAACATAAGAAATAAAGCCTTTCTCAATAACAGCTATTCAGAATGGTTGAACACATGGATGAATCGTGCCGATTGTGGTTGAACACGTGTCGTGCCTGTTATTATATAAGATAATTATGTTTTGGTCTTTTAAATCAGGTCTTTGGAACAGACATCTGGAATTTGCTGGTTGTGATAAAGCACCTTTTGAGCACGTCCTGAAGTAAGATACCAATGTTTAAGTCTGGTTATTAAGGACGTTCGAAATAAAATCGACATCGTTCGGAATGTTGTTATGGAGTTCTCAATCACAATAACGTTAAACACTTATAAGAACTCTGCGGGGAGATTGCCACCGCTGGTATGTTGTAGCTTAAAACTCTCAAACGACATAACTATGCAAATATTAAATACACACTTAAATAACTGAGAGCCTCATGTTGTTCGAACAGTGTTGAGGGATCGTTTTTAGCTTACAAGTGTCAGAACTTGGCAATCATGAGATATATGAGGTATATGCATTGTTACAAATGCATATATTGTAACTGTAAGCTAGATTAAAGATCAATACGAATATCTTTGAGGACTTCAATGGCTATTACCTAATGTTTTATGCAACAAGACGATGACACATGTGACGCCAAGGCTACAACCAAACCTCGCTCGTCATTTGTTATAATAATTGATATATGAACGATTTATAAAAGCTAAAGTCAAATACATGTACATAGTTAAGATGGAAAACTTTGTTGATCTATATACCATCCTCAACCGGACCACCTTATGTAAATATCATTTAATTTGTTTAAGATATTATACATCTTGACTTGAGATGTATATTCAACGATCTCACCTTTTCACAGATACTGCCACTGATCTTGCCATTAAAACGCTTGCAGTTAATGATGAAGCCAGCAATGCCATTGAAATCCGTTTCTTCAATTGTGCTTTTGCTCTCATACCCAGATGGTGGCATGAATACCTTGGCGATTTCCCATGGTGAATTAGCCCACTTTTCCGTTTTTGAGTTTTTCAACGTAAGTTCATATTTTTTTTTTTTACTCTGTACATAAGCACGCTCATTTTTCAACTCATTGAGTAAAACAGCATGATATTTGCACGTGTTTACATTAGGGCATTTGTTGCATGCTGATTTCTTTGCCTTTTTAAATAAGTCCCCATGCAACTGGTTGGCCTCCGTACTGACAGTCGGCATAAGGGCCTTTCTTGTGACGTAAACCGCCCGCCACTGTTTAAGCCAGTTTAGCGATTCTGGCTTGTTGGTATCGATGAGTTTGTACATACTGTTTTCTTCTGGGTTACATCGTATCTTCAAGAAAGAAAATACATTAAAATACCTATACGTTCTGGACAAAGCGATGAGTGTATCAATTTGGGCACAACTGATACATAGCCACTTGACAACTTACTGAATATCTCAGCCTCTTGTCAGGGTATTTGTGGAATCGATTTCAAGTGAGTGGGCAATTTTATTGTGGTATACGGGGTGAAGGAAACCATATCGGGTGAGAGCGAGCCCGAATATGGTTTCCTGCACCCCGTATTTCCAATATCGGGTCACCGACTAACCCCGTAACGTATATATCACTTTGACAACCTGGTTACATGCTTAAATGTTAAATTTATACATTGGAATCGGAAAATAGGCGGTACGATACAATTGTGGTGTCCCAATACGGAAAAATATGGGGTCACCGCGTGACCAATCCTGGACCAATGGCGTTGCGTCATTTATGTTGGAGGAGTAATATTAAATTGATTGGCATTATATGATATTTGTTTATGATATAAAAGTTATAAGACAAACACCTCTGATTTATTACACTTCTTTGTTATGAACTTATGAGCGTTCTCCGTTGACACTGTTTGTTTTCTGTTTTATATTTCCTTTAATTTCTATCTTACATGATAAAATATCCTATTTAAGAGTCTAATTAAAGATGACAACTTCTTCCTTTTGCTTGGAATATTAATTTAAAAAGGGTATGCTAATTAACTTCTCAATAATTTATTCATAAAATGGTGATTTATACCGCCAACTTTAAATTCACACAGGCTTAAGCGCATTTGAAATCGCAGGCCTTCTTCAGTGACAAAAAGACGAACAAAAGACAATCCTACTCATCTGCGTGCATATATTTTAAACGCAGTGTGGTAACCGTTGCTCATATGAAAGTTTGAACCGTATAAATCCTTGATAACAAGTAAACAATATATCATACTTGTTAGATACTTTACATTAGTATAATGCCTAATCTTTAAGATGCACTCTAACTCCAAAACAATATTTACCTAAATTAATACATTTTTTTTAATCTACTAAAAAGGATGAACAAATGTGGAAAAATTAGTTCCTATAAAAGAGACCGAGTTTAAATTTGAAGAAAGGTGGAGAAAACACGGTATTTCTACATTTAGAGACGATAGTAGATCACAGTAAATATTTAAGCACTCACCAATTATTTAACATATTTGCGTTTCCATCTATCAAATACATGGTTACAATCTTGTATTCAATAATAATATTTTCCATAAATGCATTACGTAGTATCAGTATAGGTTTATCATTCAAAAATAATGTGTGTTATACATGCGTATGTTTCGATTGAATAAGAGTGTCACTTTAATAATGAATACATATGTGGTATAATGCATGTTATATAATTATCAAGTAATATTCATGTTGTTATACATGGGTTAAAACAGTTTGTGATTTTGTTTGTTAGGTGTATGTGTAAAATGTGCATAAAAAGGAAGAGGAGGTATCGCGTGTTTTATTGTGAACCTGACTTGAGCTATTGTATACCTGTAATTCGTACAGGTAATTTGATATGCTTACAGTTTGAAGCAACCTACGCATTCTTTATTCACCGTGTAGCATCCTTTTTGTTCTATTGAAATTCAATAGCTTGAAGGAATCTTAGGTTATGTATGCAGATGATATGGCTTTGATAGCTGAATATTCGGAAGATCTACAGGAATGCTTGAATGCGCTTAAAACTATTGCGATAAATTACTAGTCAATACCGACAAAACAAAGGTCATCGTTTTTGAAAAGAGAGGTCGTTTGAGACAAGGTGAAAAATGGACATATGACAATGTAAACTTAGAAACAGTAACTGAATTCAATTATCTAGGAATGGCGTTTACGGAGAACTGGGTCGATACCCGTTGCATATAAATCGATATATACGGCTAATTAAATACTGGTTTAAGGTCGTCAATACAGACAATTGTATTATTAAATCGTTGTACGATCTATCATATATCGACTTTGTTAATGGAAAACATAATTGGTGTAGCAATATTAAGAATATTCTCGACAAATTTGGTTTCACTTATGTATGGAATAATCCAGACATTGTTATTACTAAGCAGTTTATACCTATGTTTAAGCAGACAATTATAGACAATTACATGCAAGAATGGCGAGAGAGTCTACAAAATAATGGTGTGTTGACAGTGTACAAACATTTAAAACCTTGAATACGAACAATATCTGGGCATTGTTACAAACAAATCACTGCGTAGCTGTTTAACGAGGATGCGTGTATCTGGTCACAAATCACGTGTGGAAACTGGACGATATGGACCGCAACGTGTCAATAGAGAAGATAAACAATGCGTATTATGTGTTGATGCTTTAAAAGAAATTGAAGATGAGTTTCATTTTATTTTAAAATGTGATTGTTACAAAGACATTAGGAACATTATATAAGCAAGTATTACACTAGAAACCCGAGTATGTGGAAATTGATTGAGTTGTTTTCATCAAATAAAAGATCGGTGTTAAATCGAATGTGTACGTGTATAAGCAAAGCTAATAAAATAAGAAATTCGCTTATAAATACTATTCTTTAATTACACTTGTTTGTATTAATTTGTTTTGTTTCTGTATTATTTGTATTTATTTACCATCCTTGTGTGTTATAATTATTTGTATGGATGAGAAACAATATGTTTAAATCCAAATAAATCATCTTTCTGTTCTGTTCTGTTAATCTTATGGGGATTTCCCCTCCATACAAAGAGCCAATGAAAAAGCTTGTTCAATTTGAACAAAACATATCCAGTTTTATGTCAATTTCATATTGCATCTTTAGGTTGTAATGTTAAAATGCTTAGTTATCAAGGATGTATAGAAGCACGCTATTCATCAATGTACGTGATAAAGCATAACTAGCTACCTCGTTTGAACCATACATCGGATGTGTTTATTTACTATCGTTGACAAGTATATAATACATGTCGTTTACCATTTGTGCTCTTATTAGAGCATTTCACATGATGTACGACATAAATTTAAATATTTCTATGCACAAGCAAAAGTTATATCCTACCAACTACTCAAAGTATTTGGAAAATCAAATAAAACAATGACCCTCTTTCAACAGACACTCTAATTGAATAAATATAGTAACTCTTGCATTACTGTAAACAAACTAAAATTCATCATTAAATTTCATACAATTTTAATCTCGCCTGCATTTCACTTACAACCTTGATTGAAGTGTCAAGACAATCATCCAAGGAATCTTTATTATTTGACTGAGATGCATTCAATACTTGAGTAGTTCTATATTTGCATTAAAAACATGGAAATTATATATATTCAACATGAATGTTGATTTTATAAAATGTGTTGATATCTTCGATCGGGAACCCCGAAACTATCCGTCCGCGGACGAATACCATAAGAACAATTCGGTACGGTTTAACCTTAAAGTTTCAAAATGCATGAATTGATAATTCTTTTTCATTTTTTCAGTAGAATATATTATATAGGTGCATCGTGTATCATGAATATCATTTAGGTCTGATATCATATTTCAATAAAGGCTCGTATCCATTGACGTATTTCAGGTATATAGGTATCGTGAAACAATTTACTCCTGAAGCGTGGTATAACGGGGTAACCTTATAGGTGCAATACCAGGTTAACAAATCCAATACATTAAACTATAATAGTTCTTTAACATCATTTGTGGATGGGAACGCGATTTTGATCATTGTGGCGCTAACGTGAATAACGAGAAAAATCGAGAATAAAATCGCGCACTCTTTTCCCCTTGATTTTTCATGGTATTTTCGAGCTTAAAACTTAGTTATTTGTTGTCAACATAAAAAAACACGTCAATTTCAGCAATAAACCCTCTGCAACACTATTCGTTGACATTTAGTTGATCATTACCTTTTAATGTGTGTTTATTTTACCATAAGAGTTGGTCAGCTGTTCGGCTATTGGACTTTGGAAAGTACGTTTGTATGACGGTAAGGTGCAAACATTTCTGGTCGATAATGTGAGGCATTTTTGAAATAAAAACAGTATTATTTTTTTTTTTTGAAACGAAAGAACATTGATCAGAATATGCTTGATCGTGAAATGGTTGTTTATAACCAATATTTGTTCACATTTTGACAAACAGCGCAGTAACCGAAACACCGTTTCCCGGTTTATCACGAGGAACATCCGGTGTTAAACTTCAACGTTTCTTGGTTTAAATTGTGGAATTACAAGTGGTAAGTACAAATAAAATGTTATTTAATCATTAATGATTATTTTTAATCAGTATAACACAATCTACAAGCTTGATAAGTAATTTGACAGTACTTTCACATGGCAATCAAAGTAATTGTCAAAACCCGGAAGTGAATTCTGCGAATTGTTTTGTTGTTAGCAACCGATAATGATCGCCAAGGTTAAATGTTAAACGTTGTCACAGGCCTCGACGGTACCTCATGAAAAAGAATATATTCAAAATGATCATCCAGATTTTGCAAATGAACAACTTTAACTTGACAATCTTTATTATAAATGAATTTGTGCAGTCTTCTCAAAGTCAAAATATAAAAGATTCAGATGAAAGGTCAATTTTATGTTTGATAAATAATGATGATTTTGATTGTGAAATGAACAAGAGTCTGATAGTGGACATGATGTTTCTGAGACTAATTTCAACGATGATTTATTACTTTGTAAAATGATTACGATGGTACTCTGAGACCTGAAGTTGTCAAGGAGATTCAAAATGTAAACAAACTGCAGTGTGCATACTACTACCATTTGAATGTTACTGAATAACGGTTCGGATCACCTGTTTTCATAAAGTAAAATACTATTTGATTTTTTATTTGCTATCATTATTGTCTTTGAAGGTGCTGAACGATGTAGCCAAGATGTGCACTACCACTACTCATGGGATTTTGCCCAGCAAGTCCACTATCCACATCATGCCAACAAGTTGGGCCGATATATTTCGCCACCCCACAGAAGTGTCATGTGTTTCGCATGTGTGCCTAAGGTTCAGCTATGTTTTTATGGTAAGATGTCACTCTGAATTAAACATGGAGTAACAGAATAAGACAGATCTTATACAATAATGATATGTACCTGTAAAAATTGTCTTTCCAAGTCAGAATTAATTTTTTAGGTTAGATTTTTTATGTTGTCAGCTTTGTATTCCTGTTCAAAAACTTTTACCTTGGCCATATTAGAAATCCTTTTAAAAGATTCAACGTAAACAAGTTAAACACTCTTGATCTTAGCTTGGATTTTAAAAATGAATTTTAATTAGAAATAAAGATCTGTAAAAGTAATACAGCTATCTGTTAGTGTCATTTTGGGTTGTCTACATTATCTTCTTGCTGACTATTTCAGTACCATTTTATTATTATTTGTGAAATCAATTAAAGGGGCTATACACCATGTGATGAAATAGCGTGAAAAAAAGAAGAAAATTGTGAAATAGCGTGAAAAAAAGAAGAAAATTGTCGAAAACTGACATAAACTTGGTATCAATGAGTACAATGCATTGAAACTAACTTCATGTAACTGAAGAACCACATAGTTTACAATTATATATTTGCATTTTTTTCGTATTTTACCATTAAAAAAGATTACTAGGTATGTATACCTAGTAGAATTCATTTGTATGCGTGATTGGCTTGTCGATGTTATCACCTGATATTACCAAGTTAGGTATATAGCTTAGATATTCCAAAGGTTTAGAGTTAGCCTTCGTAGCACAGTAGATACAACATTGGACTGCAATTTTGGCGAATCCGGATCGAACATTTACATTTTGGTATTTTTTTTTACAATTATGATATCAACGAGTAAAACATTTTATTAAATCATTGTCCTGAGATTTGTTACAGAAAAAAAACAACTGTTTATAGTCCCTTTAACAATAGTTAACATTTATTTGTACAGGAAAGTAGACATTTTATCTGGTGGACGAGGCCGAATTGCCGGGGAAAGGAAGTGACAGTGTCGTGAGCCTGGCCCACCACTACTTTCAGCACTATGGTGTCGGTGAAAAACATGCTGTGGTATTTAGTGCTTCACCCATTTAAATTATTTATAGAATTTTTAATGGATTAAAGGTTCTAACAGCTTATGCAAACTGTATCCTTATTGCTGAGAAGAGATTATGAGAATCAATAGTGAATATAAAAGATGATGAAACTTAACATATATTACACCATGAAACACATTCTTACTCAGATTGTTTTTTCCATTTCACATTCGATGATTGATAACGATTGGATATTTGGATTCAACCATGGCTTATGAAATGTGTCCATCAATATAACATTGCTTTCTTCATGTACTACATATAGCTTAAAAAAGAAAAAAAATGTATTAAATTTTCCAGGTTTATTTCGATAATGCTGTCGGCCAAAACAAGAACAATGCTGTGCTTTGGTATGCCATGTGACGTGTAATGACAGGTAAGTTTTCTTATCTGTTAATAATTGTTTGTCTGATTTTTTAGGACAAATGCACTGTCTTGTGAAATCAATCACATCATTGATATCTGCGATTGGTGCTTTAATTTTAAAGGATGCAGAACTGGATGAAGTTAAAGTGTAGTTGGCAGTAATTTGATATGAGGAATATGTTAACTAAATAAACATATGTTAACACTCCATTATTGTAAGATTTATATGTCTTGAAAACTTTATTATACCCTAGTTAAAATCATTTGCTTAGTTATATTTTTTGTGAATATAGATTTTATTAGTTTTATTTACACTAAACAGATCCTCCAACAATTTTCAGGACTGCATGAGAGTGTAACACTAAACACCATGTTGGCTGGGCACACCAAATTTGCTCCTGACTGTCACTTCGGCAACTGGAAGGTCAAGTGGCGATGTTGTAATGCCGAGAATCTTCAAGAAATTTCCCACACTGTTTTCACCTCTTCAAAAGCCACAACATCCCACACTTAGTTTATGACCCTCAACAGCCAATCACAGTTCACAGTTGGAAATCATTCCTAGATACATATTTCAAAACTCTAAAGAATATTACCAAATACCACCATTTCTATGTATCAAAACATAAACCAGAAGTTTAGTATGCAAAGAGTTTGTAGATTCCTCAGCAATGGAAGTTATTCTTTTGAGGATGAGTACAGAATGTGGTGTTTTGCCTGAAATAAAGCACGCACCGTGCCTAGATGCTGCACGTCAATGGTACCTTCAAGATTCTTTTGGTCCATTCTTTAGATCTGAGTCATCAAGATCTGTAGTATGCCCTAAACCAACTCTGTGTAAAGTCGAAGTTTACTCATTTGTTGGTGAAATGTTGATTGTAGATCAAATGTTTGTGGCAAATATGAAAGAAATGAGTAAAAAATGGCATTATCACATGTAACCATAGCAACAGGCTGTTGTTTTATGTAGTTCTTTTATGTCATTTTGTACATATAATGAACAATGTGTACTCTTTGTGTCTATGAATCAGTTTATGTGTTAGCTATAACAGACAGTTAAGTTAGTATTTCGGCATGGACACTGCATTTAAAATAAAAACATTTTTAGTGGACATTGTTTTCAAACTGGCTTACCAATGTGTAACAGAATGATCCATATCTTTTGATTTCTTTGTACAAAAATGACTAGAAACTTTAGTTTTTATACCTTAGATACTTGGTATCATTTACATGCCAATAACTTAAAACGCATTGTATATTGAGAACACATTATTTGTGGCAGACTTTGAAAATGATTGGAAATAGCATTTTCATTAGTAACCATAGCAACCGATTTTTGCTTTGACCTTTGTTGTCAATTTCTATGTCATTATAGACATTAGCAATGTGTACTTGCTATTTTAATGTTGAAGTTTATGTAACACTAGTAAAGATAAGTGGTATATTTAAACAGGTATCTTGACATATATATAATATTTAAAATAAGAACAGTTTTGTTCACATTGTTTTTTTTATCCCTGTGTTTCATAATGTTTCATATGTTTTATAACTTTTGTAAAAATTTAATGTGAAACTTTAGAGTTAGTTTCTGTAAAAACTTAGTATCATAAAGATGTCAATAACTTATAAATAAAAAAAAATATGCGGACTTTCAAAAATGATTGGTAATAGCATTTTCATAAGTAACCATAGCAACTGAATTTTGCTTTGACCTTTGTTGTAAGTTTCTTAATCATTATGGACATTAGCAATGTGTACTTGTTATTTTCCTTTTGTAGTGTATGTGATACTAGTAAAGATAGTTTTATATTTTAATATTTTGACTTGTATACTTTATTCAAAATAAGAACAGATTTAGCGAAAATTTCGTTCAAATTGTGTTAAAGCCTTTTGTTACAAAATGTTCCATATCCATTGTTTTGATTTTTAATATTTGACTTACAACTTCAGATTTTATTTCTGCAATTGCTTGGTATCATAAAAATGTCAATAACTTAAAACACAACTTTATTGAAAACATTATTTTTTGAGAAACATTAAGAAAATGAGTGAAAATGGCATTATCAATAGTTACCATAGCAACCAAATGCAGTTATGACCTTTTCGTTAACTTTTGTAATCAAACTATGAGTGCTTATTGTTTCTATGCTAAAACTTATATGTTACATGTAAATAGTCCTTGACATGATACTTATCTGACATGGATATTTCATTCTAAATAAACACATTAGACCATACATTTTGTTCATTTCGATTTCTACACCCGTGTTACGAAAAGTACTATATTTTTTTAGTTTTTGTGAATTTTGACTTGAAACTTTGGATTTTTGTTCTAGAAATACTTGGCATCATAAAGGTTACAATATCTCAAAATGTCATTTTGGGCCAGAATGATCATATTCCCATTCCCATCCACATTTTAATGTTCTATAAAATGTTTTTACTCCTCTCTTAACAGCTCATACTCTTGGGACACTCAGTTTATACATTTTCGCATACACAAACTGACATCCCAGCTGCAACGGCAGATGTTCCCGCTTCTGAATTTGTTTGTGCAAAGTTACAATCATGTTACTTTTCATAAATCATTGCTTATGTTCATTTTAGGTAAGTTAACAATCACTTGGTACAACGCACCCGGATATTGACAGCGTTTGATAATAAGGTATCAAAGTCCTAAACAATTATATTAACTTGTCATAATCAAACTTTTATTTAATATTAATTATTGTCATATTAACGTAAACCATTTACGATATACATTGCATCAGAAACACTGCTTACCTTTCGTAAATTCATTCATGTTATTTACTAAAACTGTCAAAATGAAGCAACATTTAAATTGGAATAAAAGATATCCACAGCCGAGATCATAACATCATAAAAACATCTTATTAAAAAAAAAATTGTGTAACACTGGTCGACTTCGATATGTTTAAAGAATTTGGACAATCTTAGAACTGTTCAACTATCCAATAATAACTACACAATACTCAAAAAAATCACAAAGTCTTGCAATTTCGGTTACATATTAAATACGAAAAGATAATATTAAGCAACGTTTAGAATAAAAGACTTTTAAGGTGTTGCCGGTCATATTTTTAAAAAGAATTTCTCCAAGTTTTGTCGCTCTAGAAACAAATTAATCATTTACATAATGTTATGCATAAAAGCACGCCTTTCCTATTCGCAATGTATTATATTTCATAAGGGTCATGCAACATAAAATGTATCAGTGTTCATAAGAAAATGTATTCCTGGAGGGCGGCCAACTATAATTATATTAAAGAATTTGATTTTTATAACCGGAAATTTTATTAAAATCAGGAAAAAAAATTAAGATCGCTCCTTGAAAATTGATAGGATTTTTATATTCAATGCAATGAAAGACTAACTAAGTACTAGCTCCGTTCAAGTTTTACAAACATTTTAAGTTTTGTAAAACAAATGTGCATTAAAAATACCACAAGTCCAAGCCTTTTATGTAGAAGTTGTTCATATGAAGTATAACAAATAAAAGTGAACACATGTTAAAGTCGGGGTTTATTAAGCTGGCTACTAGACAGAAGTTCATATTAATCATGTTAGCAGTTAAAATAAAACAATTAATATTCGTTCCTTGAGTTATCCCTATTTTACCCGAGGATGAAAACAGCTGAAAACTGTTATGATATTAATTACTCTCGAGCCAGTTTCCTTGATTTATAAACATAAGCGTTACCTAACACAACTTCAAAGACACACTTAGTTTTTTTTCTTTTAAGTATAGCTGTACTGTCTTATTTGTGGAGTTTTGTGATGTTGTTCCATGTTTCTTGTTTTTGATTTTGTTTTGTATTATATGTCCTTTGGCGCTTATTCTATGCCATTAAACGGGGTTTATGTATAAACTATTGGCTATTGATCTTGTTTCTGTAGTTTTTCATATAAACGTGTATAAATAAGAACGTATCATTTTTCAAAAGCAAGTAAAACATAAGTCAATATTTGTTCATTGTCGGATTCCATATACTAGTATACAAATATTGACTTATATTTTTACTGGCAACACCTTTGGGTATCAGCCGTTGAACTCACGGGTAAGCGGCAGTAATTCAAAAGATCAAGACCAGCCTATACGTTATCTAGTTGTCTACATCCCACCTTCTTTAAACAACCATCACACCTTACTTTATATCAGTGTATGTCCACGTAACAAGTTAACCTTAGAACTTTAAAGGGGTTGTCTCACAGATGATAAAATAGCGAAAAAAAAAATGTCGAAAAATGACAGAAACTTGGCATCGATGTGTACAATGCATTGAAACTTATTAACTGAAGAACCACATAGTTTACAATTTATTTAAGTTTAGCAGTTTTTTCGTATGTTTTCATTAAAAAATATTACTGGGTATATCTACCAGGTAGAATTCATTCCTTATGCCTGATTGGCTAGTCGGTGTTATCACGTGATATTACCAAGGTAGGTGTAAAGCTTAATTATGTCACCAGATTTGACTAAGCCTTAATAGCTCCGTCGGTAGGACGCTGGCGACGCGGGTTCGAATCCGGTTCCCGAGACAAAAATTTTTTTACATTTTGGTACCTTTTTTACAATTATGATATCAAAGCGTAACAAATTCTATTAGATAATTGTCCTGAGATTCGTTACAAAAAATAATTCTAGTTAAATCCTTCTATAAGTCACCTCCCCACCCACACAAAAGTGAATAGTACACAACCTGTGTGTATTGATCTTTATCTAATTGCCTATTTGTCTTATCAGATCTCCGAGCTGAGTATCCTGCTTTGCTGTGTTTGGGGTTTTATTATAAAAATGGACCCTAAATGGCCCTGAGCCAATCAATTAATACACAGGATATTCGCCCCTTTTGTAACATCAATGCAATTAGCAGGGAGATGCACAGCAGGGGATTGTCATGCCAAACATACCTTAAACTAGGTATTTAAGCTAAATCTAAATACAGATGGCATTGGATACATCAATTATTTGAAGTGGTTGGTGATTTTATCTTTAGATCCTCGTAAATGTACTAGAATGTTTTGTCCTTTTTGTAAAAGACTTGCAATCCTACCCATCCTTGACCAACGTCTGTGTAATGAAATTAGGTAAATTTTGACATTTTCAAAGTCAAACCACAACCGATTTCTTTTAACCATAGATCTAAAACGAAAAGTCGCATGATTGTTTCAATATAAATTAATGCAAAATAGGAGCATTAACACTCAAATGGTGAGCTTAATTCAAACGTGTATATCAGTTTACTAAATGGCGTATATATCGGGTCACAAAAGTCTATCATAATGTTTTCCTGTTTGAAATTAAATTATTCAATGTGTGCTTTACCTGCGCGGTTGTATTTCTTAAATAAACCACTCGAAAGTTTCTTCAGGTGTACTAGTTCGGTTTTTGCATACATTGATATGGAGATATACTCATGTATTGTAAGGTTGTCATTGACCACACTTAGTACATGTGCAAGCATGTTCAAATAACTGTAAAAATACGGTTATCTTGGACCTTTGTTAAAGTTAACAAGGTGATTAACGACATCGCTGTTTACTTTTAAACGTGATATATTTGATGGTGTGACTTAAATATTGTTAGAAATACAGCGGATCGTATGTGTGTCTTTAGAGTACACGAGCAATGAAGATTTGAAATTTGACAACGATTACGCTAAGAACGTGAACATTTGAACGATTTAAATGTGAGGAGGGAGAGAAGCGATCGAGCCTTTCTTAATCGTTAAAATATTACTTAAGGTCATCTAAAAGTCTAAGAATACTACCTCATTGGCTGAAACATTGTCCACGCAAAATCTGACACAGTGAGTTTGTATCGGATGAGTAGCAGTAGGCGGACCTTTAAACACCCGCGGAAGTGAAAATTAGAAATGATAAAGACTTGTACTTAATGATAAGCTTTACGCAATAACATTGGCTGAAAATTAAGGTTGTATTCTTATTGGTAGCTTCGCTTGTTTGGTTCGCTTACTCCGCCCATTGTTTAGTTACGTGATAGTTTCGAGCGAAATTTAAACCGTCAATGAGTGTCGGTCGATTGTAACTTTACGCGGCCTTTTGAATATTTTATAATAGCGAATAAAACGGATTTATGTATGTAAAATGATAAAAAAAGCACCGAAACTCCATATAATATAACAAAAAGTAGTAATATTGATATGTTTTCATCATTCAAAGATATAAAGCGTAAGACAAGCTCACATGGTAAGAGGATTCATGCAAACGGAAATAAAGTCAACAACTGATATCGAGCAGTGTAATATCATTCTGTTACAAAATGGTAAACAACAACTCCTATGTTTTTTATGTTCCCTTTCAGTTACTTCATAAATACGCTTTCTGGACAAGAACGCGGAAAATATCATTTTAAAGAAAGATCCAAAGTATGAATGCGATTGTATTGTTAATGGTTGGTAATACAAGACATAGCATTCATCCTAATATAGATAGTGTGGATACACGAAAAAGATATCATATAACTATTTCTTTCAGCAACAAGGGTATAGACCTCATTTTCAATGGTTTATTCAAGAAAAAAGTAGAAAAATGCATTCTGAAATACTTCATAATACTTAATGATTAAGGAGTGCCAATAATATGTTATAAATATAAAAGTCTTATTTTAAATTTCATATTCAACTATAATAAAATAGTGTCACAAGATGACATTTCTGCAAATTATACACATTCTCCGTGAAATTGTATTGACTGTGTAAACCGCAACGATGTTGGAAATACTTTTACTGGAGATTTTAACTTTATTAAAACATAATCTCCTACGAAAACTGCTGAATAAAGGTCCTACATACTGGAAAGTATGTGAAATTTATTTCCATACATGTTAATAAGAATTGACAGAAACTTTATGTCAACATTGGAAATGCTGGAAAAAAGGGGTTAAACTTATTGCCTTAATGCCGTGGATGAATAAAATATATTCCTAAATAGATAAGAAAATAAACAATAAGCCTCAATCTTCTAGCAATTGCGTTCCGAACCTACTCGATGTTAAAGTATTATTAAAAGCCTACTGATGATTATAATGTTCAATTTTAAATCGTGTTGAATGATGATCATAAAAACATTCCAACAGTACACTGGTTACCTTAACTGCATTTAAATCCGTACAAATCACGATATATATAATTTCCATTGCTTGTTATACTAAACAGGTTTCGATGTTACTGCGAGTAAAAATGCATGTGAAATAATATAGTAATAAAGTTTATAAGAACTCTGGACTTTTCATTTTTGTTCAATCAGCAATTCTTTAGAAGTAGGTAATGATATTGAAAGTAGACGATATAAGGCCTCTGTGTTTTATACATATCACTGTTCAACGCTTTATACACTTATTCCATTGTATTTAGTTACAACCAAATATACTTCTCTTATCGAAAAACTCATTTGCTAGGGAGGAAACAACTTATATGGAATACATGATTTTTGACAATTTGATCGCTCATATAAATATATCTTTTTGGCATGCACAAATGTTATACAAGTATTAACTTTTGTTCAGCAGACAATTGGCATTCCAATGGGTGCTGACGATGTTATTTTACTTGCTGACGACTTTTAATACTGCTATGAAAGTGAAAATATCTTAGTCTGGAGATTTTGTCCTTGTTGATGAATTCAAAAATACTTTAAGATGTATTGAAGATATTATAAGATTGATAATCCGGTATTTACAGATAATATTAACTTGATATAACTTTCACAAGTGCAACTTAATATATCTTAAAATTCAATATAAAAACATGCTATCTATATCTGCAACTCGAAGTAAGGCAAGATAAATTTAATATCAATCTTTATAATAAACGTGATGATTTTAATTGCAAAAAAAATAATTACCCTTCTTTCGATAGAGATTTTCATAGTTCACCATCATGTGGTGTTTATATTGCACAGCTAATAAGATTCGCTAGAAAATGCACAGATATAAAAACAATACAGCTGTCTCAGTTATCTATGACGGAATAACGTCTTTATAAACAGGACTTCAAATATCATTAATTAAGGTAAACTTTCTCAAAATTTAACAATGGTCATTATAATTTCATATCTTAATACAATAGTAGTCTTTAATTGCTGATTGTTAACAGTATTGCTCATCCAAGATTTTATTAAAATTAGAATGTTTCAAGCAGATAGACTCATTAAATTACTTTCCTCTGATTTAAGCCGTGGATATTATGGCACTACTTTAAATAGAACTTGCCTTCTGGTTTTAGTTTAAACATATTTTATTCATCAACGTATACACACATATTACAAAGACAAAGAGAAAACACATGTACAATCTAGAAAAGGATTAGAACGAAAGATAAATATATCTTAAAAAGTTCTCCAAACTTTAGCAGAAGTACATATTTAATGACGGACATTTGTACAGCTTACAATGTAGATGACACAGTGATATTGATATTGCTGGATTAGATCAGATGGCAGTGTTTAATGTGATTTGGCTTCATTTAATTTTATTAAATATTTAAAGATTTTTTACATACGATGTACACAGACAAGATAGTAGTTAAAAGTTAAACATTTTGTGTGATTAACAAAGCTATAATAAGCTTAGTTTATTTTCACTTTTCAAATACAAAAGTCGTTAATTTTGTTTGAGAGCAGAATAAGATAGTAAAGAAGATAAGAATGAAGAAAGAGGGTAGGGTAGTTGGTTGGTTTAGATGAACAACTTCCAGTGCCTTTTCTTCACTGAGCCCTAATTGGTAGTATTAAATAACATGTATACAGAAAGGAGATACTCCTGGAAGGGATTGATGGAATTATCCGACTTAAGGTACACTTTAAAACCAGAGACAGTGCCAATGTTTTGTGCTTCAGCTGGGAGACTATTCCATGCTGAGATTGATGAAGGAAGGAATGAATTCATATAGAGTAACGTATGTGTACGAATGCTAGAGAAAATGGATGCGTTTCGGAGTGATCTAGTTGATAGTTGACCGACTGTCTGAGGAACCAAACTTGACAGATAATCAGGAGAGAGACCATTTTTCATTTTGTAAAAAAGTAAAAGCTTGTGTTTTTCACGTCTTGTTTCAAAGCCAGATTCAGTGTGAAGCAGACGCAGAGAAACAAGACGAGTGCAACCAGTAACAATGCGTTCGCATTCGTTTTGAATTTTGTCAAGATCGTTTTTTTTCATACTGTGTACAATTATTCCAGATGAATTCCGCATACTCCAAGATTGGCCTTATGAAAGAAAAATAAATAGCCTCCAGAGACCTCCTATCCAGTTGATAGCGTAGACGTTTCATGATGTTTACTCTAGACCAAGCTTTTTCTTTAATATAGTTAAATGTGAGTATGCCAATTTCCCTCATTGGAAAGAAAAATACCCAGGTGTTTGTGAGATTCAACAAACGGGATTTCAGTGTCAATCATGTACACAGACGGATGAATGGGTTTGTTTCGTTTTCGAGATATGACCACTGATTCAGATTTGTTGGGATTGAACTTTACAAGCCACTTATTAACCCAAATAGATATGTTGTTTATATCTGTCTGTAGTTTTAAAGCTGCAGTCTGGGAGGTGTCCACTATAACAAATATACTTGTATCATCAGCAAATAGGTTGACATTTGAATCTATCTCGTTGACTATGTCATTTATGTATATAAGAAAAAAAAGAGGACCCACAATTGAGCCCTGGGGTACTCCAGCTTCAACTGATTTTAATGCCGAAGTGGCTCTTGGAATAACCACACACTGGCGCCTATTCTCTAAGTAGTTGGAAAACCAAGACAGTAAGAGACCACAAATGCCTGCCTTCTCGAGTTTATATAGTAGACCACGATGCCAAACTTTGTCAAATGCTTTACTTATATAAAAAAAAAAAAACTCGTATTTCAAGACCATTGTCGAGAGCTTGACAGAAACTTATATAGGTAGGTAAGCTGATTGACAGTAGAATCACCTGGTAGAAAGCCGGATTGGGATCGAGTAAAAAAACTGGTATCACGAAGAAAGTTGAATACATGATTAAATATAATTCTTTCAAAGACTTTCTCCATAGTGTTCAAAAGAGAGATTGGGCGATAATTTGATAGGTTGGAAGGATCCCCCTTTTAAAAGACAGCGCAAACATTTGAATATTTCCAATTAGACGGAACAATACAAGAAGTTAAAGAAGCATTGAACAATTCACACAAAGGCTGGCTCAGTTCTGAGGAAACTTCAAGTAAAATACGATTATCAATGACATCAGGTCCAGATGCTTTACCAACCGTGAGACTACTTATAACATCTTTGACTTCGGAAGGTACGATAACAATCGAATCAAGTTTAGCATCATCATTGGTTAAATCAAGTTAAGGTAATACTTGAGTTAAATCGTCAACGTAGGTCTGAAGAACAAAGAAATCATTAAGGATTTCGGCCTTGCCTTGATCGTCTGCAACGCACTGACCATCTAAAGGGTTGAGTAGTGGAGGAATGCCTCGTGATTTAACCGGAGTGATAAATGACTTAAGTTTTTCCACCAGTCCTTAGAACTGAGTTCACTGGATTTAAGTTTCAAAGCAAGGGAGTCAAAGTATTTCAATTTTGAACTCCGAATTAGAGCGACAACTTCGTTACGCAATTTTCGAAACTTAGTCCAATGTATTGGATTGTTAGTGCGTTTGACCTTTCTATAAGCTCTTTTACGCTGTCGAATTTTTGTTTTAATGTCGTTATTCATCCAAGAAGGTTCAAGAGGATTGATAGTTATAACCTTGTTGGGAATACAGCTGTTGAAAATATCAACAATTGATTTAGTAAAATCAGAGGTGAACAAATCAATATTTGTATTTCTAACTAGTGACCAATCAGTATCCAAAAGCTTCTGGCAAAGTTGTGTGTAGTTCCCATTGTCGTATTTCCATATTCTACGCCGAGTAACCTTCTAAACCGGTTTATTGTATCTTAAAATTACAAAAATAGGGCAATGAAAACGAATATTTTGATCTAGAAATGGCTCTCCAACTCCGCTATGGACTAAGAAGTTTGAGTTGGAAATAAATAAAAGATCGATAATTGAGCAAGAATTTTCTGTAAAGTGCGTTGGATCTGAAATGTTGATTTTGCGCCCCGAAATCACCTGTAATGATAATATCCTCAATACCACTTTCTCTTGCCAAACCTATAGAATCTTCAATTCTTCAATAAGGCTATAATAGTTATTATCAGAGTTAGGAGGACGATAGAACACACCGATTAGTACACGTTTAGATGTGCGTATCTTTATTTCTAACCAGAGACACTCTAGTGCCATTAACTCCAAATCATCCCTTCTTTTAAAATTGATACCGTCTTTGATATAATCTTCTGGTTTTTGCCTATGAATTTCTTATAAAAAGATATAAAATCGGATATAGCGTCCTTAAATAACAAAGCTTGCAGTCCTTGGATTAAACTTAAGAAATGCAGATTCGTTTTATCATTTAAACCATTTTTTCATTAATTTGGCTCACTCCGAATGTTTAAGCGTGTGACGTCCTTTTTTGGAAAACTTTACTTATGGTAATCATTTGGAAAAAGATTTAAGCAAATGTATATTGTATTTGTTTTAATTGTTAAATAATGTTCTATTCGAGTTTTCTTTGTTTGTTCCCAGGTTTAGTACAATGATTCATTTCATTATGAAACTCTATGAACATACAGTTTTAAACCTTGTTTTGCTATGGCGGACTGTGTGGGATTTGTATAGCATAAGTAGTTGGGGTTTACCTATTAGTTTATTATTATTTGTTTTATTATTAAGCTTCCTCATATTAATGCATACTTATTTAAAATTACCATTAAAATTTATTCAAGATTGTTGGGTATAAATTAATGTGAGGCACACAAAATAGTTTAAACACCCAGTGAATTTACATTTTATCTAACAATCCTTGGTTACTACCCCTGTGGGTTTTTATAATATAAATGTAGTGTGTTGTTTGTGGAGTTTTGTGCTTTTGTTTCATGTTTCTGGTTTGTGATTGTTTGTTTTTGTGTTCTTTGTCTTAAGCGTTCACCCTGTGCCATTAAACGCGACTCATTTTTTAACTTTTGTTTTCTGTACTTGTTTCTGTAGATTTTCATTTTATTTACCCTCAGTACTGCTCTACAATGATAAGGAGGTACACTAAATTGGGTGATACGTAGCATGTAAAGGCGAAAATATTTAACGTGAAGAACGTTAGCCGTGATGTATTTCATAAAGGTTTTTCCGCTTCAATGCAATCAAATTGTGTCGGTGTATCGGGTATCCTAAAATGTATAAACACCTGTGAAAAGAGTTGGATAGAAGCTGATATTAATTTCTATACATATAAATTAGAATCGACCGAAACTTTATGTAAATATTGGTGTAAAAGAGAAGGGGAACTTATTGCCTTAATGCCGTGGATGAATAAAATATATTCCCTAATAAATAAGAAAATATAGTCTTTTAACAATAATCCATGAGCCCTCCCCCTAAATCTACTTTTATAACTCCAAAACTGATTATGGATATCAAATCCCTACATAAAAATTAGTATTCGTTCCAGCTGACAAAGCAGCTAATAATGTAACTATAAGTTGACGTTTATTTTATGTAAATAATATTATTGATGAGTTAAAATCTTCTGTATCACCATCTAGCCAATCAACATGACGCAGCCTGTCAGTCAAACTACCTGGTCGATACCCGACTGATCAATCAGCGTCCAGATTAGTTTACGTTGCTTTCCGCCATGACCGCCGACAATATCAACATAAGTGTAATTACGCTCTTTTCTTTTTTAACACAAATATGTTTCCCACAACTGAGAGTGAGTAAACACCGTTAATGAAATCCGAAATACTGACATTTGCTTGATAACAAGGGACTTTTTCAACCCTCAACCTTTCGTAATATAACCGTACTATATAAAACACATACTCATATTTTCCGTTAGTCTTAAAACAAGAAATATCATTATGAGTATAAGTGTATAATTTTGACGATATCTTGATATTTATTTTTAATTTTAAATGTGTCTCCTTCTTTATCGAGTGTAAAGTTGTAAATCAGAAGCATATACATTTGAATTTAAGTTTGGTTGGACATATAAGTGAAAAAGACAACTCAGCTAA
Source organism: Mya arenaria (assembly GCF_026914265.1). Classification (NCBI taxonomy): domain Eukaryota; kingdom Metazoa; phylum Mollusca; class Bivalvia; order Myida; family Myidae; genus Mya; species Mya arenaria. The sequence continues at coordinate 40,454,416 of NC_069122.1, read as the reverse complement.
TTTGAGTAACACTTTTATTAAATTTAGTAAAATATCTCATAGGTAGCTTAATTTTTTTAAAAGATATATACGTATACATAAACAAATTCATCTTTGTAAAGGACGCAAGTCAAAATAAACACCTATTCATTTACAATGACTATGGTAATGTTTTACTTTAGAACGGTTTTGCATTTCATATTATACGGATATTAATTCGTTGAGAGAAACATTAGAGTAGTTAATCCATTGAGTTTTGACAATGAATCTAAACAAACGTCGTTTCATGTTAACTTTCGGATAGGAAAGTAATACATGTTTTGTTTCCCTAAATTTGAACTTTTTGAATAAAGACTTTTATTCTACTGTATTCTACTGAAACAAAATTCCGATGTCATTTAGAAATGAATTATTTTAAAGATTAGGCATTATTGCATACAATAAATAAAAATGAACTAATACTTGCTTTTACTATTGCTATGGTTTACCATGCTCCATGCAATTTTATCTGATGTCAAGTATAAATTAAATATTATTGTCTGCTACTGGATATTTGTTGGAGGGACCTTACTTAGAGGTCACGTGACACTGTGGACGTAGTCTTATCACTAACGGCGTGGTGTCAATTCGATAAAAGTATTATTAAAAATAATATTAATTCTAATTTTTAATTAAAGTTGTTTTGAATGATGATCATAAAAACATTCCAACAATACACTGGTTAACTAAAATGCATAAAAAACGTATAAATCACGATTAATAGTTAATACCATTTCTTGTTCTACTAAACAGGTTTCGATTTTACTTACATCCTGATTAGCTGCGATCGATAAAGATGGATGTGGAAAAATATAGCAATAAAGTGAATGAGAACTCTGGAATTAAGCACTTTCAGTACATGAACAGATCTTTAGAAGTAGTGAATGATATTGAAAGGAGACGATAGGCCTCAGTGCTTAATAATGATGACTGCCACTTTATACATCTATTCTACAGTATTAGGTTACAAAAAATTGACTCCTCGAAAAAAACCTTTGCTTGGGAGAAAACTACTTTTAGGACTGTTCATGATAAAAAAGCTCCTTTTTTACCAATGATCGCTCAGATAAATATATCTTTTGGATATGCGCACATGTTATCGAAATATTAACTTTGTTCTAAATAATTATTTTCTAAAATTCGGTACAAACAATCAATAAGAATTTAAATGAGCGATAACTATGCACCTTTAGTTGCTGACCTCTTTTTTCACTGCTATGAAAGTGAATATTCGCTGAAAATATCTAAGTCTGAAGATCTTGTCCTTGTCGATAGATAAATTGGATACATCGAATCTAAAAGCATCCTATTTAAATCTGCAACTCGAAGTTAGTGAAGAAAAATTGAATACCAATATTTAAGATAAACGTGGTGATTTTAATTTCAAAATAATTAATTACCCTTCTTTAGATGGAGATGGTCCTAGTTCACCATCATATGGTGTTTTTATTACACAGCTGATAAAATTCGCTAGAAAATGCACATATATCAAACATTTTAGCTCTCGCAGTAACCTAATCACTGGAAAACTTGTGAAATAGGGTTTCACATATCATACATTAAGGAAAACTACCTCAAAATCTGTTAATGGTCTTTAAATATTATATCAAAGTACAATTTTAGTCTAAAACCGCTGATTGCTAACAGTATTTCTCATCACGATTTTAATGGTTATTTTTAAAGAAAAATCGTAAAATTGAAATGTTTCCAGCAGCTAGTTAGACTCCATGAATTGCTTTGGCCTTGTTTAAAACGTGGATATAACGGCAATACTTTGAAGAGTACATGCCTTCTGGTTGTTGATGATCAATTCCCCATAATAAATATAAAGTTGAATATGGCGACCTTACATATCTAAGATTTCAGTCCTTTGATTTTATTAAAGATTTGCAGATTCGTGTGATCTCATTTGGAGAAAGGATACACGCATTAAGGACAACGATAAATGAGTTTTATGGTACATGCACTGGGTACAATGAGATTTGGTACACGCAGTAGGAACAAAGATACATGGCACCCGCACTTATGACAACTCGACAGGATACACACACTATGGACAACGATATATGATACAAGCAGTTAGGACATGTAACGAGACATGATACACACACGTGGGACAGCGAGGCATGATACTAAGGACAACGAGATATGATACACTCAATTAGGGCCAAAATATATGAAATATATGATATAAACAACGAGGCTTGATCTCCACACTAATGACAACTCGACATGATACACACACTTAGAACAACGATGTGTGATACACGCAACTAGGACATGTAGCGAGACTTGATACGCACACGCATGACAGCGAGGCATGATTCTTAGTACAACGATATATCATACACTCACGTCGGACCAAAATACATGTTACTCCAAATTAGGACAAAATACTTGCAACCGAGATTTAGGAGATCGCGACTAGGCACACGCAATAATTACCAAAAAAGACCAGTTACCTTCACTGGGGACAATGAGATATGTTACACGCACTTAGGGGAGCGAAACATGATACACGCAATTAGGACAACGCGACTCTGTACACTCACTCAGGGATACGTGACAGGATATCCGCACTTGGGTCAATGAGGCTTAGTAGACGGAATAAGGTCATTGATAAGCCATGATGATACACTAAATACAGCGAAGCATCGTACTCAAACTAGTGACAATGAGACATGGTACATGCATACATAGAGCGAGGACTAATGATCCGAAGAAGATGATTTAATATCACTTTATCTCAATAAGTCAATGAAGGAGCTGTTCAAGAAGTTTCCGTATAGCGCTGTTCTGCCGAAACTAAAGGTTATAGAGTGCAAAAGTGGTATGCGGGACCAACCTCATAGAACGCATTGACTAAATTGAGTATTTGTGGTGGGAGTCATCGGTATTTGTTCAACAATAATGACAATTAAGGTTAAACAGTTTTAGGGACTAGATGAGCTAGTTCAAAAAAAGATGTTTCATATTCAAAGCCAGGTATGACATTTGATAATGATATCCGGCAATTTTACATAACAAATACCACAAAATAAATCGCGGCTCTGACGTCATGAACAAAAAAATAAAATCTGATATACCTATAAAAGTGATCTCATTTCTGGGAATAACGAACTGACCTCTTGACATGAGTGCAGTCTATGTGTTGAAACAGTTTACATGAAAACAGTCATATTTAACATCTAACACTACCAACCACGCGTTTTTGCTTATTTCTCCCAGCGATTCGTCATTATCGCGTTCGTTATCTTAATAATGTAATTTAAACTATGCCGCGACTTAAGCATAATGCCCACCGCGTTCATACCTATAATTTGCCCCGCATTTCACAACGTTGAGTCACCGCGAGTAAAGTTGCGAAGTGTTAAGTAACAGTGTGATTTAAGTGGCTATTAATTCTCTGAATGCCTTTTCTCTGTTCCCATCCAAAACAAATAATTCTAGTCAGTTTAATTAAACTTATACGAACTCGACCCGTATTCTACCAACTTTGGTTCGAACTAAAAAAGTAGTTTGATCTCTGAAATGTATGCCCTGCAACTGTGAATGTTTCAGACGCAATTGTCATCTTGATTCAAAAAATCTAAATTTCGAATGCCCTTGTTTAACTTTTGTGATTGTAAATGAATACTTTATTGGGTCAATTTACTTATCAAAGTACTTTATCAAACATTCGATAGAAAAGCGACATAATTATTAAGTTTAGGGGAAAAGTTTGTTTACCCTCGCGATCGAGTGGAATCAATTCTACGAGCCCGACTGAATTTACATGTTTTTCTAGCACACCGGATAGGCATTTCCGATGAATTCAGCCGTGCTGGAAAACTCCATCTGCCATCCCCCCATGCCAGAAGAGTCACGCGCTGTGACGCAATACTTTTCATTTCTTTTCTTTTACACTCTATTTAACCATAATTATGAGATTTCAATAAACATTAACTATATAAAAATATATCTTCAATACAAAACAAAATAACCCTTAAAAGACGTGATACAGGTGGGACTTCTTGACGTATGCAGTGAATAAAAATTACTGCGCGTCATGTCAGTAAACATCATCGCACGCGCTTTTTGTTGAAAATACAAAAATGCGTTTTTCTGTGTATTTTTTATGTATTTATAAAAAATTGTAAAGTGTGCTAGAAAAAATATAAATCATGTGTGTCCGTTCCGGATAGAAAAATCCAATCCTCGGGTACGCTGCGTGGCCGGTAACTCGGCAAGCCTCGTTACCTGGCAACGCAGGTGCCCTCGGGTCGGATTTTTCTATCCGGCACGGAAACACATGACAGATATTATTAGTCTGCCTATCGCGGTAACCCGCCACGTGCATGTTGTCGGAAGCCGTACGTGATAGCAGCAGATGTACGCACCAGCGCGTCACCGCGTTGGCTACCACGGAATATATCGCCGCGATTTTCCCCGATGACGCAATCTCTCCCGCGGTGGAAAGGCGTTTTTGCTAAGAACACGTGGTTGGTAGTGTATCTACATCCAACCGGCACATGTCAAGCTATATACGAGCGTATTTCAATGTCACCCATAGAGACTAATATTTTTTCCGTGGTACTTTTATTCAGACGACCTCTTATATGGTAAGTAAATTGTTACATCCGGTATTTTCATTATTTCATACAGACGACCACTTCCATAATATGTAATATGATACATCTGATTTTTTTTATACAAACTACCACTTCCATGGTTCGTAAAATATAACATCTGGTACAAAAAGAGGACCACTATCATTGTATGTAAAATGTTACATCTGATTCTTTTTTACAGACGACCATTACCATGCTATGTAAAATATTACCCTTGATACTTTCATACAGACCACTTTCAACCACTGTTACGCTATATAAAATTTTACACCTGCTATGGTATGTATATGGATACACCGAATATATTCAAACAGACGATCCCTAGCATTTATTTTTTTACAAGTTATACTTTCATGCCGACTACCACTACCTAGGTATGTAGAATGTTTCCGTTTGTTTCTTCAAACAAAGGGCCACTACAGTAGTATGTAAAGTGAAATGATACATTCAAAGACTACCACTACCATGGTATGTTAAATGTTACCGTTTGTTCCTTCCTGTGTTACACATGATGCATTCATAGACGACCATAACCATGTTGTTTAGAATGTTAATAATTTAATACCGTCTACCAGTTATTGACGGCTGCTAAAGTTATCAAAACAGACGACAGACAAAGGATGCTCGCTGTATTATTGAACTTTACGATGTTAAAGTTGGCAAACATATATCAAATATATCCATTCGTAGGCTATTCTACCTCTAGGAAGTTAAGATTGACATACATAATATTTAAAGTATTTCTGGGTGTATTTTGGGCGTTCACACACCTGTTCTTGACCAACAATTGCAAAATACATGGATAGTTATAAATGTAGTCTTTTCGAAGTTCAAACTCATTCGACGTTTTTTACAGTTAAACCTTGAAAAGCAATTTTACCAAGAATGTTGAAACAGAAAACGGAAAAAGAAATATATGAACACTTACATATGCTTGACCACCAACTATCCCATTGTCTTTCTAGTACAGATCAGTGCATTTAATGAACGGTTTTCTTCTTCGGGTTCTTACATCATCCCGTTTGGCAGGTTTCGCTTCGTTTAAAGTGTTCTGTGTTTATCTCTTGTAATTTCTCCAAAGCGAATATATCGGGTTTCAAAAATGATATAAAATTTCTTCATGGCTGAATAATATCATTGCATGTGTGATCAACATGTGAAATATATCCTCAAATAGAGATGAATTCGTTTGGTTGCTTAAAGTTTTAGTGCAGTCAATTTATTCTTGAGACGACTTATTGTTTGTGATTGAGATGAGGAATTAGGCACATGAAGAAATTTAATTTCTTGATGTATCATACTTTTTAGGTATTTACAGGCTGCCAAGTGAACCTTTTTTAAAAAGTAGGAATAAAATTTACCGAAAAGAAGGAGAAAAGAATGAAAAATAAGGAATTTGTTTTAAAAATATTTTACATACCATTCCTTTGGGCAGAATTTTGTATTATCAATTGTAAACTCAAATACATTATGATGAGACTGCAGAGACTGATCTTTTGACTATCATACATCTTTCACCTTGTAGTACAAGCATTATATAACATGACCTCACACAAATTGCAACATAATTACTTTAAACTGGTTTATTCTCATAACTTTGTTTTGTATAACATATCAAAAGTCACACGGAATTCATGTGGTGAAAAGAATTAAAAAGTACGGAAATCGGTGAATGCATTTCTCCCCATTGCCGCCCATGTTAAAAAGTGATTTTTGCATATCTTCTTGTCTCATGCCAACATACATGGGTCAGTATTATCCACAATCTACCAGAAACTTTGGTTAATATGAAATATGATTTTGGATGCATGTCTTGGTTTTGTTTTTCCGGTCAGCTCCTTGTTTTACACTTGTCTGAATTATCAAAAAATATTAGCCCGAGAAAAATGATTTTCATAGCACTTAAAAAAGGCAGCAATGTTAGTTCATAATTTCTGTATCTTATACTGTGAACGGTTGTTACAATATATTTTTTGTCACTGCATTATGTTTGAAAAGATAGATTAGTCCTAATGCAACATATTGTATTTTTTCTGTATATTCGGATAGCCATACTTTTAGAATACATTTTCTGATAGTAGCCTCATGTATTGTAAAAGTTCATTTAATTGTTGGTTCATTTGTGTTTTAAGATGCAGTTGATAGTTGTATGTTTTTTTTACGATAATGAACTCATGATTTTGCAAGATTGTAAAACAAACCTTTTACTTAAGTTAAAGTTATTTTCTTTTATATGCATTTTTATCTTTTGTATTGCACATTGCCACATTGAATCTACTCGGATCTATGTGCAGCGAGGATCATAAAGATCTCTACCAGAAATTTGAAGAGGGAAATCATATGGTCCGAAAAAGTGATCGCCTATGGGCTGGCCTCTCAGTAAATCTTACCATCGAGCAGGTGCTGGTGAGGAGTATGAAACCCAGTGGTGACCTCACAAGAGGGCGAGGAGCAGCGTATCACATGACTCCTTGCAAAGTCAGCTTGTACTGAAGTAAAAAATGCCATGCGAAAGCTAACGTGAGTCAACTACAACACTGGCGGTGAGCTTAACAGTGACAGGTGCAAGACAAACACGTGACATGAAGGACACACCTGAGTTCCGAACCATCTCATTGAAAGAAACCCCTTCTGTCCAGATCCAAGCTTGCGAAGTAGTTTCTAGACTTGAGTCCATGCACAAATTACTTGAATTTTGCGAAGGCCATCGTTAACACCATCTTGGCCAAGATGGATGGACAAACCTTAAGCACTCAATCCTCAGTGAAGATTTGTGGCGAAGCAGATCAGGTGGATCTTTAAATTCAGTGTTCAAGTATGAGCTGTGCAGTCATCCACCAGCACTGTTTGACACCTCACTGCTGTTTCGACAGCCACAGCAACTAGTGCTAGCAGATGCCACATTGGCCCTCCTATCACCTGACTTTTCAGGTATCACAGGCCAAGATCAAAATGCGCTGGATGGTGGAGCGCTAGTTCAGTGCATCCCATGTACACGTGGAATTCCACATACAATTAAATATGCAGGATGTGCACTGAGTACGTCACAAGGAAGTATGGAGAGGCAATTGTTGTGTTTGATGGTTATAAGGGCACATCCATAATATGCATGGCACACAAAAGACGAGCAGGTGGAATGACTGGAATAACCGTGACTTTTGATGAGGACATGCCTGTTACAATAAGAAAGATAAGTTCCTCGGAAACAAAACAAACGTGGAATAGTTCATCAACATGCTCATTGGCCACCTGAAGAACAAAACCTGTTGGGCGCTTTATGTCCAAGGTGATGCTGATATCCTCACATAGTAGTTATCAGTGGAGCCTGCAACCACAACAAACACTGTGCTCATTGGTGATGATACAGATCTGCTCATATTTCTCATCTACCATTCCAATCTCGATTCATATTAATTCTTCTCCCAACCTGAGCCAAAGATGAGCATGAAGAACCCACGTGTCTTGGACGTCAAAGTTCTCAAGAAGCAGCTGGTTCCAGCGTGTGTAATCACATCTTCTACATGCATGCGATCATTGGGTGTGACACGATATCCGCCTGTACGGAGCTGCCCTCAAGAAATTCATAAACGATTATGGCTTTCGTGAGCAAGCTACAGTGTTTGAAACACCGTCAGCATCCACAGCAGATGTTGCGGCAGCAAGAGCGAATACTTTGGTATGTGTATTCAATTGGAAGCAGGGGGCTCAACTTACTACATAAAACTTTGTGAGGAAGTCGCAACTAACATTCTATTTACAGCCACAGAGCCTACCACCTATATCAGCAGCAGCAAAATATCACAGTCCCCGTGTGTCCTATCAGGTGCAGCAATGGATGAAACCGTTGATGATCTTGTGCCACAAGACTGGGGATAGAAAGAGAGTGATGGGATACTTTGTCCTGTCCAAACTCACTTACCACCAGCTCCACAGGAACACCTGCAGATCACCAGATCCAGCTGCAAGACTGATTGCAGCAGTGTGAGGTGCACATGCATGAAAAATAACATAGAGTGTACTGCTGTATGTAGCAACTGCAAACGACCAGGGTGTGCTTATTCATTTCAAGAGGCTGAAAGTGATAATGATAAATTTGACCATCATGAAAACAGTGACTTAGCAACCAGACAATGTCTGACATATTAACAATTTATGTTGCTCTGTTAAGTATAATAGTGATGTTTCTTTTAATTATTGTTTAACTAACAAAGGACTTCTTATTGTTATATATTATTTTTTGTTGAACATCAGTGTATGCACTATGGTAGTATATACGTATATCAAGTCATTTAGAGGTCTTATCTGAAGGCACGTGTCATCTCACTTATAAAAACATTATCCTATGCAAATATGTGTATAAGTATATTCTTACAAAATCGCTTTATAGTCCATTATAAAGTAGCAAAAAGTGATACAAGGGCTAAGAAACATTTGGTTTTTAAATACTTCCCAACACTTTGATTTCTTAAGACTTTTTGGTTATAGATGACATTGTTAGGAGTAACACTTTTCAGATATTTTGTTGCAGTTTTTAGTAGGTTCATCCTTTTTTGTCACAAAATGACTGTACTATTGGTGTTGTCATGAAGTAAGCAGCCACAGCCCCCCAGTCTGTATCCCCAGTCTGTACAGTCTCATCAAGAGGATTCCAGTCGTCTATGAACTCACAATTAAAAATATCCTACAAATACACTATCATTTTCTTACTATCAATATAAGGTATCTGTGAAATACACAACTTGAACCAGATAAGTAGGAAATTTCAGGAGTTTTGGACCAAAAGGTAGGAAAATGTAGGAAGGAATAAAAATAAGGAAAAAGTAGGAAAATAAGGACCGCTTGACAGTCTGAACATACCATAAGTAGAATGCCTAACTATAATAATGTAGTCATGCTATTTGTTGTAAGATGCATGTTTAATTGTTTAATTGTTAACAAGTAATATTCATGTTGTTATGCTTTAGGTTGAAACAGTTTGTAATTGTATTTGTTAGATATAAATGAACAATATGCATTGAAAGGAAAATAAATATGTCGCGTGTTTGCAAAACTGACTAGATTTATTAAATATCTGTTATTCGTACAGGACGTAAATTGATATGCGTAAAGTTTGAAGCAACCTATGAATTCATTATTCATCGTGTAGCATCCTTTTTGTACTAATGAAATTAATAGCTTGTAGGAATCTTGTGGGGATTTCCCCTCGATACAAAGAGCCAATGAAAAAGCTCATTTAAGTTGAACAAATCATATCAGGTTTTATGTCAGTTTCATATTTACATCTTTAGGATGTAATGTCAAAAGTTAAACTGTTTAAATGCTTAGTTATGCAGGATGTATAGAAGCACGCAATGCATCAATGTACTTGATAATGCATGTTTCTACCAAGCATTTTCGTTTGAAACATCCACTTAATATGCTTTTTATACGTACTTTTTAACCCTTGTTAGATGTTATACCAAATATGTATACATTTTGGTAATTTAAAGACGCGCATTTATGTATTAACTCATTGTTATCAAAACACGTTCATGTATAAACATAAAAACATCATTATAGATGGTGTGATGAATAAGCATTATCCAAAATAAACCTGTATGTCGGAATTGTGTATAACATGGCCCGTGAAAAAGAATGTTTTGAGACAGACAATACTGTAAATTTAAAGACGTGACATTTAAAATTCGAGGCAAAAGTTTATTAAGATGTGTATCATTAGCTAGGCTATTCGAATTATGGCGATGTTGTCGACATAAATTTAAAGATATTGTTTTCTGTGCACAAGCAAAAGTTATGTCATACCAACAACTCAATGTATTTGAAAAAAAAATGACCCTCTTTCAACAGACACTCTAACTGACCAAATATAACTTTTGCATCATTGTACATACATCAATATTCATAATTGAATTTCATACTGTTTTAATCTAGTCTGCATTTCACTGACAGCCTGAATTGAAGTGTTTAAACAACTCTTCGTAAGCACCATTCTAATCTAATTTTACAGTGATCCATGCATCTGTCACCAAAAAATGTGCAATCTTTAATCTCAAAAGCGGCGGAATACACCGTCTCCGTGAAAGCTCTTGTTAAACTTAGTTTGATATTGTCATAGCATTGGTACTTGGAAACGAATACGAAAATAAACGTTATTTGAAATGAGAATCGCCTAAGAGTAATGCATATTATACATAACCTGTCCCGTTTAATACGCATTTATTAAGTTGGCTAGATTTAGAATTTAAATCTTATTAAAAGCAGTATGTAAAGCTATACATAGACTGTGAATGTAACAAGTACGTACTTTGTTGATCTTGATCTTAAATTACGTATGTTAATTTCCCTGTTCTTACAAACGATTCTTTACCAAAACATACTATTAGTTACGCGTGAGTGGTGGCCATAGTGTGAGAGAATGTTTATCGACATTGTGTAGTCATACAATCACCACAAAATTTCAATATCAAGTAAGGCCATCTTTATTAATTGGTTAACGGATTCTTTTAAAGAAATTTCGAAATCCCCCGCCACGGAGTAGAGAGGGGATTATAGGAATGCACTTCGTCCGTCTGTCAGTCCGTCCGTCTGTACGTTCGTCTGGCTGTAACATTTCGTGTCTGGGCTGTAACTTACTTACGCATGGATGTATTACCGTATTACTTTGTACAAATGTTGTCCTCATTAAGACGATGTACAATGACATTGACCCGGGTCCATACCTCAAAGGTCAAGGTCACACGAGACAGTTAAAGGTCAGAGTACACATGCTCGTGTCCGCGCCATAACTTACTTATGCATTGATGGATTACCATATGGCTTAGTACAAATGTTGTCCTCATTAAGACGATGTGCAGTGACCTTCACCGGGTCCATACCTCAAAGGCAAGGTCACACGAGACATTTAAAGGTCAGACTATTCATGCTTGTTTCCGCGCTCTAACTTACTTATGCATTGATGGATTACCATATTACTTCGTACAAATGTTATACTCATTAAGACGATGTGCAGAGACCTTGACCAGGGTCCTTACCTCAAAGGTCAAGGTCACACGAGACAGTTATAGATCAGAGTACACATGCTCGTGTCCGCGCTATAACTTACTTATGCATTGATAGATTACAATATTGCTTGAAACAAATGTTGTCCTCATTAAGACGATGTGCAGTGACCTTCATCCGGTCCATACCTAAAAGGTCAAGGTCACACGAGACATTTAAAAATCAGACAGTACACATGCTCGTGTCCGCGCTTACTTATGCAATGATGGATTACCATATTACTTAGTACAAATGTTGTCCTCATTTAGACGATGAGTAGTGACTTTGACCCGGGCCCATACCTCAAAGGTCAAGCTCACACAAGACATTTAAAAATCAGACAGTACACATGCTCGTGTCCGATCTATAATTTACTTATGCATTGATGGATTACCATAATACTTAGTACAAATGTTGTCCTCATTGAGACGATGTGCAGTGACCTTGACCCGGTCCCAATCTTGAGTTGTCAAGGTCACATTTGACATTTAAAGGTCATAATATACATGCTTGTGACTGCACTGAGTTTGATCCAAGAACTCGAACCAATTGCAATTTGTGCCAGTAATCCATCATGAAGTCTCGGTTCCCTATTATGACAATGCTAAATAGAGGATAAGGTATAAAATTAATTAAAAGTGTTAAAAAAGTTGCACAGATTGATACTTATTGCACTCTACCAAGCATTATCATTATGTGCAACAAGTTTAATATGTTAAAAAAATGGACACAAATGTGATAATATATTTATAGCATGTGCTTTCTCTTCAAAAGCAGTAAAACAATGTTATGACGTCACCACAATATATATGTATCACTTTATCGAAAATACTGAAGGTTTGCTATTTCATCGATGTTATAAATCAAGGACTCATTTTCCTTCCTATTTTTAGTCAAAATAACCTACACTACACACAATATGAAAAACTTTAACAAATATCCTTTTATAATATGTTCAAATATCCAAGAATATTTAGGTTACCGATCAAACAACTTGTATTTCTTATATTCCCACTCTTGACCAGTGGCTGTGTACAATTTTGGTCAGATTAAACGTACCAGTCAGGTTGCGAGAAAAACAAAATATACTAAAAAACAACGGCGGGGGATATAACCTTCCTTTGCACTGCCTTGTAATTTGAGTGTTGGTTGCAAAACCCGAAACCCAAAGACCAAAATGTTACCAAACTGAAAAGACATGTTCAAAAACACATGCCTCAATATTATAATAAATATTGATACGTTCAAATGCTCACTTTGTCATACACATGGGTTTGGTTTTACAGTCCATAGTTCCCTCCTATCAATTTCAGATTTAAATTAATGTCATCATGATACAAACATTTTATTCACTTTACCTTAAAATAATGTCACATAAAGTCAATATTATTACAAAATTTCAGTTTTAGTGTCACTTTTTGATGTCGCTTATTTGAAGAGCATTCCTGACTGAAAGAGTTTTCCAATTGGCAACACAGTTGCCACATATCACCTTACAATGAAATATGCTTGCGTCTGACCAGCAATTGGCCCCTCATTGATAGGCACTATGTGTTTCTTCTCCACAGAAAAAAGCACACTGGAGCAAATTTCACTGACACACGTACACTATTAAACATATAATTTAATAAGGAAATGTAAATCATGAAAATGAATTTATACTCAACAAAGTATTTTTGAAGTTATGATATTTTTCTGCAGCTTAAGATTTTGATTACTTTAAAAGTAAGTGATCTCCTTATATGTTCAATAATTAATGCAATCTCGAACCAACACGGTGTCGTGGCATGGGCTTGGGTCTGGGAATAGGGTAGCCCCACATGATTAGGTTAATGTTTCTTCAGCACCAACCAGTGTCTCAAGTGGGTCATGTCGAGGTGATGCTTACAATAAACAATACGCCCTTTTCCATATTTGGAACAGAAAAATGAAGCTTTGAACCTAGGCTATAAATAGATAAAAACAGATTTATACAAAGAAAGAATTAATAAAATGGCACTTAATTGTCACAAGACTTTAAACGTTAAAGTTGGTTAAACCCACAATAAAAAAAACATCGTTTACAGTTCATTTACAGGTGTTGTCATCCTAAACAGGGTCTATATGGGCTTCACTACCAGCTCATTTCTCGGCTTAACTTAACGTGAATCAAATCATGCAGTGACTGTAGCTAGCAGAGTACGGGTTCGAATCCTTTGAATTTGAATACTAGAATTTTACCAACTACGCAAGCGGGTTAATATACAAATATATACCCTCGTTTATGATTTTAATCTGGTTACAGCCGATCATCCAACGTAAAAAATATTCAAAAGATAATAACATCATTCAAGCAAATAGCAAGTTATAGTTTTTATAATATAATACAAATCGGTTCGAAATGAGTAGTGAGAGAATGTACTTTTCATTTGGCAACTTGTTGCAAACCTTTAGGACCGACATCAGGGTTTTGAAGTCATCAGCTATAGATTCTTTTTCTTCACCAGCGTTCGACTTAAATATCTAAAATGACTGGTGAATGTTCCATTCTAGCTTGTTGCGTCATGATCGAGGGTTGGTGCATCTGAAGCCCATTAAATTATACTCATTTGTAAATGCTAGATCTTAATTCAAAGAAGTATGGGTTTTACAAGTGTTAAGCATCTAGTAGTAATAAAACACAATGACTGTCAATCTATTGGTTGTTGGTTTCCAGCTTCGCAAATAAATTTTTGAAAGTATGTTCAATTGAAGTCCTTTGTGATAAAGCTATACACTGGAACTGGCCAATTCTAAAACAGAGTTTTATACATTTAAACTGTGAATAATGTTTGGTATAAGAAAACACTTGTGTTTATATATGGCATATTTAAACAACACAGGCCGATATATTTTAACAATAACACCGGTTTACATGCATATGCTTACCAATGATAAAGACATAAGCCTTGATGAACCGGTTTCCAAAATCGAAGACCTCCTGGCAGGTCATTTCCGATCCAGACTTTTTTATCGGTTGACGCATAAAATGTGTGTCATTTTGCCTCACCTAATGCTGAGGCGATTACATTACTTACAGTTGTGTTGTCAGTTCTTACAAAAAATCGTTTAAATGAAGATGGTGTGTTGAAATTGATTATTAATTTTATGTACGACCCCCGCTTCACATAAATTTCCACGTCCGCAGAAATATAATTTTGAAAACAAATATTGCTCTTCTACATTGCGTTCCATTCTTTTGTCGTTTTTACATTTGCACCCACTTGATACAGTCACATTTCTTAGCGTAATGTAGGCACAAGTATAGTTTAGAAGGTATTTATGGAAAAAAAAAAAGTATTTTATTCCTCAAATGTTAATTTGGAATGTCATTATTTTGCTACGCAAAAGTTACATTTGTTAAACAATCATTTGTAACTTCCGATCTCTTATGTTCAAATATCTACAACTGATTGAAATTAACAGAGCGAAATAAACATTTAACAACCAATAACAAACCATTTTGAGAATGGTTTTCTCCTTAAACTCCGCTGTATGATTTTCTTCTTAGTGCTACAGCTAAATTTGGGAAATAGGTTTTCAAGACAGCTTCACAGTTTTATGTAAGGTGATTCATTAGGAAAGGTTAATTATTATCCCTTCCAATATGATTACTACCGACATCAACATGAAATTCATTTGAATGCTGTAACCTTGATTTATTATTTTCATTTCATTATTTCAGTTCAAAATTTGTTATTTATTTAAGGAATGAATGCGGGGTTGATATCATCAATAGTTCATTATTTCAGTCAAGAATTGTTAAAAAGATACTTGAGTTCATTTAAGAAAACCTTTCAGTAATCCTTTCTTACCCATTCTGTAAATAGAACGACCCGGTTGTAACCGGAAACATGTTTTAAAATGACGTCACAATAACGCGGGAAAAGATCAACCGCTTGAAATCCCTTTCAAACGTAAAATTTAGACACTTATGGCAACAATACATTAAAAAATATAATAAATTAACACTGTCTAAAATGTTGATTTATATGTTATGGGACCTGCTGGCACAAAACAAACAATATTAATATCAATAGTTTTTATTTATATTGTTATGCGATGAATTTCGATCCAAAGATGTTGCGTTCATCGATTGATAAACGAAATTGCCGAAAGGCAGTTCATTTAAGGAATGGAAGTTGAGGTGTAAATATGATATTTTGAATTGTCATTTGTATGACAGATTATTCTTCCAGGAATAATATTTTTCTTACATGGCTTGCTGCTTACACAAGGTCACCTGGTGTCTGGTCTATGTTTTTCTACCTCCCTATGAAGAGAAGATTGCTCAGTATGTTTGTTGTCCGGAAGAAAACTTAAAATCCACCATTTTGCCAGTCCAGGCATACTCATGCAGCTGTTCCCTCACACTTTCAGTGTCTGTGATGCCTTCTTGAAAGAGCCCATACATTTTTGCAATGATCCTCTTATCAATAGGCTCAGATAGGCATGCAGCCAGTGCAAGACAATTTGATTTAACTATGTACATGATTCAAGATACCAGTACATATTTACCCTTTTATCAACATGGGAGAACGTATTATTCTGTAACAACAGCATTCGGTGAACTTAAACATCATGCTAATTTTCAACACTCAGAAAGGAACATTTTGTATTGACAGTATGTATGGTGAGCTGAAACAAAGGTCTATTTTCCATAACACCGAACTTAATTTGCTAAAACAGCATGTAAGGATAGCTTAAACATCAGCACAAGCCCGCAAGCTTGAATCAATGGTTGTTTGGCAAATTTAAAGAGCTACTGAGGTGACCATTTCACTAGCGTGTTGACAAGAACATTTGTCCTTTAATCATTTACACTCAAATGACAGGAGCAGGAACAAAAACTTACAAACTATTTCTCCAAAACCCTTTGACTTACGTCTGTAGCATACCAGTAATAAATGATGCCAATGGCTCTGAAAATTAATTGTTTTGGGATATTTCAAATGATAATATATTAAAAGTTAATGAAGCTCCCGCAAACATAACGTTTACTGCAAAGCCCAAGCAGATTAGCTCAAGCATACAATAACAATAACATCTTAAATCAGGTATGCGACCTGTAAACATTAAAGTAGCACTTTTAGTCGGAAAGTTGATATCATAAACCGCATACCTTTTACCTGAATAAAATTATTTAACACAGAAGAGTAGGTTTTCATCGGCGTTAACAATGCGCTGAGTCATTGCATTTAAACCCAATGAACACAAAAGGTAATCTCAGCTAGCTATTTCGTCATGGTCCCCTGATACAAATTCTTCATCTTGATCTTAAATAATTCCTGATAATGTGCATATATTTTGTGATTGTTGAAAGGGACATAACTTGAACTACATCTATCCGAATGTTTACGTTCAAGTTTACTGCCATAATTGTACTTGTTCACCACATTGACGTGACTCCTAGAGTAAATCGGCCTAAGGAGTCAATGAACATTTTTAGCTCCGATCCACAACTCCTTAACCGCTCAAATGTTCTCTAAATATTGTGTAACAAATGTTAGCCACATCCGAAAAATGTACAATGTAAATGTTTTCACAATCTTCGTACCTGATGGTAGGCTATATTTAGTCGTATAGAAGCAAAGATAGATAACCCCTATTAATTGGAATCGGTTCCAGTTTGAATGTAATCGCTAATTGGTTCTTCTCAAGTTTTTGCTTTCGGCCATGTTGTAAACGATAACACCTGAACACGTCCAATAAATAATTGAACTCAAAGGAGAAAATTGGCGGGAAATATCCGAACGCAAACAACTCTCAAGTTAAATCAAAGATCGAATATTCCCACATACAATTTACTGTCGCTGATTACAGGCCTTACTAATCATTTTTCTATTATGATCGATCATCGAAATTTACTTAAAGCTGCACTCTCACACATAAACTATTTTTATAGATTTTTAATTTTTTGTCTTGGAAAAAGCAAATTTGTGCGTATATATCTGCAAGATAATGATATAAGATTGCTGACAAAAAAATCAGATCGTAGGTTTTCATATTTCCGTTCGAAAAATAATGTTCAATATGGCTTAAATCGTTAATAGCGGTTTAAGAAAATTTTATAAAACATCATTTTTTGAACATAAATATAAAAATCTGCGATTTATTTCTGTCGGCTGTCTTATATAACTGGTTTCCAAGGAATTTCGCAAAAATTGGCTCGTTCCAAGACAAAAAATAAACAGTTGTCAAAACGTTCAATTTGTGAGAGTGCAGCTTTAAATCCGCTGTGATTGTCCGTTCCTGCACACTTAATAATTGAATATGATGGGAATATAAATCGTTATACCGTAACATCATATAATTGTAAACTGTTCACCAAGCCAATTCGACACATGATCCATCATTGAGGCTCTTCTTAAGATGGCTTACTGTATATGCATTCAATAAGATTAAACTATAAGAAATAAACGGCCCAAAACTTAAATTGATGGAATGCATAGTAATATCATTATTTATATCGCACCAGAGTGTCAGCAATCACAGTGAAAATAAATTGTATAATATCAAGAAATAAAGTGCAAGAAAGAGTGTATGGCCGAACGGAGGTTTTAGTTGGGCTAATGATGATGCATCGAACCTTCCACAAGTATTTAAAGCAGCACTCTCACAGATTGAACGTTTTGACAACTTTTTTTTCATTTTTCGTCTTGGAACGAGTAGTTGCGTAAATATCTGAAAAGCAGTGATAAGAGACTGATGACAAAAGATCAGATCGCAGATCTTCATATTGATGTTGTATGCATTTTCTTAAACTGTTAGTAACGGTTTAAGCCATTAAACATTATATTTGAAATGGAAATATGTAAATCTGCGGTCTGATCTTTTGTCAACAGTCTTTCATCACTGGTTTGCAGTTATATACGTAAAATATTGCTAATTCCAAGACAAAATAAAAAAAAAATTGGAAAACGATCAATCTATAAGAGTGCAGCTTTAAAGGTAGTCATAAAGGTATCATTAGTGCGACAAGGATTCTAGGGCATAGCTGGATCCGTAAGAACGCTTAGATATTTGCACTTCATGGAGCGCTTCAAATCCACTCTAACCATGGGCACTCACAGAATTTACCCAACCTTCCTGCCATTGTAGAAAGTTTACAAGAATATTCTAGCAAAATGTGTACATATGGTTTAGTTTAAAAATAGTTTGATATATTTAAACCAATAAATACAATCTGAGTAGAATATTGGACTGTAAACATTATCCTTCGATATAACGGAAAGTATAAAAAGTAGTATTATGTATCGACTACAGTGCATGGTCTGAAACATGTTTGTTTTTTTACTGTAAGTCATTGAATCAAATAATAGGAATTATGTAAATTGCAGACGGTTAGACGGTATTGAGCTTGACCTCCTTGGCGATGTTCCACTTGAGCGACCAGAGACAAACAAATCAGATTCGAGACCCTGTACATTATGTTCAACAGTGACCAGGGAAAGGCCACCATGTTTGTTCCACTATTGAAACACGACCGGGTCTGGGAACAGTGCCGACTAACAAGGTTTATTTAGGGACGATACAATTAAGGAACAATCCTAATACCAGGAGTGAGATCTTCAAATACCTAGTATGTGTAATGTTTGCTTGTATGCAGTTTAACGACTGTTTAAGATTAGAGTTCGGTGTCAAACAAGGCGCAGCTTTCAACTATTCGTATCAAAGTGCTTCAAGCTTATGGACTGGGGCTGTATATGACCGGATCTAAGTACGCAGATCCGGTCGTGTTTCAGTAATGGATATACATCTTTATAGTTCGATTGAATTTCTTAACGCAGTAAGATCATACTTATACCAATTATTTTATACCCCGGACGTCAGATATTCAAAGTTTATGTAGAATTTACTGACTAAATATTATTAAATAAAAGAAAGAACTGTTTTGTTGAATCTTAAAATCCCGAAAAGGTTTCTAAACTACATCATCTGTTGATATGAATGAAGGTGTTTGAAAGGAAGTCATTGTTGCAAAAGAAGTCGTTGAAAACCTGTGGAAATTAGGTGTTGCTAAGGAAGTGAACAGTAAGTATGATTATAGTTTCTAAGGTTGTCATTTGTAACTACGGAAGTAAAAGTTTGCTGGTAAAGTCATGTTTGCTCAATTAGTCATTGGTTGCTATGGATGGCGCTAAGAAAGTTATTATATAGTGGTTGCTAAGGAGGTCATTGGTTGCTAAGGGATGTATTGGTTGATAAAGAAGTAAGCGTTCTCTAAGTAAGACATTGGTTGCCATGATGGTCATTGGTTGCTAAGAAGTAAATGAAATGATTGCTTTGGATTTAAGTTGTAGCTGAAAAGTAAGTGGTGCTTAGACAGTCATTGGTTGCTAAAGAAGTAATGAGCGATTTAGTAAGGCAATGGTTGCCAATGAAGGCATTTGTTGCTTAGAGGTGAGTGTTTTTTTAAGGAAGACAGTTTATTCATAAATATATATCAAATTATAATGTGTGTGTTGATAATGACTATGATCATTCAATTTTGCAACCTACATATTGCTTGTGGCCAGATAATATTTTAGATAGTATAAGGGAGACAATTCATGCAGATTTTGACTGCACCTTTACAATTACTTCCCTTAGACCATGGTCAGTTCAAGGTCATATACATGTTAAGTGATGTCATTGTGGTCAGGTGGTCTGTGTGCAAAAGATTTCCCTCCCTGATGAAAGTTTGAATAGTTTAGTGGAAGCTTTTCTTTTATATTCTCCAAGTTTAGGAAACTAATATGATCAGTACTGTTTGCACTTGTTGTTTTTACTATTGAATTGGTGTTTGTAATGTGTTGAAGATGGCAACTTGAATTTGGTTGATTTACTGGAATAAGTTATTTATTTCGTGGTTTGAGACTTTTGAGGATTGGTTTCAATAATAGCGTACTGAAACACTAATTGCTCCTTATATAATGTGCAAATTTATGCAAAGACCCCATCACGTATAACTATTTTTCAGATTTTTCCATTTCTCGCACTGAAATGATATGATCCTGAATTCTGTCTGAATCAAACAATCAAACGTCTTTATGGCAGCTTGTTTTTCATCTGCAGTCGTCGGTACCTTCATCCGG
Source organism: Mya arenaria (assembly GCF_026914265.1). Classification (NCBI taxonomy): domain Eukaryota; kingdom Metazoa; phylum Mollusca; class Bivalvia; order Myida; family Myidae; genus Mya; species Mya arenaria. The sequence goes on along the minus strand of NC_069122.1, from coordinate 40,433,655 downwards.
CTCTTGCATGTTTTCGTCATTGTCGTTACACATGGATCCCGACAGAAAATCTTCTTTCCTAGTATCCGGGCGAAGCAGCTCACCATCCTCATCCGTCCCCTCTCCAGCATCCCAACCAGTGTCTCCTCTCTGTGTGGCATCCCTGCCGTTGTGCGCGGGCGCAGATGTGGACGTACTTATTGAAATACTTTCAATACCATAGGTTTCCAGGAATTAGTCCGATTCCATGTTCTGAAATAAAATATGTCAAATATGAGCTCATAGTTTAATAATAGAACACCTATATTAATTATGCTGCTCACAAATTAAATACATAGTATATGAAAAAGACATGCACACAATTTGTCAATAAAAATAATTATAGTCTTAAAAATAATTTTTTTAGGTTTGAGCTGCTTTAAAAAAAAACACAGACATATTAAATAAGTCGGAATGGCGGGATCCGGCATCGATCCGCAGACCTTAAAAAAATTAAAAAAATAAACAAACAAATAAAATACGTGGGATTGCCGGGATTCGACTCGATCCGCAGACCTTCCATCTCCTTATCCGACGTGCTCCTTACTGAGCTATTTCCCGTTGCTCGACTTAGTTTTAAAACAGGTATTAAATAATATATCTACTAATTATAATACTAAAGTTAAGTTTCAAAAGCTGATAATTTTTTTTTTAAATAAATGGTACATCTTGTTAATGAATCCGTTCGATAATGGAAAACTTGTAGTATTTGTTGAAGCGTATATCGTATACAGAGATGATTCGATCATGTACTCTTTATGGAAGCGTATACCGTATATACAGATGATTCGACCATGTAGTCTTTATTGAAGTGTATATCGTACATACAGATGATTCGATCATGTAGTCTTTATGGAAGCGTATATCGTATATACAGATGATTCGATCATGTAGTCTTTATGGAAGCGTATATCGTATATACAGATGATTCGATCATGTAGTCTTTATGGAAGCGTATATCGTATATACAGATGATTCGATCATGTACTCTTTATGGAAGCGTATATCGTATATACAGATGATTCGATCATGTACTCTTTATGGAAGCGTATATCGTCTACACTGATGATGTAATCATGTCTACAGACTATATGAAAACGTAAATTTGATGTACAGATGATTTGATCGTGTAGTATTTTTGGAAGCGTATATCGTATATATAGATGATGTGATCATATAGTCTATGGAAGCGGTTATTGTATAGACAGATGATATGATCATATAGTCGTTATGGAAGCGTATATTGTATATACGGATGATATGATCATATACTCTATGGAAGCGGTTATTTTATAAACAGATATGATCATATAGTCGTTATGGAAGCGTATATTGTATATACGTATGATATGATCATATACTCTATGGAAGCGGTTATTTTATAAACAGATATGATCATATAGTCGTTATGGAAGCGTATATTGTATAAACAGATGATGTGATCATGTAGTCTATAGAAGAGTATATCTAATATTCAGGTGATCATGTAGTCTATTTGAGTGTATACTGTTTATACAGATGATGTGATTATGCAGTCTTTATGGAAGCATTTACCGTATATACAGAGCATGTGATCATGTTGTCTATGGAAGTGTATATTGTATCTTCAGAGAATGTGATTATGAAGTCTTTGGGAGCGTATACCGTTTATACAAAAGTTTTGATCATGAAGTCTATGGATGAGTATATCGTATATACAGGTGATTATCAAGTCTTTTGAAGCGTACATTGTATATACAGATGATGTGATCATGTAGTCAATGGAAGAGTATATCAAATACACAGATGATGTGATCATGTAGTCTATGGAGGAGTATGTCGTATATCATGTGATCATGTAGTCTATTGAAGAGCATGTCGTATATCATGTGATCATGTAGTCTATTGAAGAGCATGTCGTATATCATGTGATCATGTAGTCTATTGAAGAGCATGTCGTATATCATGTGATCATGTAGTCTATGGAGGAGTATGTCGTATATCATGTGATCATGTAGTCTATTGAAGAGCATGTCGTATATCATGTGATCATGTAGTCTATTGAAGAGCATGTCGTATATCATGTGATCATGTAGTCTATTGAAGAGCATGTCGTATATCATGTGATCATGTAGTCTATTGAAGAGCATGTCGTATATCATGTGAGCATGTAGTCTATTGAAGAGCATGTCGTATATCATGTGAGCATGTAGTCTATGGAAGAGCATGTCGTATATCATGTGAGCATGTAGTCTATGGAAGAGCATGTCGTATATCATGTGAGCATGTAGTCTATTGAAGAGCATGTCGTATATCATGTGAGCATGTAGTCTATGGAAGAGCATGTCGTATATCATGTGATCATGTAGTCTATGGAAGAGCATGTCGTATATCATGTGAGCATGTAGTCTATTGAAGAGCATGTCGTATATCATGTGATCATGTAGTCTATTGAAGAGCATGTCGTATATCATGTGAGCATGTAGTCTATTGAAGAGCATGTCGTATATCATGTGATCATGTAGTCTATTGAAGAGCATGTCGTATATCATGTGAGCATGTAGTCTATGGAAGAGCATGTCGTATATCATGTGAGCATGTAGTCTATGGAAGAGCATGTCGTATATCATGTGAGCATGTAGTCTATTGAAGAGCATGTCGTATATCATGTGAGCATGTAGTCTATTGAAGAGCATGTCGTATATCATGTGAGCATGTAGTCTATTGAAGAGCATGTCGTATATCATGTGAGCATGTAGTCTATGGAAGAGCATGTCGTATATCATGTGATCATGTAGTCTATTGAAGAGCATGTCGTATATCATGTGATCATGTAGTCTATTGAAGAGCATGTCGTATATCATGTGATCATGTAGTCTATTGAAGAGCATGTCGTATATCATGTGATCATGTAGTCTATGGAAGAGTATGTCGTATATCATGTGATCATGTAGTCTATTGAAGAGCATGTCGTATATCATGTGATCATGTAGTCTATGGAAGAGCATGTCGTATATCATGTGATCATGTAGTCTATGGAAGAGTATGTCGTATATCATGTGAGCATGTAGTCTATGGAAGATTATGTCGTATATGCAGGTGATAATGTAGTCTATGGAAGAGTATGTTGTATATTCAGGTGAGTATGTAGTCTATGGAAGAGTATGTCGTATATTTAGGTGATTATGTAGTCTATTGATAGTGTGTCGTATATTTAGGTGAGCATGTAGTCTATGGAAATGTATGTCGTATATTCAGGTGAGAAGTAGTCTATGGGAGAGTATATCGTATATTCACGTGATCATGTAGTCTATAGAAGAGTACGTCGTATATTCACGTGATCATGTAGACTATGGAAGAGTATGTCGTATATTCAGGTGAGAAGTAGTCTATGGAAGAGTATGTCGTATATGCAGGTGATCATGTAGTCTATGGAAGAGTATGTCGTATATGCAGGTGATCATGTATTATATGGAAGTGTATGTCGTATATGCAGGTGATCATGTAGTCTATGGAAGAGTATGTCGTATATTCAGGTGTTCATGTAATTTATGGAAGAGTATGTCGTATATGCAGGTGATCATTTTGTCTATGGAAGAGTATGTCGTATATTCAGGTGTTCATGTAATTTATGGAAGAGTATGTCGTATATTCAGGTGATCATTTTGTCTATGGAAGAGTATGTCGTATATTCACGTGATCATGTAATCTATAGAAGAGTACGTCGTATATTCACGTGATCATGTCGTCTATGGAAGAGTATGTCGTATATTCACGAGACCATGTAGTCTATGGAAGAGTATGTCGTATATTCAGGTGATCATGTAATCTATAGAAGAGTACGTCGTATATTCACGTGATCATGTAATCTATAGAAGAGTAAGTCGTATATTCACGTGATCATGTAGTCTATGGAAGAGTGTGTCGTATATTCACGTGATCATGTAGTCTATGGAAGAGTATGTCGTATATTCAGGTGATCATGTAGTCTATGGAAGAGTATGTCGTATATTCAGGTGATCATGTAGTCTATGGAAGAGTATGTCGTATATTCACGTGATCATGTAGTCTATGGAAGAGTATGTCGTATATTCACGTGATCATGTAGTCTATGGAAGAGTATGTCGTATATTCAGGTGATCATGTAGTCTATGGAAGAGTATGTCGTATATTTAGGTGATCATTATGTCGTATATTCAGGTGATCATGTAGTCTGTAGAAGAGTATGTCGTATATTCACGTGATCATGTAATCTGTAGAAGAGTATGTTGTATACAGATGATGTGACCATGTAATCTATGGAAGCGTATGTCGTATAGACAGAATATGTGATCATGTAGTTGATCGAAGAGTATATCGTATATACAGGTGACCATGTAGTCGTGTTGACCCACAAAAGGGTAAACATTCAGCCGTGTGACGTTAGCCAAACATACGAAGATTGACATTCGACATTCAAAAGATGGAAGGGCAACGGAGATTGGGCATTCCGATGGCATCCGAGGCGTAAGTCGAGGCTGACATTCTGTTTCGAGGGATGACGATATCAATGTCACACATGCTGCCATATGATATTTATTTTATCATACCAATAAAAGAGTTTTAAGATGTTTTTAATTCATTTAATAAAACAAGTTTAACAAAATATAACATAATAAAACAAATATATCTAGAACAAAATTCCACCGTTAATTATGCTTAAACTCCGTCAAATCTGTTTTTACTGTATTTGTTCATTTTTAACTTGCTGACAGTTCCTGTCGTCTGATGTGTTTGTGTACACATTGGAATGGTGACGTCATTGATGTATGTGTAGAGGCAAACACGGCATGATTTAGCCAAATATTAAAGCAGTTATTTGCCCTGATATGACATTCAAAATATCATTGCGGTCACATGAACTGACAGTGAATATTCGCCTGGTCAAGTGACAAAAAGGTTGGAAATGTTTCTTATAGTCAAAATATTACCATTGTAGACAAAAGTGAGATATACTGATACAAATTGAGTGTCGTCCTGGTTCGAAATTTGTTATTGGTACAACATTTGACATTTGACTTTCAAAAATGAATGTCGTGTTGGCCCAACATTGGATATTAGTCATCAAAACTTTAATTTTAATGTCAAATATCCAATGTAATACCAATACAACATTTATTTTATTTTCAATGCCCAATATCGTGCCAGCACGACATACATACGTCATATTTTGAACGTCCAATAACGTGCCAGAACGACATTTATTATTGCATTGTCCAATGTCGTTCCAGCACGACATTCATTTCCAATGTTGACCTTATCAAATGTCGTTATATGTGATTGTATAAGACATTTCATGGAGGCTGTGACTGTGTGTACCGAAAGGGGACAGAGTGATTGCACCCTTATTAAAGGGGCACTCATACGTCTGACGACAGGTGTGGGGGTACACCCTTATTATAGGGCCCCTCATACGTCTCACGACAGGGGGTTACACCCACATTAAATGGCCCCGCATAAGTCTGATGACAGAGGGCTTACACACGTATTAAGGGCCTCGCATATGTCTGACTACAGAGGGATTACACCCTAATTAAAGGCCTCGCATACGTCTGACGACAGAGGGATTACACCCTCATTAATGGGCCCCGCATACGTCTCACGACAGGGGGTTACACCCACATTAAATGGCCTCGCATAAGTCTGATGACAGAGGGCTTACACACGTATTAAGGGCCTCGCATAAGTCTGGCGACAGAGGGATTACACCCTATTTAAAGGCCTCGAATACGTCTGACGACAGAGGGATTACACCCTATTTAAAGGCCTCGAATACGTCTGACGACAGAGTGATTACACCCTATTTAAAGGCCTCGAAAACGTCTGACGACAGAGGGATTACACCCTTTTTAAAGGCCTCGAATACGTCTGACGACAGGGGTATTACACCCTATTTAAAGGCCTCGAAAACGTCTGACGACAGAGTGATTACACCCTATTTAAAGGCCTCGAAAACGTCTGACGACAGAGGGATTACACTCTATTTAAAGGCCTCGAAATGTCTGACGACAGAGGGATTACACCCTATTTAAAGGCCTCGAAAACGTCTGACGACAGAGGGATTACACCCTATTTAAAGGCCTCGAATACGTCTGACGACAGAGGGATTACACCCTAATTAAAGGCCTCGCATCCGTCTCACTACAGAGGGAACACACCATCAGTAAAGCGGCCCACATACGTCTTACGACAAGGGATTACACCCTTATTAAATGTCCCGCATACGTCTGACGACAGAAGAATAACACCCTTATTAAAGGGGCCCACATACGTCTTACGACAGAAGAATTACACCCTTATTAAAGGGGCCCCACATACGTCTTACGACAGAAGAATTACACCCTTATTAAAGGGGCCCGCATACGTCTGACGACAAGGGATTACACCCTTATTAAATGTCCCGCATACGTCTGACGACAGAAGAATTACACCCTTATTAAAGGGGCCCGCATACGTCTGACGACAGGGGATTACACCCTTATTAAATGTCCCGCATACGTATTACGACAGAAGAATTACACCCTTATTAAAGGGGCCCACATACGTCTTACGACAGAAGAATTACACCCTTATTAAAGGGGCCCACATACGTCTGACGACAGAAGAATTACACCCTTATTACAGGGGCCCACATACGTCTGACGACAGAAGAATTACACCCTTATTACAGGGGCCCACATACGTCTGACGACAGAAGAATTACACCCTTATTAAAGGGGCCCACATACGTCTTACGACAGAAGAATAACACCCTTATTAAAGGGGCCCACATACGTCTGACGACTGAAGAATAACACCCTTATTAAAGGGGCCCACATACGTCTTACGACAGAAGAATAACACCCTTATTAAAGGGGCCCACATACGTCTGACGACAGAAGAATAACACCCTTATTAAAGGGGCCCACATACGTCTTACGACAGAAGAATAACACCCTTATTAAAGGGGCCCACATACGTCTGACGACTGAAGAATTACACCCTTATTAAAGGGGCCCACATACGTCTGACGACAGAAGAATTACACCCTTATTAAAGGGGCCCACATACGTCTTACGACAGAAGAATTACACCCTTATTAAAGGGGCCCACATACGTCTTACGACAGAAGAATTACACCCTTATTAAAGGGGCCCACATACGTCTTACGACAGAAGAATTACACCCTTATTACAGGGGCCCACATACGTCTGACGACAGAAGAATTACACCCTTATTAAAGGGGCCCACATACGTCTGACGACAGAAGAATTACACCCTTATTAAAGGGGCCAACATACGTCTGACGACAGGGGATTACACCCTTATTATAGGGGCCCACATACGTCTGACGACAGAAGAATTACACCTTTATTAAAGGGGCCCACATACGCCTTACGACAGGGGATTGCACCCTTATTAAATGTCCCGCATACGTCGGACGACAGAAGAATTACACCCTTATTAATGGGGCCCACATACGTCTTACGACAGGGGATTGCACCCTTATTAAACGGGCACGCATTCGTCTGACCAGTGTTGTTGTTTTTGAATTTATAATCACTTTTCTACAAACATGTTCTTTAGCCCTAAAGAAGTTTTTTAACACAGTAGTACATTGCCCATCCCATTTTGACGTCAGATATAAAATAGTTTCTAAATATATGACATATATATTATAAACTATTTTATTTCTAAAGTCAAAATGTATGTACGTTATTAGTATGTTTAAGTGTGTTAAATTTTGTTGAAAACACAGATTCCGATGAAGATTAAGAAACTGCCTATCTATGTTTTTTCGGAGTTTGGGTCTTTAAATATCCATTTCGTTGATGAAAGTGTTTTGAAGTTGTACATTTTCTGAAACCTCATTATATTCTGAGAAGAATGCAAGTTGTTTGGAGACACTGGTTAAACAACAAGTTAGTTACGAGTTTAACGAAAACACCACCGTCCGAACGAGGGTCCTAACATGTCAACCTTTAATTTTTTTATTTATTTAATTTTTTTTTGGGGGGGGGGGGGATTTTTTCCTGGGAATTTTGGTTAATATTTAGGGTTTTGAGATAGATGATCATGTTCCAAATATTTTTTGTCTTGAAAAAAATGGAGGTTTTTTTTAAGGAGGGGGCGTAGTCATATGGTGGTTAATGTCAACACAACTGCCAACTGTGATATTTGCAGGATGTCATTTTAAATGTTTGTTTTGTTGTTTTCTATGGCTATTTTATGTTGTAGCCAGATGATTGTAATCTCCTTTGTCTTGTTAAAAAGACTGATGTCAGTGTATTCATGTATATAGTCCTCTAAATAACAACCCATATTATTACTAAGATGTTCTGACTAATATAAGGATGTCTATTGTTCAAGTATCTGATTTATTAAGATACGATATCATAGGCGAGTCCTTGCTTTCTTTTCAAGAGGACGAAGATGTTCAGGAAATTGAAAATAAGCGATCGAGGACTTGGATATAGAGCCTTTGTTTTAGTAATATTCGCTTCAAACAACAACTCATAACAACAACATCATCATCAACAACAACAGCAGCATACTATTAGAATACGTTAATTGTTCTTAACACCAATGTTAGTAGTATCTGCTTGAAAGAATAACAACATCCACATCAACATCCACAACAACAACAACATAATATTAGAATTATCATAATCATATTTAGAATACGTTATTTTTTGCAGGTCAATCATAGTAATATATGCTTGAAACAACAACAACAGCATCCTCAAAAACAACAAAAAACTTACAAACCATTTCATTTTTAAACCCTTTTACGATAAACCAATCGGAGATTTCATCGCAGTCCATATATGCTGTCAATTTGCATGGACCTAGCGCAATGCCCTGATAAGCCATACATTGTTTCTCTTTAACATTAATTGTACTCATGATTATAACTCTGTATATAACATGAAAAATGATGTGTTATGTTATAAAACTGTTATTTTGTAATGTGTTGTTATCAATAATAAAAGAAATATACAATGTTGATCGATTTAAGAAACACTTTTAACGTTCTATTCAAAACAATCAGTCAAAGAATAAAGAAAAATATGAACATTATTACATACTACGACAACTAGCATTCGTTGAGCATGTTACATACACCTTCCCCTGAACAGGTCCTTCTTTAGCGGAAGTTGCGAATCTTCCTGCAGAACCCTCCTGCTTAAGACAGAAAATTTCCAATATTTATCTCCCTTGATAAAGATGGCCCAGTTCCGGTCCTGGAGGTAGGCGGCGTCCACCTTCTGGGGCATGTTGCGGCCGAAGGCGTCAATGGGATACGCCCAGGCACCGACGCGGTGTTTATTTACGTCCCAGTTCCAGACCATGGTACTACCGAAAATGAGCACGTAGTAGCTGTTGTAACCATAGTACGGCATGGCAACGGCCGCGCGCGGGAGCTCCGGGAAATCTCTGGTGTCGAACCAACGCGGATAGTTGTTCTCTACGTCCAAGTAGAAGACGTTACCGTCTTGCTTGTATCCATAAACTTTGGTTCCTTGAAATAAAAGGACATACTGCTTGTTGGGAATGTACGTGGCAGCGTCCACACGATACGGATACGATCTGTAACGGTATGAGCTGCCTGGGCGTTTGATAAACACGTCTCTAATGTCCCGTCCCTGGACCGAAATACCGGATGACGTCATTGTGTAGACCTTTAGAATGCGTCGCCGTTGTGAGACAACTTCTCGTGAAAAGATGTAGGAGGTGTCACTAATTCTAAAGGACGCCTGAACTTGGATGTTGCAGTAGTCGGGCACTTCCGGTGACGGGCGGGGCGGGGTTGGGCGGGGTGTTGGGATAGGCGCATTCGTCGTATGTACGGGATTGGCATCCGGGGGCCCGTATAGGGACTGAATGGCCGAGATATCGTCGGAGTGAAGTTGTAGGTTGTCGCTGTAACGGTAATAGGGCGCCATCAGGGATTCCTTAATGTTAGAGTGTGAGATTCCGAGGGTGTGGCCAAACTCATGGGCCGCTACGATATACAACTCCGTTCCACTGTTTGAATTCAGTACAAAGTGCTCATCGTCATCAAAATGTACAAGACCCGATTCCGGAAAAAAACGCATGCGCGAGAACGTTCCCCTGTCCGTCGAAATCAAAATAAGGCGGGCTAGTGGTATGACGTCTGGTTTCAAACCTTATGACGATATCCGCTCTCGAATTTGCCGCTCTGGTGAATGTTAGTTTTGTCTTGTCTGCCCAGATCTGCAGCCCCCTCCTCATAGCGTCATCAACCTGGGAGCGGGTAAGGTGATTGTTTTTCACCGGATATTTCTCAACGAACCAAGTGAGAGAACGTGAACCCCACTTCGTATTTCCGGTCCGGAACTCCTGCGGCGACAAAGGGTCCACGTATCTGATAGTGTTTTTCATCATTTTCGTCTCATTTCCCTTGACGATGTCTTCGCAGCCGCATCTGGGCTGGTCCATCACAAATGTGGTGATGTTGTCACATCCTCCAGTGACGTGGAGTCCTTTGAACCCGATATTCAGCTCTTGGAACTTGGTGAGGGCGGCCATAATGTCCTCCTCGGTGCATTCGGAGCGGTGGGGGTCGAGGTAACCAAAGTCCGTCAGATATTTCTGGAAAAGAATGACTATGTTTTTAAACAATGAAAGGTACATCGAAGGTATGATTATTAATTATTAATTAGCCACAATATTGCGCGTTTAGGGAATTTTTTAACGTGTATATTTGTTCCCCTTCGCCGAAAAAAGAACGCCAAAGACTCTGAAGCGGCTGTTTATATTGGCTTGATTTTAAATATACTCCTATTTGTTTTAATCGTGATAAATTGATATTCATATCCAGGAGCATAGGTTTGTTTTTATTAAGCATATTAGTGACAATATTCAACTAAATTGCCTTTTTCCTTACTTGAATTTTAAGAAAACTAACAATGTTTGAACACCAAACATATGAGAAGATGGTCCTTACAATATATGAAGATGGTCCTTACAATATATGAAGATGGTCCTTACAATATATGAAGATGGTCCTTACAATATATGCATATGAATAAATCTGATTAAAAAAAATGAGTGTACTTAAAATAATGATTGTCAAAAAAATCAATATTTTATTTTTCTCACTAAGATGCCTTGTGAATGCGGCCACGAATCTTTAACATTCTTTCAACGAGAATGTAATTTTATATCAGGATTAAAAAGAGAAAAGAAAATCTCGGTACATTTCTACTTTGGAATACGATAATTTGCACTTTTCCCCTTGCATGATTTGTTAAGATAAAAAATAAAACATTACTACTGCTCGTCTTATTCTCGTCAAATTCCATTTGAACGGTTCGTTCTCATTACATTTCTACTTTGAAATATGATTTTCTGTCTTTGTTCTCTTGTATAGATAAAAATAAATAAAACATTCCTACTGCTCGTCTTATTTTCATTGAAAAGGGGAGAGAGCTCCATTTGAACGGACCCATCACTAAAAGCTACACTCTGACAGATTGAACATTTTAACAACTTTTTTTTATTTTCTGTCTTGAAACGAGCAATTTTTTGCAAAAATCCATGGAAACTAGTCAAATAAGACTGCTGACAAAAACATTAGATCGCAGATTTGTATATTTTAAGTTCAACAATTGACGTTTTGTGCATTTCCATTTAACCGTTAGTAACGGTTTAAGCAATAAAACATTAATTTTCGAACGGAAATATGACAATCTGCGATCTGATTTTTTGTCAGCAATCTTATATCATTGGTTTGTAGATATTTACGCAAAAATGGCTCTAAAAAAGTGAACTATATTTAGGCCTTGGATATTTTTTTTTTCAAATTGTGTTCATTTGAGTTACTGCCGGTTCAGAATGTTGTAAAACCTGCACCCTCACAGATTGACAGTTTTGACATTTTTTTAAAAAAACAATGTCTCAGAATTAGCTGATTTTGGTATCAAAGCCTTAAATTTAGTCATACGAGTTAGCTCACAATATAACACATTGCAATTTCTCGAAACACGGTTGCATACTCGCTTTTAGCCATAAAACATCAAATTTCGACCATAACGGTAAAAAACTGCGATATGATCTTTAGTCAACCTTCTTTAATATAAATGGTTTTCAGTCATTTACGCAAAAACATACTCATTCCGAGGAAAAAAGATAATTGAACAAGTTAAAACGATTAATCTGTGAGATTGCAGTTTTAATTCGCAAAGGTTAAAAAAAACATATTTCAAAAATCGTTGGCAAAATCAAATCTTAGCGAATCACTAAAAAATTCTCGTTTACGTATGAAACAACGTCAAACTGAAAATTGGAAACGAACAACAAGAGAAGCATTAGTAACAACAACAACAATAACTTATACATACCTGTGTTTTACTTGGACAATTGACCGGAAGTTCACAAACAACTCCGTACACGTGCTGTACTATTTGTCCACAGAGGACGACCCATGTTAAAAGTTTCCACATTGCCGCGGTGGACAAGACTGATGTATTCTGACTGCGGCAGAAAACACAATTATTTCAACTACTACTGATACCCTGGCCAAGAGTCACTTATATACTAGAACACTCACACTTGAACGGTGACACACAAGTGTTGTGGTGGGTAATGAGCGAGATTAATCTTGAATGAACGAATCTTGTATCACTAAATGATGACTCTATAAATCCGGATCAGTGGCGAGTGCAAAATAGTCAACCAACCCATTTCCTACAGTTTAATACTGCACCAAGAACCAACTATATTATCATGTCATTTCAATGTACTCAATTTGAAATAGTATGGTCTTCAGTGTATTCAGTGTCTGATTTTGGAACACCCCACGACCACCAATTTACATACAACTGCATACAGCCAACGCCACGAACCAACCAAGTTCGAAATGAGAGCATACAATACAGTCTACGCCACGAGCCAAATAAGTTCAATATATATGCGTGAAGTCTACCTCCATGACATCATCAAGTTCGATATGAGTTCATGACGGCTATGCCACGAAACCACCAAGATCAATATGATTTCATGACGTCTACGCCACGAGACAACCAAGTTTAATATGATTTCATGACGTCTATGCCACGAGACAACCAAGTTTTATATGAGTTCATGACGTCTATGCCACGAGACAACCAAGTTTTATATGAGTTAATGACGTCTATGCCACGAGACAACCAAGTTTTATATGAGTTAATGACGTCTATGACACGAAACCACCAAGTTTTATATGAGTTAATGACGTCTATGCCACGAGACAACCAAGTTTTATATGAGTTAATGACGTCTATGACACGAGACAACCAAGTTTTATATGAGTTAATGACGTCTATGCCACGAGACAACCAAGTTTTATATGAGTTAATGACGTCTATGCCACGAGACAACCAAGTTTTATATGAGTTAATGACGTCTATGCCACGAGACAACCAAGTTTTATATGAGTTCATGACGTCTACGCCACGAAACCACCAAGTTTTATATGATTTCATGACGGCTATGCCACGAAACCACCAAGTTTTATATGAGTTCATGACGGCTATGCCACGAAACAACCAAGTTTTATATGAGTTCATGACGTCTATTCCACGACATATGAGTTTATGACGTCTACGCCACGAATCCTCCTAGTTCCATGAGTCCATGCAGGTCAAACACCACATTTCATGCACTCATTTACTGGCTTATTTTTAGGGATGGAAGCGAATATCCGAGTATCCGGATATCCGGATATCACGCAAGTATTCGGATACCAAAATGGGTATTCGAATATTCGTTAAGAATTAAAATTTCAATGAAATAGCTTAGCAGAGACATAGCAATTGTTATAAAACTTTTTAGATGAAATATTTCAGGTGATCAACAGTGTCTGTCGCGAAGCGGGTATGTGTCACAAATCGTCTGCTAATTGGGTGTTTGCACAAGGCATAATATTGTGTCCTTGTGCAGCACCCTGTGAAGTTTTATGACCTTGTTTACAATGACAAGTGTTGTTTTATGATCTCAGATGCGCTTAATTGAAACTAATTGGCACTAGTTGATAGTAAACATGTTTAGTTTATTGATAAATAAAAAAGTATACGCATGTAAATAAAGAAAACTCAGATCGTCTTTTAGTCTTCTTATCTTTTCCGCAATTATATCCTTCATTTCAAAACACCGCAGAAATTGTAGGTATTGCATTTAATCAAACAATGTAATGAAATAAAATTACAATCGACTATCAAATAATCAAAGCGTCATTTAACATGAAACCTGCTGATAAATAACAAACTCGAAAGCACGTGGCAGAAACCAAGCAACCACCTCGGCCAAAGTGACTATCAAATTCGCGCGGTGTTTATGTGGTATTCATCATGAGTTTTATGACGTAAAATGAGTTATTTAGCTTTGATTATAACATTATAAATTATTAAGACTGAGAAAGAATGAATGAAAAAGTGAAATTGCCATATGACGAATTATAAATTAAGTGGATAATTATGTCAAATAGCAGAAGGTGGGTGACATATAATAGGAAATTTACTTATTATGAAAATAATTTGATACGAGTATCCGGATAGTATCCGGATACCGATTTGGTATCCGGTTTCCATCCCTACTTATTTTGGCCCGCTGTATTTATCATTTTGTCCATCGTTTTTACCCAGGCATAATGTATTGAATATGTTCAGAAGAGTAACCGAAATATTTATAACGTAGGTTCCGACGATGGTTTTCGGACGGAAGTTCTGACATGGTTTCCGACGATGGATTCCGACGGTGGTTTTAACAATGTTTCCGACAATGGTTTCCGACAACAGGTTCCGACGATGGTTTCCGACAGTAGGTTCCGACGGTGGTTCTGGCAATGTTTCCGAAAATGGTTTCCGACAACAGGTTCCGACGGTGGTTCTGGCAATGTTTCTGAAAATGGTTTCCGACAACAGGTTCCGACGATGGTTTTCTACAGTGTTGCTGGCAATGTTTTTTGAAAAGCAGGGAGAATAGATAATATAGATACGTAGCCGTAGACCTACATGAACACGTAGAAACGCAAACGGTTGCCAAAGACGTCGCCATAGATTAGTTAAAACATATTTATTTAACAACGATTGCAAAACAAGTTATAACAACATCATATTAATCACTCTCGTTGGCCCTATTATACGCGAGAGTGTGGTCTTGTGTTGTGCGGGAAACCGGAGAAAACCCACTTGTCCGGCTTGGTGACCACGAACCAAACTCACACGCGCCCGAGCCGGGAATCGAACCCGGGTCGCATTGATGAGAAGCGAGTGCGCTAACCACTGCGCTAACCGGAAAACCAAAGACGTCGCCATCAAGTCTATGACAATTCCTTATTTGTGTTTCCTTAATAAAATGAAGGAGCGAAAAATGAACAAAAGGGTCATTAGTTTACTGACAAACATTGACATCACAGCGCTTTTCGACTCAACTGTGTGTATTTGACGCCATTACTGTTTCAGTGGGATGGTGTTTGTTGATTTCCTTATATGAACATTCAAACAATACTATCACCATTCACAGTATGCTGATCATTAATCACATGAAGTGGGCCCACTGGAAGTCACAAAATGTACTTAAAATCAAGAGCTTTTACGCGCAACACACTTCACCAAAGAGTGGACAATACTTGAATTCGAAACAATGGATGTTTTGTTTATATATTTATGTGGCTTTTAAAGTTCTCTCCAAACCAATCTAATTATAATTATATCGAGGCTTATTTTCATTACGTACTGTATGTAGCGTAACGTCGTGAAGCGAGTATTTGGGGTCTGATTTTAATGCGATCGTCTCCAAACTGAATTAAAAATGACACTCGTATTTAAAGCTGTACTCTCACAGATTGAACGTTTTGACAACTTTATGTCTTGGAACGGGCAATTTTTTGCGAAAATTCATAGAAACCAGTCATATAAGACTGCTGACAAAAAATAGATCGCAGAATGTTATATTTATGTTAAAAAAATGTTTTATGCATTTTTCTTAAACCGTTAGTAACGGTTTAAGCCATAAAACATTAATTTTCGAACGGAAATATGAATATCTGCGATCTAATTTTTGTCAGCAATCCAAATCATTGGTTTGCAGAAATTTATGCAAAAATTTGCCCTTTCCAAGACAAAAAATAAAAAAAGTTGTAAAAATGGTATATCTGTGAGAGTGCAGCTTTAAAATCAATACATACTGGCTGAGTACCTAAATTGGAACGGTACCTAAATTTGGAACACCCGTTATAAAAGTGTTTTTTTTCCGATTGTGATCTGTTTATTTACAATTTTAATCAATAAAGACGCTTGCCTTAGATACACGTTCCAAATAACAGGATACTCCGGTAAGTATTTAAAATACTGCTATCATTCAAAGTTGTTCACGTTCAAATGCCAATAAATGGCACGCGGGGGAATGACTTCATGCTTGCCACAATTACAGCATAGTGGCATAGTCTGTTTTTAGTGCTCAAGGTGTGCTATTGTGATCGCCCTGTGTCCGTCGGTCGTCGTCAACAATTTGACTGTTAACACTCTAGAGGTCACAATTTGGGCACAATCTTAATGAAACTTGGTCAGAATGTTACCCTCAATAAAATCTTGGACGAGTTCGATATTGGGTCATCTAGGTCAACAGGTCAAATTAAAGAAAAAGCTTGTTAACACTATAGAGGTCACATCTATGACTACTAGTATATCTTCAGGAAACTTGGTCAGAATGTTAATATTAATGATCTCTAGGTCAAGTTCGAATCTGGGTCATGTGCGGTCAAAATCTAGGTCACCAGTTTAAATTGAAGGAAAAGCTTGTTAACACTCTAGAGGTCACATTTATGACTGTATCTTCATGAAAGATGGTCAGAATGTTTATATTAATAATCTATAAGTCAAATTTAAATCTGGGTCATGTGCGGTCAAAAACTAGGTCACCAGGTCAAATAATAGGAAACGCTTGTTAACACTCTAAAGGTCACATTCCTGATTGTATGTTCATGAAACTTAGTCAGAATGTATATATTTATCAGCTCTAGGCCAAGTTCGAATCTTGGTCATGTGCGGTCAAAAACAAGGTCACCAAGTCAAATATAAGGAAACGCTTGTTAACAATCTAGAGGTCACATTTATAAATGTTTCTTTATGAAAGTTGGTCAGAATGTTTATATTAATAATTTCTAAGTCAAGTTTAAATCTGGGTCATGTGCGGTCAAAAACTAGGTCACCAGGTCAAATAATAGGAAACGCTTGTTAGCACTCTAAAGGTCACATTCCTGATTGTATGTTCATGAAACTTAGTCAGAATGTATATATTGATCAGCTCTAGGCCAAGTTCGAATCTTGGTCATGTGCGGTCAAAAACAAGGTCACCAAGTCAAATATAAGGAAACGCTTGTTAACAATCTAGAGGTCACATTTATAAATGTTTCTTCATGAAAGTTGGTCAGAATGTTTATATTAATAATTTCTAAGTCAAGTTTAAATCTGGGTCATGTGCGGTCAAAAACTAGGTCATTATGTCAAATCATAGGAAAAGCATGTTAACACTCTGAGGTCACATTTATGACCATATGTTCATAGAACTTGATCAGAATATTGTTCTTGATGATCTTTAGGTTGAGCTTGAAACTGGGTAATCAGAGGTCAAAAACCAGGCCACTAGGTCATAGAAAAACTTTGTAAACACTATAGAGGTTATATTCTCTCTTTGATCACCATGAAACTATGTCAGAATGTTTGTGTTTATGAAGTCTATGTCAGATTTGAAACTGGGTAACCCGAGTTCAAAAACTAGGTCACAAAGTCAAATCACAGAAAACATTGTTAAAACACTGTTGAGGCCATATTCTCTACTTTATCTATATGAAACCTGGTCAGAATGTACGTATTACATCAAGGTAAGGTTTGCAACTGGATCATCCGCGATATTAAAAAAAAACTTGGGTCACTAGGTAGGATCTAACCCCCTGTCATAATTGCCCTCGCCCTGAAAACACTTATTTCACACTTGAATTGGATCAGGTGAGCTATACAGGGCCTTCAGGGCCCTCTTGTTTTACTTAAATCATCAAATTTTACTGACAAAAATGACCAAAAAAACAAAACAAGCTGGAATCGAAATAAATTATAAGTTTACTTAAACAAAACATGTAGCAATAATTTCAAAAGGAAACATAAAAATACATAACAAATTAAAACTGTTCCATATTTAGGTACTCCAGGGACAAAAATGAAAAATGGAAGTCCTTGATTGTGCGGTTTATAAAGTACTTTTCATGCAGATTGGAAGTATCTTGACAAAAACCATTTATATCAACCAATTGATCTTGAATCCTAGTATGCTGATGAAAAATTTATACCTGTGGTGCAAGTCTAATACATTTCAAAAAAAGTGTCGAAAGTGTTCCGATTTAGGTACTCACCCTGTACACATGTATAAGAAACATAAAGTTTGAGTGATAAACCTTTAATTACTACTAAATAATGAATAGATGGAAAATATGAATGACTGATAAAACGACTGTTACTTTGCATTTAATACGAGAAAACGAACACATATGGTGACTTAAGAGTCTTAAAAGATTAACAGTAATGAACTTCGGTCTCTTAAGGTAGAAATACCATGTGTTTTGCACATTTCTTTCAAATTGAACAGGGCACCCTTCATTAGAACAATTGTTTTAATATTTATTCATCCTTTTCGGAATTGTAAACAATTGTATTAGTTGTGGTACATTTTATTTGGGGTTAAGAGTGCAAATTTTAGAAACTTATTAAGGACTAAACTTTTTCAACTATTTTCTTCCCAGCAAAGAATGGAACAGCAAATGCCTTTGTTATCTTTTACACACTTTTAAGGACATGTTGATTTTTTGGTAGATACATTGTACATTTAAAAAAAATCATCAAATACAAACGAGTATTCGCTTTTTCATCACAATAAACAAACTCACATAATCTGTTGTGATATTTATTTCAAAACATTAGAAATTAAATTATAATAAAAGATATACGGTATAAAACAAACAAGTTTACACTCTTAACTAGTTAACAGCAAGTGAAATGGAATCCTAAAAAAAATGAATTCACATTTTTACAGACAACACAGGCACAACACTGATTACTTTACTATATGGTAAAATTTATATCATTACTCAATTCTGACAATAAGTCTATGTTAGTAAAATTTGCTTTTTTTATTACTATTTTTTGTACCAAAGCTTTTAAAATAAGAGACTCGAGTGTTTAAATCCCCCCCCCCCCCCTAAAGACCTCTTCACATTCACTACTGCTAAATTAGTATTCTTAAGTTTGCTTTTTTTCTCGCGGTATTGTATAACTTGATTATAAATAGTAGAATGCAAAATTTTGTTCTTTCATGCATGCAATATTTATCATATTTATTTAATATGTGTATTTATGTTTGTGTTTATAACGATGAGCTATGTATGCTTAAGTTGAATAAACATTTTGTTCTGTTCTGTTCTGTTCTGTACTGTATTCGTCTTAAAAACAAATCTCAAATAGGGCCTCATGGATTGGCTGCATTTTCAATTCCCTAATTTTCACAGTTGAGGCCCTTAAGAGTTTTTTTAATGCTCTTTTTTGTCAATCGTAAGATTTAACCAATACTTTTATTAAGAAATAGGTTTTTTTACCAAAGAAATTTTATCGTGTAACAGTGAAAACTATGTAAACAATGATTTCATTTGATACAGAAGAAAAAACAATCGCAGTCCAGGTGGTCCTTAAACCTGCAATCTCACACCGTCATATTAAACATTTTGACAACAGTGCAGTTTTTATTGTTTAAACCTGCAATCTCACACCGTCATATTAAACATTTTGACAACAGTGCAGTTTTTTATTGTTTAAACCTGCAATCTCACACCGTCATATTAAACATTTTGACAACAGTGCAGTTTTTTATTGTTTAAACCTGCAATCTCACACCGTCATATTAAACATTTTGACAACAGTGCAGTTTTTATTGTTTAAACCTGCAATCTCACACCGTCATATTAAACATTTTGACAACAGTGCAGTTTTTTATTGTTTAAACCTGCAATCTCACACCGTCATATTAAACATTTTGACAACAGTGCAGTTTTTTATTGTTTTTATTGGAACAATCTAATTTTTGCAAACATGCATTTGAACCAGTGATATAAGACTGCTGGCAAAAATCAAATCGCAAGTTTTCATATTTATGTACAAAACATATTTCTTTTATACATTTTTCTTAAAGAGTAAATAATACTTTAAAAAAAATCATTAATTTTCGAACGTAAATAGGATAAACTGCGATCTGATCATTTGTCAGCAGTCTTATATCAATAGTTTTGAAATACATGTTTTTACTAAAAAGGCTCATTCAAAGACAAAAATAAAATGTTGTCAAAATGGTAAATTTGTGAGAGTGCCATTTAAAAGGTAAATATTGTAAGTATTCTTCACAAGTAGAAAATGACTTCAATACACGTTGTGCTATAAGTTGATTAAATAGAATATGAAAAAATAACAAAGTAAGCAAAACCTATATATCAATATTTAAACATAAAAACATGCACTAGACAAGTTTAAACATTTGGCAAGATATGTTTGACAATGAACATGTATGTCCTATATTTGTTAACAAATTCATGGTAAAAGAAAATGATACTTTTTTACTCTTTTGTTGCTATAGTAACCATGACTACTTATATATTGTTCATGAATACCTTATAATCTGTTTACATTAAAAATAATGAGTGCTGTAGTATAAACTTTACCAGACTGGTATTTTAGTTATTTCCATAACCATGGCAACCACATTTTTCCTAGATTATTCACTCTCAACATACTAAATATCATGAACCTATGATAATACATTTTCACTAAGTGAGGTATTTTCTTTTTTGTTGCCATGGCAACCACTTTTTCCCTAGAGTATTCATCTAAACACACTAAGTTTTATAAACCTAGGTATTTTCTTTTTTGTTACCATGGCAACCACATTGCTCCAAGATTCACTCTCAACCTACTAAGATTCAAAAACCTATACTTGTTTATGGACTGACGTTTTTTCGTTTCTGTTGTAATGGCAATCACATTTTTCCAAATTTATTCACTCTCAACATACTTAATTTAATAAACCTAGCTATTTTCTTTTCTGCAACCAAGGCAACCACATTTGTCAAAGATTCATTCTCAGCATTCTATGATTCAAAAACCTATACTATTTTACAAAGTGAGGTATTTTCTTTTCTGTTGTCATGGCAACCACATTTTTCTAAGATTTTTCACTCTCAACAACCTTGGTTTCATGAACCTATACGTTTTTCCTTAGTGAGGTATTTTTCTTTTCTGTTGCCATGGCAACCACAATTTATGTTTGATAAAAAAAATCATGTGCATAATCTCCTTATTATCCTCAAATTTCAAGAACATAGCTTTAAAACTTTTGGAGTTATTTCCAAATTCAGTTAGATCATTTTTCAAAACTTTTGATGGTGCAATAACAACACTTTCATAGTGTTTGACATAATTTTCTTAAGTGACAGGCATAAGCTTCTTATTGCCATCAGTCAAGAAACCAAGTTTCATCAACATAGTATAAATACTCTTTAAGTGATGGTCGGTTCCAGTTAAAAACAGAAGTATTTTTACTATTTGGGGACACAAACCTAAAGTCTCCTCAAGTGCAACTAGTGGGAGATTTATACTTATGTCAATCTAACACAACATTAAAGCTAAATAAATACATAATAACAAACACAACATCATATCATAATATTGCACATTTTCAGACTGAGGCTTTAAGTACTTAGAGTGATATTCATAAAAAAACTTTTTTTAAACATTTTCTTGCATAAGTCACTTTCCAAATTTAAGTATCTCTTTAGTCATATGAAACAAAAAATAAAGATTTTCCAAAATATCTTTCTTTGGTGTAATTGAAAAGAAATACTATAATATCCTAATATTCAAAGGAATATACATTTCTTTTTATTTGACTATGATAATCAACTTACAGTCAGTATAAGGAAACGACATTAGATGCTTTAAGAATACAGCTCCTCGCCATTCTTGTTGGGGCTGGTATTCATAAAAGATCTTAAGTTATTTCCTACCTTAAATCAATTTCCTTAAATTTAATTGAGTTTCCTAAATTTACAAATAAATTTCCTAAAAAAAATAAAATAAAAAAAATGTTTTAAACATCATATGATTAGTTTGATACTGGTGTTTAATCAAAAGTTAGTTTAGTTAATTAGGACATCACTTAATATATCAATTTACCATAACAAATGTTTCAAAGAATAGTTCTACTTTATTTAAACAATTAATTGTCATGAACTTCTTACCCTGAAAACTATTTTCATTGACTGTTATGTCAGTATATTCCATTTTGTCAGAATAACTAGAATTCAAAAATTATATGAAGTATTTATGAGATTTGATGTTTTAACACTGGAAAACTGATATTAAGTTGGCCCCCTACTTTTTCAATTACCGGTATATATATTGAAACATACATTTATGTAACCTGACATTTTGGCTCATTTCAAAGAAAATAGAAGTGCATAAAGCAGCTGAACAAAAAATAAATAACAAGAGCGCTTTGGAGGGATTTCAGATGCTTGTCTGTTTTGTATGTTTTAGTCGAATAAGGCGAATATCTCGACAATTGTTAGAGCCAGGGTTATGTGCCTTTCTACATATGTCCACATTGTCTCATGCAACATGTGTACCAAGTTTAATATGATTACAAAAAACAGGTCAATGTGTAGCATTACCCATGACACTGCCTAGGATATTTGCCGTCTCAAACATCAAGGCTTTGACTTTGACTTTTTACATCAACAAGCTACAAATGAGGGGGATTTGAAACAATAATTTGAATAAATAACATTGAAGCATACCCTTTTCACTTAATTTCTTTAAGAAACTGTAATGTTTATTATATACTGGAGTATATGGGTTATACCTGTTTTTAAGTCATTTTAAGGTAAATGTAAGATTATGCGAAGCAATATATTTTCTTTTCATTTTCAAATAAAAGAAAGTTACTGATATCACAGTGAAGCAAAATATTATCCCTACATGTATAATGCTAGTCACGGACTGCATAAGAAATAACAGTTACATACAGCATTGGATGCTAGCCGTTAAAATAAGTAAGAAAAAAAAAGCAATACGATAGAAATCTTCATCAGCCAACTGTACTTGTGTGAGACAGTTCGCTAATGGGTAGCGTGTTTGCTACACCATTTGAAAACAAATGCTAAACTTTATCAAAATCATAAAGCTAAACTGTTTGATCCCATTGGCGTTAAAAATATCAACTTTTCCTGGCAAGAAAAAAACATGGCATGGAAAATTTGTCTATTCATTTTTATGGATATATTCTCCGGCATGTTTAAAAACGCCATCCATGTACTGTGAGAACATTCTGTACATGTACGTTGGTTGCCGTGGTAACAGTCCATCCAGGAATCCAATATGGCCGCCGTGTGATGTCACCAGGATGGCAATATTGTCATTATCTTCGGCCTCATTTACTGGAATGGCTAAAAGATACAGTTCATACAGGTTAGAAAAATAACACAATTTAGAATACCTGAAATGTACATATAGAGGTCTTTGCATAATCAAAGGTAGTATTTGATCCAAGGTAAAAATTCTATTTAAATATTTCAGAAAGTAATTTAATCCAAACTACTTAAGTCCAAGAAAACAAGTTAAAAAGCTATATAGTGCTTCTTGTGTAATGCAAGCTGCCCTTCAGTTTCTTAAAAATGAAAAAAAATTGTCATATTTTGATGATGTGTTCATGCTGTAAGAACGCAGGAAGGCATGAGAGTAAATTCAATGAAAGGCACTAGAGCCTCTTGGAAAATTTGCTTAGGCATGCTCTCTTGCGTTTATACAGCATGGCATAAGCACACACAAAAATGTAATCAATCTTTACGATTAAATGATAAATAATGATCATTCATGACTCTAATAAAATACTAATTAAAAAACATTGCAGTTGAGTTTTTTATTGTAAAAGGAATGTTATCATCTACCTAAAGTATGTTTGTATAAAAGAATAGTCAATCATTGTTAAGTCGTATACCATTGGTTTAATGTCTTTAGGCTTTTCTGATCAGAGCACAATATTGAAATACACTATCATGATGTTCTAACATGATAAACGAATCTTTATTTAGAGTGTGGTATATGATAACAAAAAAACTTTAGCCCAATGAGCTATAATCCGATCTCTAGCTGGTTATAAATGTGAACATAAAGTTTATTTTATTAATATCTCTTTACAAAAAAAAATATAAGTGAGTGTAAATATTCAAACAATTATGTAATATAGTCTTGTGGTTGTAGAAATTGTTAGGGCTCGAATGTTAATATTTTACCATAATGGGGGGAGAATGGATCATCGGCAGCATTTAGACAAAGCACAGGGACCTCTAGGGCGTGGACTTTGTCATGTATGCACGCGTCACGGTAGTAATCCTCCCAAGTCTGGTACCCAAACATCGGGGCAGTAAAACGGTCATCAAACTCGCGAATAGTCGTGCTCTGTAAAAACATATTTCAAGTAATCAAAAGCATTTTAGAAGCATTCTTTTAACTCTCTTTCAACAATCATAAGATGTTTGTTGTAATTTTGTTACATTCTGGTTAAATCCTTACTCCAAAGTTAAAGCTGCACTCTCACTGATTGACCATTTTGACTTTTTTGATAAAAAAAACAATCTAGGAATGAGCCAATTTTTTTCTTTAATGTTTATGGAAACCAGTTATGTAAACCTACTGACAAAAAATTGGATTGCAATTTTGCATATTTTCGGTAAATAATTTACGTTTTATGGCTGTAAGCATTACTAAAGCTTTGAGAAAAATGAAAACATAAAACATCTATTTTCAAACGTAATAAGATTTAAGAAATAAGCAAACTTTATTTTATTTCATTTTTACACATATATATTAAATTTTCTACAACATATAGAGTCCGAAAATTTCCACGATCCTTTTTCAAGCAGGGTCAACAATTTATCACTAATAATAAAGTGGACAGACACTTCGATATAATTAACAACTTCAAGATAGAGGTCACTTTGATTAAAACAGTTCAACAGTCAATTAAAACATTCACTTATACATTATCCGAAATTCCATTAATGATTTTCCTAAGTCAATGCCCTCTTGTTCAAATCGTTCACTAAGTGCTGCATGTCAAGGGCATGAATGACCCGCTTGAATTTTTTTAAAGCTGCACTCTCACAGATTGACCATTATGACAACTTTTTATTTGTCTTAGAATGAGCCAACTGCTTTGCAAAAGTTTGGAAACCAGTGATATAAGACTGCTGACAAAAGATCAGATCTCAGTTTTTCATATTTACATTGGAAAACTTATGTTTTATGGCTAAAACTGTACTAACAATTTAAGAAAAATAACTTTTTTGGCAGTTTTCCAAAATTAAAAACTGTTCTATAATGAGTTATTTAATATAATTTAATTGAAGACAATAAGGCCAAAATCAGCTGATTCTGAGACAAAAAAATACAAAAAATGTAAAAACTGTCAATCCGTAAGAGTCAGTTTTAATAAGACATTAAAAAAAAAGAGCTCAAGACAGCTTAAGAGCTTATTTTCCATGCTTGGCAGTTTAGGGTTTTTCAATGTATCACTGTGCAAGATAAAAACAAGTATGTTTAGAAATGCCTGCGATATAAGAGGAATTAAGGGCTTTTTCTCTAGGTGGAATGAAAGCAGACCTCAACAACACACACCCGTCAAGAATCACACTCCCACCCTGACCCTTCTTAACATTGCACATTTTAGAGTCTGTTATATGCTTCATGCACCAAATTGCATTTTTGCAGTATAAAAGGAAACTGTACCATCAATAGCTATGAATGTTTTCAAAAAAATTATCAAAGTTTTTCAACGCATACACATACAATGTATTATAATTTATAACATGGAAAGATAAACCTTCGGCCTTGAATTTAAGCATAATCAAACGCTAATCATTAAGTAAATATTAATTTCCTATCTCATATCTGTTATCTTATATAAGTTATTTAGAAACAAATGTCACCTATTTTTTGTTTACATCGATTTCAACGAATGGTTACCCATGTGAGAACCCCTTTAAGTCACATGATTCCTCACCCTGGATATATTTTCAGCATGAAATCTCACTTAGACACTCTGCCCAATTTTGGTGATGATTGGACAAAGGATTATGAAATTATGAAGACTGATTTAAGGTTATATCTGTTTATGAAGGGTGATAACTCTCGAGTGACTCAAGCAAAATGGCTGGTTATTGAAATGTCTAAGATGTTATGCCCATACACATTCTGACTGACCCATGATTTCTATGATCAAAGGGCAGTGCCTCTGGAGTGACTAGAGCGTTATGACTGATTATTGAACTTGATCAAGATATGATGCCCATACACTTCAGACCAAATTTGGTGATAATTGGACAATGGATTCTAAAACAAGTGATTGGACAAGACTGATTTTAGGTTATTAATTATTTAAGGATTAAACTCAAGTGACTCAAGCGATATGTCTACTTATCAAACTTGTATAAGATATTATGCCCACACACATTCTGACTAATTACAGTAAATTATATATGTGATTCAAGGGCAATAACTCTTGAGAAACACAACCTATATGACTGGTTATTGTTCTTGACCAAGATATTATGCTGATACACATTATGACTAAATTTGGTGATAATTTGATTAAATAAGATTCAAACTTATATTACCCTATATTTTTTGGCAGGGTAATTGGAAGCGAAAAGTTCTTTCAAACTTGTATTACCTTTAATACATGATGTACATCATCTATGTGGGATTCAAACAGATGCATATTCCTGCAAATAGAGAGAAAATATATACAATTTAATTTACCACTTCTTATTTCCCCCAAAAGGGATGCATATAGAAATCATATCATATCATGTCCATCCATCTGTCATCTGTAACCTATATAAATTTATTCTAATTTTGATCAAATTTCATATCAATGTCAGGGCTTTTTTCTGTAATGCCCACGGGTCCAACTATTGGACCCATTCCCATTTAGCAAAATATAAGATATTTTTCCCAATCTTCAGAAAAATTCCCACTCAAAATTGAAAAGAAAAATGTTGTGTTTTTTTTTGTTTAAAGCTGCACTCTCACAGATTTACCATTTTTACAACTTTATTTTTTTGTCTTGGAATGAGCAAATTTTTGCATAAATATCTGCAAACCAGTGATAAAAAATCAGATCGCAGATTTTCATATTTCCGTTCCAAAATCAATGTTTTATGGCTAAAACCGTTACGAACGGTTAAAGAAACATGCATTTTCGCATAAATTGGCTCGTTCCAAGACAAAAAATAAAAAAAGTTGTCAAAATGGTAAATCTGTGAGAGTGCAGCTTTAATGAATGACCTTTTACCTGTACTGGTTCATTCAACATCATAATAAATTAGGATGATGTAAAGTTTTGGGAGTAAATGAATTAAGAAATCATTGACTTACATCACATTCAGAGATCAGTATGAAATATTATCTGTCATGATTTATTGCAATTGATATGGGAAGGTGTGGGGCATGGGGTTCATGCTTCATCCCCTGAGGTCAGGGTCACCCAAAGAGGTCAATGGCCATCACTCCGACATCGCCAAATCAGGGGCTTTATAACATTCCTGAGACAGCTCTTGTTTCACAGTCAAACAAGTAATGACCCTGACATAAGAATTTTTATAAGTGATGTACACATTCACAAGCACCCTATAAGTTTTAAGGCTTTTCAGTCTTTTGAAAAGTATTTTAAGCCAAAGCCTCTCTTGATGATGCAAGTACTTCAACATTTCTTTTTCTTTAAAAAAAAGATGGGGGGTCATGGGTTGTCTGGTTAGCACAGTGGTTAGCGCACTCACTTTTCACCAAGGCGACCCGGGTTCGATTCCCGACCTGGGTACATGTGAGTTTGGTTCATAGTCACCAAGCCAAACAAGTGGGTTTTCTCCGTGGACTGACACTCAGGTTTCCCCCAAAACACAAGACCACGCTCTCGCGCAACATCCTGCTCATGAGAGTGACTTAGAATAAGCTATCATAGCTTTCTTCACAATCGTTGTAAATATATAATGCTTAAATTAAAAAAAGATGAGCCACTCACTTTTTAAAGTTTTCCACAAGGCCTTTCGCCAGCATTCTGTTGAGTATGTGTTTGTTGATACCTGGCTTCTCCAGCGTTTCCACAGATTCAAACACGTTCCACGCCATGGAAACGCACATCCCTGCTAACATTCCACAGTCCTTGCCTGTCTTCGCCAAGTAACTGAACAGGATCATTCTGGAAGACATTTTTTTAGGAATTCATATCAATTTGATTTTTTGTCCTGTCCAATTGTTTAATAGGTAATACAAGATACACATGTAATTCATTTTAACCTGTACACTTAAATGGAACAGGAGAAATGTTGAACTAAATAAAAAAACATAACATTCTCCGTTTGATCTTTGGTGCACCTGGCTGCTCTCCTAGGGAAACACTTGTTTCCATGAGAGGTGCAGCTGAGTATTAAGCAAAATTTTATTGCAGAAATGTTGACGTCAACATTATTATATTTAATATTTACGGACAGATCTTAGGTACCAGGATATACAAATCCAAAAAATGTATCATTATCTACAGTAGCCATTTATGAACCGAGATTTTACTGATAAGCCTAGCCTACAAGACAAATTATCAAAACACAAATAACAAAGAAAAGGCCTCATAATTTACAGTACAGTTGTCATTGATGTTCTTAGATAAACATCAGGAAAAACTTAATGACAATTAGATGAATAATCAAGTGTTCGGGAATTTGGATTGAACAAAGAAGACATAGCTTCTCGAGTCCTCCTTTTCTTTACAAGATTTTAACTGTATATTAGTTGTGCAGGCTTTTTTATGAACCTACCCTCAGAAGGAGTTTTTATGATTTAATTGTTTGCAAGATCAGTCCTTGAACTTTACGAATGACCCTGTTTTATAAACATTTATGTACTGCTAGCTTATACAGTACCTACCCTCCAAGGGAGACTCCCGTGCCCATGAGTGGAGCGTCCGGGTATTTTGACTTCACATAGTGGACCACACGCCCCAGATCCTCTGTGTTAGCAGCGCAGTAGGTGCGCGGCGTCTGATACAAAAATGTAAAAAAAATAATTATTTTTTTTCAATTTAAATTTTCAACTAAAAAACATACTATTTCAGCTGTTTTATGAACAACTCTGTTTTGCTTTGATGCATATACATATATATAAGGTATCAAAATATTCCAATTCAGCTAGGATACAGAAATGGGAGCTTACAAGGAATAATCATTCTCATACACCAGAGTGATGGTGCTATGCGTATTACAGTTAGATTTATCATTATCAAACCTCTGATGAATGAAAATGGAAATAATTGAAATTTGTAATATATTTTAAAACAAATGGTTTCATTAATAACAATATTACCTATTAGCTAGTTAGAATTTGGAAATCTACACTTTAAATTTAATCGGCACTTTTCAATCTATTTAGTTAATTCTACATTGTATTAAAAACTTTATGGAAAATTATTCGAATAAAAATCAATTTGCCTCTTACTCTATCTTCATTATAAAGTTATAAGGAATTCTGAAATACAAAATATAAGACTCACCAACAGTTTTGATCCATTTCCCCTGTTATTGAACACAACCACTCGGTATCCCAGCTTTTTAGCTTCATTTACAAGGTTTAGGATGTAGCTTTCAAAGCTTGTCCCTGGAGGAGAGGATATTACATGACTGGTCATTTACTACACCTTTTTTTCTTCATTTCTAGAATTGGTAACAATGAGCCATGGTGACTGCAATTGTGATACTCAATAATACAATATGCAATATGAAATACTCAATACGCAATACTCAATATGCAATACTCAATATGAAATACTCAATACGCAATACTCAATACGCAATACTCAATATGAAATACTCAATATGCAATACTCAATAATACAATATGCAATATGCAATACTCAATACGCAATACTCAATATGCAATACTCAATACGCAATACTCAATATGCAATACTCAATATGAAATACTCAATATGCAATACTCAATATGCAATACTCAATAATACAATATGCAATATGCAATACTCAATAAGCATCAATCAATACTCAAAACACAATAATTCAATGCACAATACTCAATATGCAATACTGAATAGGCAATACTCAATATGCAGCAATAAATACTCAATATGCAATATTCAACGCCCAATATGCAATACTCAATAGGCAATACTCAATACGTACTACTCAATATGCAGCAATCAATACTCAATAATCAATACTCAATATGCAATACTCAATCCTCAATACTAAATACTAAAATTAAAGTGACACTCTTATTCCATATCAATACATACACATGTATAACACACATAAATTTTGAGTGATAAACCTTTAACTACTACTTTAATACTTAATAATAATAAACCATATGTTGAATAACAGAATGTTCTCCAAATAAAACCTCTACAAGCCAATAGAATGAAACCTGGTTT
This sequence comes from Mya arenaria, assembly GCF_026914265.1. NCBI lineage: Eukaryota > Metazoa > Mollusca > Bivalvia > Myida > Myidae > Mya > Mya arenaria. Next base: position 40,403,046 of record NC_069122.1, on the reverse strand, counting down.
GGCAACATTACTTCAGTATATGGATTCAAAACTATCATTCATTTTATATGGTAGCAAAGATCAGTTCTATTGGAAAAAGGTCATGCAGGTTTGTTGTAAAAAGTATCAAACAAGTGATAAGTAATAAGTTGATTCTGATAACATCAATTAACTGATACCCCGGTTTACCTGTAAGTCCTGGAAGCATAACAACTGTAGGTCTTGTGTCATTGTCTGGGTATTGAGGGCTGTCATTATTGTTCATCCAGTCTAGTCGTACCTGACCTCCATCAGGCATCGACAACAGTTCACTGAAAAATGACAGAGCAGCTCAGTACATGTATACAGTATTCAACTACCATATCTTCTAACCCCATTAACAATTTATAATTCAGATTATATTAAAAAAACAACGTTCATTTAAAATGGCAGATATGATTTTACATCAGTTAACAGTAATCAGTCTTCATGGAATTAATAGTCATAAACGTTGCCTTATTCAGCAAGCTGTCTGAAAGTTAAACTTGCTGTTGGGCTTAGGCAATAATTTGTAATGGTTCAAAAACTTAAGAGGCGTGGATAAAATTGTTTATTTTTAAGACTGAGTAAGAACCCAACAATAAACTGTTCTTTTTTCTGAATGTAGACCAACAATTAGCCCTGTTTCTAACATGTGTAACACACATCACTTTTACACAGTTTCATATTATTCTGTTAGATAATACTAGAATGGTTGTTAAGTTAATTGGTAGCAGGAGAAGTCATACATATACGAACTCTTACCACTACGAAGTGTTACCAGATTTGAAGAAGTCATCCCATTGCATGGTATATAACATCCTGTATACAGGTAAAGCATGAACAACCAGGATGCTATCAGCGAGTAAACAGTAAAGTTCTTATTGCATAATTACCAGTATACCGGTAATTACGTGAATATATTGTTCTTAAACAGCCTTATTCATGCAATAAAGTAAAAAAATACAGGAACTGAATATTATGATTATTAACAAATATCAATATACTGAATCTTGTCTTAAAGGTAATCGCTAATGTTGTTGTAAAAATCCAATTTTTTGCATTATTTGTAAGTCTGGCAAATCATTAAGACTGGAGTGTTAAAACTAAGATACCAAAATCTGGAACCCTTCAGCAAATGTTGATATTTGCTTAAATTTGTATCGTTTTGCAGACCACAATTCTCACATTAGCATTAACAACAATAATATTCACTCAATTACAGCTTTCTTTTTTCAAGATTTGTTGATTGACATTATCATGTGATGTTATAAATGTATTGTTAAGAGGTAAAAATATCTACCACTTTTGTGAAAGTTCCAATGTCCGTGTGGTTAAGGCATCGATTTTCTACTTTATTCTTGACTTTACCTGCACAGATTTTCATCCTGCTAAAACCAAAATACTCTTTGTACTATAACTATTTTATTTTCTGCAATTTTGATATCATAATTTAAAAATAATGATAATGTGTCACAGAGTTATAAAACAGTTCATTATTTTAAATATCAAAATTGATTATTTATATTTTTCTCAAATTGATTGAATGAGGATTTCTCTACAAGTCCACATGAGGAAATCATAGTTACTAATTACTATATTTTGTTATGGTCTAGTACTAATTCATAGTCTTTGAAAAAAAAAATTAGTTACAGACATCTGCTAGTCTTGTTCTTAATTACTGGACATACTGTATCTTCCATAATGAATTGAATGAAACTTGGTAAGCAGTTGTCATTACTTAGATCAAAGCATATAACATGAAGGTGTGAATTAGATTCTTATGAGTTCTGGTCTGAAGGTAAAGACAATAGTAGGTTACATTAGGGGCTGGTATGAATGAAGTTTGATAAGTGTTTTTGTATGGTTGGTTTATAATTATATGGGCGTGGCCTAACGAGAAATTGTATTGTAAGTTTTAGCCAGTTCTTGTTAGGGAGTGGATAGAGAAGGTTAAGAGACCTCTCACAACTTAGCGAGTGTATTATATATGAATAAAATATGGAGAATGTATTTGGAGTTACGTGTTAATAAGCCATAGTTTGGGGACGAGAACCCCGCCCGGTGACAATAAAATAAAAAAATATTGAGATGCATTTCCGAGAAAACTAATTTGGGTGAAAAAATATGAGCGAGTACCTTTAAAAATATATATCTAAGGTCCACAATGTGAGGCATATAAGGGATGACTTCTCTGACTTTGGTTCAAGTTCCTAATGGTTCAAGTTCGTAGTGGTTAGACTTTTTTGTAATCAGTGAATTAAACACAAACGTTCAGATTCCATGACTTTCAGCAAACTTACCATTCATACATAATGTCTGGCGAAGTTTCTATAAAAGATCGAATGATTGTCATAGCTCTGCTCTCGAAGCACCAAAAGGTCGGCCAGAACTTCTCAAACACAATTGGAACATGGTTCGCAAGAAACTGACGTAACTTCTTGTCTTTGCAGGCTAGCAGCGGCTTCTGTTTTTTTAACAAATAGTTAAATGAAATGTAGTTTAACTTTAATTTACAAAACTAAATATCATGGTATAATAAGAGCTTAGTTACATCTTCATCAGATAAGAATGCTTTTAATCAAGAGAATATTAAAAATAATTTTCTGAACAAGTGTATTAATGTCACTTTTAACGGGTTTAACGTCAAATTTGTCCCTCATAAATTTAACTAAACATTTCTTTACATGGCATCAATCCATGACCTATATAACGCTGAAATTGTGATATTGAGAGCCAAGCAATATGTCTAAGGACAAGAAAATGTCTAGGACAACACCCGTAATTATTCATCCGAATTATGTTGTTAACCGAAAAGCTGCAAATACGCATCAAGTATTCCGATTTATGGCACAATAAAAGAAATACTTTTACCTTTGCAACACAGTTAAAGTAATATAAAATGTATCCAATTAAAAATAAACACAAAATAGACGCGGATGGATATTCTTTACAAAGATTAACAAAATTATGAAGTGTCTCCATTTTTGACAGCTAGCTCAGTAGCATGAACATGAACAACCGGATGATCGTTATCAATTATGACCTTGAATCGGATGTTCGGTAGATTCCGTGAAGTAACAATAAGATGATGATGATACATGGATGGATCAATCGGAACTCCTCGGCTAGTATCAAGATATCTCGAAGCTTGCCGGAGATGGCCGAGTTGTTACGATTGATGGATGGATGGATAAAATAAAAAAAAATAAAAAATATTAAATAATAATAATAACAAGAGCACCGCGGAGTGGGTGCCAACGCTCGTCTGATGAAATTCCAAGTCGAAAAGGGGGGATAACTCAATATTAATTAAAGGCAAAATTATATGACCTGCTATAAACATGCATAGTGTTAATAGGAACACGTGTAGCAAGTTTAATGTGAAAATGTTGAACGGTTTTTGAGTTATGAGGTAAGGTTAAAGTTTTTGGACGACGACGACGACGCAGACGCAGACGCAGACGCAGACGACGCCGACGACGCCAAGGCTATCACAATAACTCGACTTTTTTTCTTCGAAAAACAGACGAGCTAATAATAAATGAATGAATGAATAAATAAGTAAATAAATACATATTAAGTAAATAGATAAATACATAAATAAGTAAATAAATAAAAAAATTAAAAATAAATAAAAATAAATATAGTCAGATAGACAAGACAGACAGACCTGCATATCTAATTTGTGCGATGTCTACTGTGTATGAAGGCCATTGAATAAACATAACATAAACAAAAATTAGGTAGGCCATAATTCTTAACCTTGTTGTGTGATGGTCCTATAAACAACAGGGTTAAGTATCAAGTGAAATGAATGAAGGGTATCGGAGTTATAAGTGAAAATTCCCTTAACTTTAACCGTACACTGACTCCGCTGGTTATGCCGACACCATCATCAAAGGGCGCGTAGAAATGCCTCATTATTCTTTGAATAGTTTAATATTCTAAAAAGAAATGGATTTTTTACGAAATTTCAAATGGCAAATCTCATATAACACGTGTATTATTTTAGATAATACCATAACCCATACGCTTTTTTGTTGACTTTCACAAAAAATTTAGCCAGAATGACAGAAATTTTCACATCACCTGAAAGAGGGCATGATTATGAACTGTCCTACAACAAAATTAAAACTCAAGCAGCAAAATTGCAAATCGTCATTTCATGGTTACTTTTTCTCCTACTTGAATTTTGATGATGAATTTTGCTAAATTTGATTTCTATTTGACCATGTACAATTATTCACATTTTATTTGTCTCCTTGGCCTAATGGTTAAGGCGTCTGCCTACTTAGCGGGAGATGGTGGGTTCGAATCCTGGCCCCGTCATACCGAAAGATGTTAAGTTGGTACAAGTAGCTCACTTGCCTGGCGCTAGACATTTGAAGGGTAGTGCTTGGTAAAGTGGTCTACTCAGTAATGGTTTAACCAAGGAAAGTTGTACCCATGTATCAGTGCTTTGAACCGAGCATGTAAAAGAACCAAGGGGTCTTTTCGAAAAAGAGCTAGGGTATCACACCCGGATTTCCTTGTATCCCACCACTGTCTCTTCAAGGTGCTGTCCCTTCAGCAAAAACAAAGGACCCCGTTGGAAATAATTGCTTGCACTTCCATGGGTTATCCTTGACCTTGAAGAAATACATACATACATACATACAAAATGAACGAAACTAAAAACTCTGGATCAGTTAGTTTTCACATATTGAATCATTCGTGAACTGTAGCATGAGGCTGAAAGTCCTGTAATAATACAGTTTATCCTAAAGGAATTGCAACCAGTTCTTCATGATCACAATTCTTTAAAAACAATAGGGGTCATGTATTGGTTAGGCCCAACTTCCATATCAAGTTTGATGACCATAGGTCTAGGCATTGTTGAGTTATCACTCGGACAAGCTTTAAAATTCTTTTATCATTAAAGGTCACTGTGACCTTGACCTTTGACCCAATGAGCCCTAAAATCAATAGGGGTCATCTACTGGTCAGGCCTAACCTTCATGTCAAGTTTGATAACCATACGTCTAGGAATTGTTGAGTTATCACTCGGACAAGCTTTGGTCTACCGACTGACTGACTGACCGACCGACATGTGCAAAGCAATATTCCCCTCTTCTTCAAATAGGGGCATAATAAATCACAAGAAAGTTGCAAGTCTATCACATTTATTTGCTTTTTAAAACCAACGTCATACATAGTTTGGATATTATTGTTGGGATATTATTGTTTTCTTTACATATATTTTTCTGAGCATATCTTAACAAGTTTATAAGTACAGAAATAAAGATGATACAAGAAATGCTAACATTAACTACATTATAAGATGATACAAGAAATGTTAACATTAGCTACATTATAAGATGATACAAGAAATGCTAACATTAGCTACATTATAAGATGATACAAGAAATGCTAACATTAGCTTCATTATAAGATGATACAAGAAATGCTAACATTAGCTTCATAATAAATAACTATGTCTGCCTTTTTACTTAGTCCAAATAAACAGCTGCTTCAGAGTCTTTGACAGGTTTTTTTTAGCAACTCTATTCCATGTAAAGGCATCTATTGTGCCTGTTTTTCAGAACTTTGTTAAAGTAAACAATGTTGTTAACTTCATTGTTGTTACCAACGATGTCAATAATCATGTTGTTAACTTCATTGTTGTTACCAACGATGTCAATAATCATGTTGTTAACTTTAAAAAAGTTCTGAACAGTCGGCTCAATATGTTAAGGGGAACATACAGGGAAATGAATGTTTAAAATATTCTCCTAACACACGTTACTGTAGCTATACTTTTACCTAAGATTAATGTACACAATGTCATGCATACGGTCAGGATATTCATCTTTTTTAGTGTAGTAAGTGTGCTTCATTATCAATTTCTCACTTAAAACCATTGTTATTTAGTCTTGATACTTATATAAGTCCTTTCCATGCAAGAAACAACCTTAAGTTTTCCCCAAAGGAGAAAAAGTATCAGAAAAACAATATCTGCTGACAATAAACATATTAATTTTATATCGGATATCAAAACAATTTCACTTTTTACTTCCATGATGGGTTTAAAGAACATGGAATAATAAAAAGCATGCTATCAAATACGAATGACAAAGCACATGGCACTAAAGGCATAAGTCATTAAAGGGACTAGACACCAGATGATATCATTGCAAGAAAAAAGGAACTTTGTCAAAAACTTACATTAAAATGATGTCTTTGTGTACAACAAATTGAATATTACTTGCCATTGCTTACGACACATGTATCCTTATGCACCAGTCAATTGTAACCACTGCCCCCCCAGGTCCGGGGAATAGCCGGGACTTTGACTTTCGGTCCAGCCAACCCTGGGTAAAATCCCTGCGGGAACAAACTGATGGTTAAACCCCAGCCAAGTGCCCCCGCACCCCATAGACTCTACATAAGGCCCAATCTTTGCAAAAATGTGGCGCTATGAAAAAACCACCGCGGTCACCTGGCCCTGCGGGTTAACAGTTCTTGCATATTTTTCCAATGTGAAATTTACTGGGTTTGTCTACCACATTAACCCCAGTTATTTAAGAATAGTGCTGCTATATGTTATAATAATAATGCATTTGTATAAATCACGGGACCTTGACATGCTAAATATACAAACTATAGACTAGGAAACAAGTATGCTTTTGTTTTTAGACAGTTAAACTCAGCTGAGACAGCGATAAAATGTTATTTTAATCACGTAAAATGATGTATTTTGGGCCTCATACTAGTTCGTATTGATAATTTCAGGCTTGCATTGAGGAAATACTGTATTTGCTGATTTTGGGACGATTTTGGGACTTTAAATCTGGTGTCTAGTCCCTTTAACAGGCAATTGATGGCAATGCATCATGGGAAGATACGCCGATAGTAAAATCTAGATTTATCGAATGTTGACACAGTTCCTAAACTTACTGGACCAGGTATTTGTTAAACAAAACAAGGTATAATGAGACTGATACAAATTATCAAATTATAGCTGCAGCCAACAAAAGCTGCACTCTCACAGATTGAATGTTTTGACAACTTCCTTTTTTATGGCTTGGAACGAGCCAATTTATGCGAAAATATATGGAAAGTGATATAAGACTGTTGACAAAAAAACAGATCACAGCTTTCTTTTTATGTATATTCAAATATTATGTTTTATGCATTTTCCTTAAACCATTAGTAACGCTTTTAGCCATAAAACATCAATTTTCGAACGGAACTAATCTGCGATCTGATATTTCTTCAGCAATCTTATATCCCTGGTTTGCAGATATTTATGTAAAAATTGGCTCCAAGACAAAAAATTAAAAAAAGCTGTCAAAACGGTAAATCTATGAGAGTCAGCTTTAAGGAATGAATTGCGAGATTGAGATCATTCTTGGGGTATGAACATAGTTGGGCTGGTTAAAATCTGTGGAGTGTCCGAAGGACTCCTATTATAGCATTTTTTGACAAGTCTAATTGCGTTCATATCCCCGATAATGACATCAATCCCGCAATTCATTATTAACATTTACATCAATAGTTCATTATTACACTCAAGAATTGATAAAAAAAGACTTCAATTAAGAAAACCTTACATCACCCATTTTGCAAATAGAAAGATCAGACTGTAACTTGACATATTTTATCAAATGACATCACAGTAACACTGGAAAGATCAACCACTGGAAATCACTTTAAAATGTGAAATTGAAACACAAATGACAAAATTACATTTACATATCATAAATTAACACTTTGTAAAAGATTTATTTTTATGGGACCTGCTGACACAATACAAACAATAACAAGATTCGATGTTTCGCGATCTGAACATATCCAAAGATATTGCATTTATCGGATGATTACTGCAATTGCCGAAAGGCAGTTCATTTAAGGAATGGAAGGTGAGGTGTTAATATATTGACATGATAACAATGTTATTCTGCTATTCCTGTTTGTAACGCTTGATGCAATATTATGCTTTATTGAGTACCCTGGCACAATAGGCTAGAAACATCTTGTAATCATTAATAAATATGAGTCAGTTTCTTTGGTGCCGAATGGGAACCCATTTGAAATCTAAGCCAATGAAATCATTTTGAACGATATTTTCTGTATTGAATAACAACCCAAGTTATGGTTAGTCTTCATGGGTGAAGAGTATTCAATAGTAACATGCAATTTTACTGGAAGAAGAGGTCTCTCAACTACTACCATTCATAATAAGGAGATTTTGCCAATCAAATTTCCCGCGATACTAAAATAGTGTGAACGATTGCTTAAAAAAATATATATACAGTAAGATTGTGATTGTTCGAACAGGTGGTTGTTAGAGAACTGGCAATTGGCCAAGGTCAAGGCTTAGCCCCAACCATTATTTCTTTTATTTTCATATAAAAATGGATTGAACCCTAAATAAGTTGAGGACTAGAGCACTATAGCCAGTCCCAAATACACAAATCATGTGCAAAACCTTATGATTACCTCAAGGACATAATCGGTACCAAAGTAAACACTGGATATGACGACTTCAAACTTTCAATATACATCGTAAGACATTTCATTATTGACTAAAATGGATATTAGGGTCGTTCAAAACATCGGATCAAACAAGGTTTTAGCTTGGGCCCTGGCATCCTCATCGATCACATTTTTACTGTATATGTATTTTGATAAGTTTTGACATGCATCACATAAATATGTTTCAAAATGAATGCAAAATATTGTCATAACAAATGAGACAAGCTTGTATTAACAAATTGCTTCTATCAGTCAGGGTAATTGTCCATGTTTTGTTTCAGCATGTTTATATGATTTGGCACAGAAATATAAACTATTTCAACCATTTTCCAACAAGTGCCAATAAAGTATGAAGCAGAAATCTGAAACTAGGTACTGAAGATTAACTAGAATGTTAGTCTGGCAATATTCAAGTCTAAAATTATCCACTTAAAATTTTTGAATATATGTTTGAAAAAAATTCATATGTCTATCACAAATCGTATATAGCCCGGTAATGAAAATCTTAAAAATCGCAGCATTCCCTGTAATATATTAAAAATCATTAAATGTGCCAAATAAAACTAATGTTAAAGAAACTGAATATATATATATTATCAGTAAAATTGGGCCAATTGTTCAGAACTTTGTTAAAGTTAACAACGTGATTAACGACATCGTTGTTAACTTTTAAATGTGAAATATTCGATGATGTGCACATAGATTTAAATAAAACAAGTACGGCTAAAATGGCTGTCTCGAACCTTGGTAATAATACTGCAGATCATAAGTGTATCAATTAAACATTCAAAGCAGTAACAAATTGAAAGTCAACAATGATGACATTAACAGTTGTTACCTATAACATAGTTCTGAACAATCAGCTCAGTGTTTCATAATCCAGTCATAATAAAAGGCAAAATTCAGCACATTCATCAGGCTACAACCAATAAATATTTTGTAAGGCTCTACCCAATCAACTCACAAAAATACCACCGCCCTAAAACTTAAATAGCCTTTGTTTCATGTTTTTCAATATGGATAAAAGAGGTAGGGTTGTAAAAGAAATATCTTAATTGGGTAACCCAAAACAAACTATTTATTTATTGTGAGGTCAGTTTTCTCTCCAACAATAAAAATGTTATTACCCTTTTCCTAAACTTTAAATATCCCAAAACAAATTTACAGTTATTTCTCTATTCTACTCTTTCCTAAATAACTACAAAGTAATTTCTCCTTAATGCTCTCCAGTCTCCACATATCATTCAACAAACCCCTGTACAGAGTTGTTCCCCTTGTCAACTCTTCACTGGCCTTCCTCCTTCATGACTGGTTTCCTGCACACAAACATCACACTGTTGTATGTGTGGGTGAGCATGGAAGCAGGATTCTCAGTGTATGTTGAAGCAATGTTTTTCTTCTCCATCTGCGGATTTAAATAGTTTCTCATGTGAGCCATTGATTATAGGAAGGTAACTACATGGACAAACCGATAGTATAAGTGACCAGGATTTTGTCCGAAATTGTTGTTTTTTGTAAGTTTTTGGTCATATAATGACTTAATATATCATTTTTGACCAAACACTGAGTCAAATTCCTGTTGACAAACCCAGTAGTCTGGAATTTAACCAAGATCCTGTTTTAAAGCTGCACTTTCACAGATTGATTTTTTTGACAACCTCTTTAATTTTTGTCTAGGAATGTGCAACTGTTTGCGTAACAGTCTGGATACCATTGATATAAGACTGCTGACAAAAGAGCAGATAATAATTTTCATATTTTCATATGTTATGGCTAAAAGCATTACTAATGCCTTAAGAAATATGAAATTTTTTGGCAGTTGACCTATATATACCAAACACTTGAGATTTGTTCTATTGTTATCTTTATCTTATATGACAGATATAAAGGCAAGATGCCCAAATAAGCTGATTCTGAGACAAAAAAAGGTCAAAACAGATCTAACTGTGAATATTGTGAGAGTGCAGCTTTAAGGCACAGATATTAAGTCCAACCAGACACTAAAAGGAAAACAAGAAATAAACAATGTAATGAGTCAACTGAATTAATTCCATAAATATAAAACTATGGCTATCAATAGTGGCAAGGGTTACTGCCTTGCCCAACACTGTCAAATTTTTGTGTGTAAACTTAAGAAATCAGTGGATTCTGAGTACCAGTACTCAAGCTACCACTTGCCGCAACATTTAATCAATACATTCAGGTTTACACCAGGATTTCTGAAGGCTTGTTGCAGTGTTCTCAATAAGAACCAGCTGCTGGCCAAAATGGATGGTTCAAATGGCAATAGGGCCGGTTCAAATTTGAAAAATTAAATGAATTTTGAGTAGAATAAGTAGAAGCTGGTCGGTCACTTTATTATTTGAGACAGTTCAACCGAAACTTATTGAGAACCCTACTTGTTGGGATTGACCAATGGGGTGGGTTTGGGAGGTGTGTCCCCTCACTACGTTGAGATTTTTTTTAAATTGTCAATTGTGGGATTTCCTGCATTCAAAGCATAACTTATCTGCTGAAGTCAATCAGGCCACAGATTGTTCAGTTGATTTGAAATTCACTTGAAAATGTAGAATAAAAAAAATCTGATTGTACAAATAAATATGCTTCAAAAAGTGTAAAGTTGATTGACAGGCTAAAAATGTTGCTCTTGAGTCAAAATTCACCTGCTGTAAATAAGATGAAGCATCAGAGCCACGATCATTCAATACCTTCAAATGATAAGTTCCAGTGTGTGTATACCACGTGATAAATTACGTCATTAATGCTACGTCGGAAGGCAACAATTTGCTTCGAATGAAGACTTTTGTCACTTAATTCAAAGATATCTTCATGTTTTCTTCACCATTTTAAATGAAACGCTGCTTACGGAGCCCCGCCTCCGTCTTTTACGAAAGATTGATTGAGAGTTTAGTTTCTTTAAACACTTCGACAAACCTTTTCACAAAACGGCCGTCTGACGGAGCACTGTCAAAACATTATTTTTGAAACAGTTGGATGAAACTAATCATCTTATCAAACTCCGGTGATACAACGAAGAAGGGCTCTTTAATTGGCATAGACTGCCCTTTGTTTAATTTAAAATGGTGTCGTAAAAGAAAAGTTATCTTTGTTTTAAGTCTTCATTTTAAGCAAAATATTGCCTTCTGACGTAGCATATATGACATAATTTATAACTCAGTGTACACACACTGAGTTCATCTGTAAACAGTTGTGAGAGAAAAAAATAGAAAATACATGGACAAACAGATAGAGAGAGTGTGGCGCAGATGTGAAATCCCTGCTCACCTCAAAAACAAAGCCCATTTTCTCTATAACACTACGGACGTCTTCGTAGGCAAGTTCTATTGAAACTTCATTTGGCATATCAGCATAGTGGTACAACAATGGCCCTGAAAAAAATGTTCATGACATACATTATACACTGCCTTGAATTTATAAATTACAGTAAAACAAATTATGGTAGACATATACCCATCTATTCCATTTAATTCAACCTTGCTTTTTTCCTTAGAGTAAGAATAAGTAGATTACTTTCAAACACCTATGAGCGTTGTCCTTTGTTTTATTTGTTCATTATGTCACTGTTATTGATGCAGAATGATACTGTATTTTTTTTTAGAACATGTACGGTTGGCAATAGTTAAACATCAACCAGCTATTAAATTAAATTAAAGCCTTGAATTACACTCCTTGAAGTGTGGTGAACTTATTGTTAGAAACTACTTCAGGGATAGCACAAATTAGCTATCAATTCCTTGCAAAAAGGCATAATTTCATGCTTTTATTAGCTGATTGGCTAGTATGCTTTGCTAAATTTATATGCAAACTTTACCAAAAACTGTTCCTTAAATTACTCTCTAAAAGGAGGTAAAAATGAAATCATGCAAAAGGTATATATTAAATATAAAATAAAACTAGAGCTGTCACAGGAGTGACGAATACCCCCAAATGCCGCCTGGACACAGGAATGGCAAACCATTCCTATGAAAAGAGGCCATAACTCCAAGGTTACTGCACATTGCATCTTCTTTTATCATGCATGTATTGTTTGTCCGGAAACCGTTTTTCTATTTTCGTAACAGTGCACAAAAACCTTTACTCCACTGGCCCCATTTTCAATCACAAGCATTGTCTTCACAGAGGCTGCATATACAGCAAGTTTCATCACAATATCTCATGCCCAATTAAAGTTATGAAGCAGAAACCATTTTTCTATTTTAAGTAACAGTGACCTTGACCTTGGCCCCACCAGCCCCAATATCAAACTTGACCTGTATCTTCTGATGTTACACCTGTGTACCAAAAAATGTTCAAATCTGTCAAGCCTTTCATGAGTTATCGTCCGGAAACCATTTTTCTATTTTTAGTAACAGTGACCTTGACCCCACCAGCCCCAATATCGAACTTGATCTGTATCTTCTGATGTTACACCTGTGTACCAAAAATTGTTCAAATCCGTTTAGCCTTTCATGAGTTATCGTCCAGAAACCGTTTTTCTTTTTTTAGTAACAGTGACCTTGACCTTGGCCCCACCAGCCCCAATATCGAACTTGACCTGTATCTTCTGATGTTACACCTGTGTACCAAATTTTTTTCAAATCTGTCAAGCCTTTTATGTGTTATCGTCCGGAAACCGTTTTTCTATTTTTAGTAACAGTGACCTTGACTTTGGCCCCACCGGCCCCAATATCGAACTTGACCTGTATCTTCTGATGTTACACCTGTGTACCAAAATTTTTTCAAATCTGTCAAGCCTTTCATGAGTTATCGTCCGGAAACCATTTTTCTATTTTTAGTAACAGTGACCTTGACCTTGGCCCCACCAGCCCTAATATCGAACTTGACCTGTATCTTCTGATGTTACACCTGTGTACCAAAAAATTTTCAAATCTGTCAAGCCTTTCACGAGTTATCGTCCGGAAACCATTTTTCTATTTTTAGTAACAGTGACCTTGACCTTGGCCCCACCAGCCCCAATATCGAACTTGACCTGTATCTTCTGATGTTACACCTGTGTACCAAAATTTTTTCAAATCTGTCAAGCCTTTCATGAGTTATCATCCGGAAACCGTTTTTCTATTTTTAGTAACAGTGACCTTGACCTTGGCCCCACCAGCCTCAATATCGAACTTAACCTGTATCTTCTGATGTTACACCTGTGTACCAAAAAATTTTCAAATCTGTCAAGCCTTTCATGAGTTATCGTCCGGAAACCGTTTTTCTATTTTTAGTAACAGTGACCTTGACCTTGGCCCCACCAGCCTCAATATCGAGCTTGACCTGTATCTTCTGATGTTACACCTGTGTACCAAAAATTTTTCAAATCTGTCAAGCCTTTCATGAGTTATCGTCCGGAAACCATGAAAACCGACAGACCGACCGACAGACCGACCGACAGACAGACCGACCGACCGACAAGCTCACTTTGTTTGTGGGGGTATAAAAAAACTGTGATAGCAAAGTTTAATACCACAATGTTTATTTGAATTCAATAATAATGCCATGAAATATAGCTCAATAATTGAAGGGTGGACTTAAGTTTTATAAATAAGTTTGTTATAAACACTCTGTATCATCCCCGTCACCCAAGCATATTCATAACTTATTATAATATAAATATATCTATATGATATATGATATGACATGTAGGTTATGAATACGCTGGACGTTGAGGATGACTCCGGATAAAAGGAATTAGGTCATTAAACAGATATAAGGAAATCCAGATATTTTTCAAACACATCTGAAATGTCCCCAAAAATTCGTCATATCCTTGGTTTACTTATTTCAACCTGAAAAAGCCCAGGACAGCAACATATTCGGAGACAAACACAATTTTGCGCATACCCATATTGACCCAATATCCTCCAGGCTTGAGGATCTCGAAGATTTTCTCCACGTAGGCGATGATGTTGTGAGCAGTGTCGATGAAAAACACTGTGACCACGCAGTCAAACACAGCTGGAAACATGGATATAACAATCATGGTTAATTAAACAGGTATCTTAAAAGCAGGACGATTTGACCACTCTTTTATTTTTTGTCTCGGAATGAACCAATTTTTCGCGTTAATATGTGACAACCAGTGATATGAGATTGCTGACAAAAATCATATCGCAGTTTTTCATATTTACGTTCGAAAATTTATGTTTTATGGCTGAAAGTGTTACAAATGCTTTAAGAAAAAATGAGTTTTTGGCAGTTTTCCAAACAATTGAGTGAGTGAGTTATCTTATATGACTGAATTGAATGCATTGAATGCATTGAATTGATGCCAAAATCAGCAGATTCTGAGAAAAAAAAAAAAAAATGACAATACATATATTTTTTTAATAATGTCAATCTGTGAGAGTGCAGTTTTAAAAGGACTCACTGACTGTTTTCATCTTGGCAACATTTCTTTTTTTTGGTTAATATTAAGTTATTTTATTCATTTTTATGGACAAACAGCCATTGACTATCGTTGGGAGACAGTTCCAGTTTGACTATCGATAATCGGTTCCACGCAAGAAACCGATTACCGCTAGTACAATTGACAATACCTTAATTGCAGTTTTATTATTGTACAATGATTCGCAATCCTTAACTACGCTTATGTTATGTGTATGCTTGAAGTAATTAAGTGTTGTTGCTTTCGGCCATATTGTTAATGATAACAGCTGAACACTTTAAAATGTATAATAAACTGAAAAGAGGAAATTGGCTGAAATGAACCAAACGCAAATATCTAGAGAAAAGAAGAAAAACAATTGATGATCAATTATGACCAAATTCAATCAATTCTCTCTGATTTAAGCTTTCACATTAAAAAGAAACTGTAACAAGCAAATTCTTGCATAAATATCTAATAGATATTTTAGCTTAAGAAAGCTTTGAATTATGAATAAGCTTAGGCTTGGATTTGCAAAATTCTGTTCAAATGAGTATGAGAGTATCTGACAATGGTTGTGATGTTCCAATGATTGATTATAATCAAAAGTTGATTGGTTCGGCTTAAAATCAGAGAGAATTAATTTAATTTGGTCATAATTGATCATCAATTGTTTTTCTTCTTTCCTCTAGTTATTTGCATTTACAACTAGTGATATAAGACTGCTTACAAAAGATCAAATCGCAGATTTTCATATCTTTATTCCAAAATTTATGTTTTATGGCTAAAAGCATTACTTACGCTTTAAAAAAAATGCGTTAAACATAAAAAAAAATAATATAAATATGAAAACCTGTCAGCAGTCTTATAACACTGGTTTCCATGCATTTTCGCAAAAATTGGCTCGTACAAGACAAAAAATTAAAAAAAGGGTCAAAACGTTCAATATGTGAGAGTGCAGCTTGAATAATATATACCAACTGAAAAAACAAACTAAACAAGTTAACTTTGAGAAATTTTGCCCAATAATAATTACTGTCCTAAATGTCAACAACATGTACTCAGTAAAGCTTTGAGGCAACAGGAGTTGCAAAAACAACCCATATTTTTTAATTATATCTTCAATAAAATTTCTGAACCGACTGAATTTTTTTGTGTAGTGAAAAGTACAATCGTGATCTATAAATAGGCCACATTTTTCAATACAGCTAATTCATTTAAAAATCTTTTTTCATGAAGACAAAAAGCCTTTTGGCCCATTCATGCTACACATTCTTTACACTACCAGTGAAACCGTAGTACCTAGAGGAAACCCACTTGTCCAGCTTGGTGACCACAGACCAAACTCACAAACGCCTAGGACCGGAATCTAACTGGGTCACCTAGGTGACGAGCGAGTGCGCTTATCACTGCACTAACCATACAACCTTAGAGTTACAGACTTTAAGGGCCAGACTAATCAATTTAAAGAATTTTTTAGCTAAAAAATTGTAAAAAAGGTGCCTTGCTGAATTGAAAATGATATTTCAAAACTCAAACTAGCTGTTTCTTATGTGGGCAATAAAATAATTAAGTCTGAAACCAGCAATGCCCAGTTACCGGTACTACTAAGTCTTTGAATTACCAATTTGAAAAAGTGAATGTATGATACGAACATTGATAACAGGCTGACTGATGCTCTTTTTTCTCAGGAGACAGAATGACACCTTGACAGAGTTTAACAATTTGTTCATTTAAAGAGAAACATTTCTATATTTACCAGGGTCTTCGTACACTTCAAGAAAGTTTCCAGCCGCCATAGAAAAGCTGGCGTTCTCTGGGAGATCAGAGGTGTCGACATCTGGGAATGTGATCGCCCGGACCTGATCTTCGTTTCGCAAGTTGTTTGTCCACTGGTGTACCCAGGGGTAGAGGGTGTAATTGTTGATTTCTTTGCATCTAGATATGAGAACAAATAGTTTACTAAAAGATATAAGTCACAAATAAGAAGTGAAATTGTACAACTATACATTATATTTATGTTTCAGTAATAGGGCATCTGAGCTCAGGGGCCGTATTCAATAAACATCTTAGTGAATATTTTCAACTTAGTGAGAATTTCATAATATTTGACATCGATTATTTCAAATACCCACTACTTTTCATCCGATTTATTCATATGCATGTATTGTTTAGACCATTTTCTTGCTTATTTTTATACTTTTGGTGTACAAACATTGTTCATTTTCTTAAAATTCAAATTAGAAAAAAGGCAATTTTTCACTAAGTTGAAAATTGTTACTAAGATGCTTATTGAATACGGCCCCTGAACAAGAAAACAGTACCCATGTTTAGGTTATAGACCACTGAATAATCCTCCAATGTACTCTTAAGTGAATTGACCAATTATGCAGGAACATACCACTAATCCCAAATGTTCACAACCTTCACACCATATATGGGATGCAAGTTTCACTTGTGTACTTAACATTAAACTACAATAGAAAAATGTTACGTTTCTAGTTGAACATTACCACAATGTATTCAACAAAGCTACGCAATCCCCAAAAGGGGTAAAAAAAATACAGCCAAAATGGCAACAGCATAAACTAGATTGAAGAGATCCAGCATGTTCAACAAGTTTTTTTAAATCACAAATCATTCAGATTCAAAATCCAATATATAAGGAAAGTACCCAAAGGTATGAGCTTTGATTCATTGTCATGTGTTAATAAAAAGAAGGAACAAAATAATGTGAATCTGAGCAGTCACTTCCGAACTGGTGTAATTTGTAAATGTGATGATTCTTTTTAGAAATTCTATATATAAACAGTAAATCCTTATAATGAAATACATACAGCAATTTCCATTACTAATTCCATGCTCCACAAAAAGCTACAGTCTATATGTGCACATGTTGGTATTAAACGAAGAATTAAGAAACTGACCGTATCATCATTATATAAACTTGAATGCTTTGTTATCACTGCAGATCTCCCATCTTATTGTTCAAACCATTTTTTACCAACATACAAAGCATTGATTAACAAGGTGTTTATCAAACTAGAAAAAACAATGCAACTTTGACTGGAATCCAACGCAGGTCTGTTGCTGGTTTTTCTTTCAGTCAAAATGGGGAATAATGGAACAATTATTAAAGCCAGAGTTATGGGCCTTCCTAAACAATGATATTGTCTCTGTACAGATGTATTTATAATTTTTTAATGTACCTTGATCAAAATTTAAGCTATTGCCAAGGTTTTGCATAGTGAAGACAATGACACAGGGGATATAATAAAACCTCAACTTTGTTTTTTTTTAAAAACACACACACACAAGTTATGCACCAGTCAATTGTAACCACGGCCCCCAAGGTCCGGGGAATAGCGGGGACTTTGACATTTTGGTCCAACCCAGCCCGGATAAATCCCCGCCCAGCGGGGACGACATGCCCGGCCAAATGCCCCCGTACCCCAGGGACCCTACATAAGGCCCATTCCAATGCTATATTTGGGGCGAAGACAAAACCACTGCATTCACCCGGCACTGTGCAGTCACCTGGAAGGTAAAAACACGGCCCATTTCCACGGCTATCCCCAGTTTACCTCCAGACCCAGGGGGGCCTTGGTTACAATTGACTGCTGCATTAAAAACCCATTAAGATAAAAAAAGGTAAAAATATGAGCAATATTTTTACTTGTTGAGTACAAAATTTGAAGAGAAGAGCATGTAAAGGCTGAATTCATTTCCCTGGCAGTTGTATCCCCGCTTTGCAAACTCGAAGGCCAGGCGGCCAAGCCCTGCTCCGGGTACCAGGATACTCACTTGTGAAGAGTCACTGCAAGGGACGTAATTATCTAAACAAAGCAAGGGAGAGAATTGTTACAAATATACGGTAGTGCAATTTTTTAAGACAATCACACCATTCTTTTAATTCTGAAATATCATTAATAGTATTGATTTTGAAAAAAGCACAAACATTTGTAAATCATGATTTAATGCAACAGTACTATTGAATTCATGTTAAGTGGTTTCACAGAAACTGTATTCTTAAAGAGAATAGACACTTTCCATACAATAAATCTTTCAATCGAAATTGTAGTAATCATAACAAAGTCCTCCAGAAGCTGAGAATTTCTAAGTTTAATTGATTTAAGTAACATGCTCCATGAAAATAAACTAGCACAGGTACAGGTTAATCTGGACTTTGTATCATGAATAACTGAGGCCCCAGTTTCTAGAAAGTCCATAAGTGGGGATTAAGTCTCACAAGCTTTAGCAGCTAATTTTTGTTAAGCCAAATTTCTTTAATATTTTATCATAATTATCTCTTTTGGAAGTCCAAAAGCCCATAAGAATTGTATGATAATAATGTTAGCATTACAAAATAATTAGTATTGTACAATAATTAAACTGCAATAATTATTGTGGTCAATTCTTACAAAAGATAAACACCCAAACCGAAATATTGAGCATAGCTTCACCCTGTTATACAGTGTGTGTACACCACGTGATAAATTATGTCATATAAGCTACATCGGGAGGCAATATTTTGCTAAAAATGAAGAAATAAAACAAAGATAACTGTTCTTTTTCATCACCATTTTAAATAAAACACAGGGCAGTCTATGCCACTTGAAGTGTTCCGCCTACGATTTATTACCAGAGTTTGATAAGGTGATTAGTTTCATGAAACACTTCGAAAAACCGGTTTCCAAAATAGTGTTTTGACAGTGCTCCGTCAGACAGCTATTTCGTGAAAAGGTTTGTCGAAGTGTTTTAAGAAAATCTCTCAATCAAATTCTGGTAAAAGACTAAAGGCGGGGCTTTGTAAGCGGCATAGACTGCACTATGTTTCATTTGAAATGGTGAAGAAATAGTGAATTTAACTTTGTTGAAGTCTCCATTCGAAGCAAAAAGTTGCCTTCTGATGTAGAATTTATGATGTTATCTATCATGTGGTATACACACACTGTTAGAGACTGGAGATGTTTTGAGACTATGGGTTCAGGACTCTTAAACAACTGACCAAGATTCTGGCGGAAATCGTTTCACAATTTCCTCGATAACTGGGGTGTAGCACACGTCTCTTTCCGCCTGTCCGTCTGTGCTCCAATCTCGTACAAACTGACGGAGTGTGGATTTCAGTTTGTCCATATCCGATATTTTTGGTAGTGTAGCTTTTGATGTGGGCTCATCTTCTCCTGCCTTGAAGAATGCAAATCAAAGAAATGTGTATGGTATTATTTTAAGTGACACTCATATTAAAAAAGTCATTTAAAATAATCATATTAAAAAAGTCATTTAAAATAATATAACAAACATAAATTTTGAGTGATGAGCCTCAGGTTATATATTTAAACATGGACATAAGTGGTGATAAATATTTCAACGAAAGGGGAATTTTTGACAAAAACTGGGGAAATTTTTACACTATTCTGGTTGGAAAATGGGGCCAAAGTTCGGCCCTAAATCTGCCATAAAAAAGGGCTGAACCTTAACTACTTACTAAATAATGCAAACATTGTAATAAACACTTTATATAAATCTTACATTGGCCGCATTTTGTTTATTTTCAAATATATGTTCCACATCTTGTATGATAAGTTTGAGAACGTCATAATTTTCACAAATGCACCACCTGAAAATCACACAAAACAGAAATTAAACACTGCAGTATGATTTTAGTTCATTTAATCTTAATGCTACAGTAATTAATGATAAAATTACTATAGTAATGCACTAGTCAATTGTAACCACAGCCCCCAGGTATGTGTGTATACTGGGGAAATCCAGGGAAAAGGTCCATGTTTTTACCTTCCCTGTAGCCCATCAGTGCCAGGTGAATGCGGTGGTTTTGTATTTGTGCCAAATATAGCGGGGAATGGGCCTTACCTAGGATCCCTGGGGTGTGATTTTACCAGGGCTTGGCAGGTCCGAAAGTCAAAGCACCGGCTATTCCGTGGACCTGGGGGGCCATGGGCATTGACTGGTGCATAACTGTATGATCGTAATGCTTTTTATTACAGAGTGACCGCCAATTTGTACTGCTCCAAAAGCAATTTTAAACACTAACAATTCTACAATTCAAAGAGCATAATTCACTAGGGCTATTTGAACAGAGCTAAAATCCACAATCTTTCATTGCACCTTCAAATGCTAAGTTACTTTGAAAACAGTTGCATATCGGATCTTGAAACTAGATAGCAATTTTCAAAATCCAATATATAAATATATTCATGTGCATTATTAAAAAAATGGCACAATAAAAGACAAAAATGCAGTGCAAATGGTTATTAAAAAGAAAAGGCAATGAAATCAAACTGTCATTCACAATGATTAAAAAAAAATGTGTTATTAGGAAACCAAAAAAGTTAATGGGAATTTATTTTTTGTGAATCAAAATAAATATTATTTTACTTACTGGACATGGGTCAAATGTTGCAAAAAGTTTGGAATAAGCTGTTTGTGGTGAGTTGGAAGCCCCTCATAATATCTCAATGTATCTGTAACTCGTCTCTGACAAAATGTCCTGAAATGAAAGAGCAACAATTATAATGAAAATATTTACATAGATGTAATTTTATTATTTATTCACTTTGATAGTATAAGTAAATCTAGAATAAAAGCATTAGGTTGAAATAAGTTTACATTAGATATTATACAAATATTCAATTTATTCATTTTTTGCAAAATACTTAAGTTTAAGAGATACTGATAAAACATCCAGCATTATCTTCCAAATAAAATGGAAATCAATATAATACACCTGGTTTTATACATTCTCTTATTATACTTGAGTTTCATGAAAAACTTAATCAGATCGGCTTCTGTCAACAAATCATCACGATTTTTTAAATGGACTGTGTCACAGATTGGCACCAAAAAAAGTTTTTTTCTGTAACAAATCTCAGGACAATTATCTAATACAATGTGTTACGCTTTGCTATCATAATTGTAAAAAAAAGCTACCCAAATGTAAAAAAAAAATTGTGTCGGAGACCGGGTTCGAACCCGCGTCGCCAAAATTGTAGTCCAGGGTCTTACTCACTGCGCTACAAAGGCTTATTCTAATCGGGTGACATAATTAAGCTATACACCTACCTCGTTAATATCACGTGATAACACCGACTAGCCAATCACGCATAAGGAATGAATTCTACCTGGTAGACATACCCAGTAATCTTTTTTAATGGAAAAATACGAAATAACTTCTAAACTTAAATAAATTGTAAACTATGTGGTACTTCAGTTAGTAAGTTTCAATGCATTGTACACATCAATGCCAATTTATGTCAGTTTTCGACAATTTTCTTTTATTTTCGCTATTTTATCATACGTGAGACAGCCCCTTTAACAATCAAGTAGGTGCACATTATCTTGCTGGTCAATATATTTAGCGCTGGGATCTGTCATTCTAAGCTAGGAAAACAACAAGTGATATGGACGCGTAGTCACCAAAACGAAAATAGTCAATGACTCTGAAGCGGCTGTTTATATGGACTAGGACATCATTTAAAAAAAGAAGCATGGACGGCATTTTAGAATGACTACAAGTCAGAAGGCAGCTTCAAAGGGGCAGGTAAATTTGTTATTATCTTTAACGGGGGAAACAAAAATGTCAAAAAGTTTCCCTGGACGACCATTACTGTGGCTTCTTGTTAACACTGGCATTTTTCGTATACCTATATGATCTAAATGAGTTTAAAATCCTGGTGAAATGTTCTCTTTCCTGGCTTTCAACGTCAATTTCATCGTTGATTTCCTCAACTTTCACTTTTACCATGGGGGCATCCATTTTGCAAGGGAGATAATAGTATCGGTTAGACTGGTACCCTTATTCTATTTTCTATCAAAAAGTAACGAAGGGTACCAGTCTAGTATCGGTTAGACTGGTACCCTTATTCTCTTTCAGATTTTTATCAAAAAGTAACGAAGGGTACCAGTCTAAGTATCGGTCAGATTATCATTCGGAACACCTCGGTCATTTTGCCATTTTTATCGAGAGAAAAAATGGCCGAAGAGTTCCGAATGTAAGATTATTTATTGAATGAGACGATGAAACACCACAGAATGGTATTTTTTCCATAAATTGTAGTGAAAACATAATTATCATTTAAGCACATATATGTGGTTGATACGGAAAAACACTCAGATTATTGGTTTGGGTAAAAAGACGCGTTGGACCGGACTAATTCCGGACCAACGGAAATCTCCGTAACGGTCCGAGAATCGCTCGAAAGTCCAGTATCCATGCAGTAGCCAGTACCCTGTATCAACCGGTATCCGGTACCACTTTCCGACGATGGGGTCTGTCGAGACCGGCCTAGATGATAGCGGGATTTTACCAGATGATAAATCCCGCGGTCGCTCGACACGATAATTATTGCTTGTTTAAGGCCTGTTTATTAGATTACGTGAGCTGTTTTTGGAGTTAAAAATATAAGTGTGTTTAAACATGATTTGATGGTTTGATTGATCTAGCGGTGTTTATTGCTTGTTGAAAGCATGGTAATTAGATCATGTTTTTTTCTTTCAAGTTGTGCCTCTGTTGGTATGACTATTCTAGAAATTATGTCATCATTTTGTTGATGTCCCGGTCTTATATTCCTAGCAAGTTTACAGATGTGATAATGGATAAATCATTTAATTAGTACATGATATTGTACTAGGGTTATATAGTTGTATATAAATATATAAGTATCGTTTATATAAGTATAAATAAGTAAAGCTACGCTCATTCCGGCAATTCTTTATCATTAAAATGTTACTTCATGCCATCCCCAGTAACTGCTACTAATTTTCAAGGCTCCACTTGGTGTATCGCTAAGGTGTACGAAAAAAGTTATGTTTCAACTGAATGTGACCGTCAAATTTGTTTAAGACAAGACATTCTGATCTTAGGGTGCGTATGCCTGACGCATTGGACAGGGTCGGGTTAGTTTAGGCAGTGTACATTATTTTATAAACCTTCGAAAGTATATAGCTTATTGAAGGATACGCTTGGTGGCAACAATATTTCCGAATAACCTGACTGCATTGTGACGAAGCAAGCAATTTTTAATGAGTTTGCAGGTCAAAAGGTACGTGTACTTACCCATATGAGACATGCTCACTCGCTATCATCGGCGACAAACGAGCATATTTCCGTGCAATGTTGTGTAAATGCTGCTAGGGTCGCTCTTTCCCAAGTATTGTATTCAAAAACATCCTCCCGGAGGTGCATACCATCACCAGGGGCCGGTGAATGCTACTTATGCATGCCCTGATAGCGGTTTTATGGACCGTGAAAATAACAAAAGAAGTACGGGACGCTTTTTACAACCACCATTCATTTTAACAATATCACGATGCCTTTCATTGCCTCATCAAGACTGACCTATCCCGCGAACCCATACGTAATGGATAAAACAGTGGCCTCATGCTTTTCATATACGTATCGGTCCGGGAAGAGGTCAGTATTGATGAGGCCACTGTTTTATCCATTACGTATGGGTTCGCGGGATAGGTCAGTCTTGATGAGGCCACTGTTTTATCCATTACGTATGGGTTCGCGGGATAGGTCAGTCTTGATGAGGCCACTGTTTTATCCATTACGTATCGGTCCGTGGAAGAGGTCAGTCTTGATGAGGCCACTGTATTATCCATTACGTATGGGTTCGCGGTATAGGTCAGTCTTGATGAGGCCACTGTTTTATCCATTACGTATCGGTCCGTGGAAGAGGTCAGTCTTGATGAGGCCACTGTTTTATCCATAACGTATGGGTTCGCGGTATATGTCAGTCTTGATGAGGCCACTGTTTTATCCATTACGTATCGGTCCGTGGAAGAGGTCAGTCTTGATGAGGCCACTGTTTTATCCATAACGTATGGGTTCGCGGGATAGGTCAGTCTTGATGAGGCCACTGTTTTATCCATAACGTATGGGTTCGCGGGATAGGTCAGTTCTAATAAGGCCATTGCTCGGGCAATTATATATAACATGATATAAAAGAACTGTTGGCGCACTCGATCGCTTCTCACCTGATTGACCCAGGTTCGATTCCCTGCCCGTGTGACCAACATACTTGAATTCAACGATTCCCTTTTCCATTACATTGGCAAAAATGAGCTCGACCAAAAGTGATAATAGCTCTTTACAGAACTTATAAAGGAGATACAATAAAAATATAGAAAATATTCTGTAAAATCCGGCTTAAGTAATATCTTTCCCGTTATGGGTAACCAAGTGACATTTGGACCTTACTCAATACTTCATAATTCGCAAACTTCTCTCAAAACTGATGTAATATATAGCTTTATAGATCTTCGGTCATCGAAGTCATAAACAAAACGAACATAACAATTTTAACATTTATTAAGTTCAAACCAAAACAATCGTGACATGTATACTACATGCAAATTTTATCAAAGCTCAAATACCGTCAAATTCTGCCGTAATACTACTTCAAATATTAATACAAACGAGTTCATAAAATACCTCTACTTTTACACAAACTAGGCTTCATGTCAGGAAATCATGTATTCTAGAATTTATATCCGAGTCGAATAAATCAAACCCTATTTAGATATAATTAAATTACTAATTCTTAGACTTAAATACTAATGGCTTTACTAGTTCTACACTTAAATACTAGTGGCTTAACTAATTCATACACTTATATACTAGTGGCTTTACTAATTCTTACACATAAATACTAGTGGCTTTACTAATTCTTACACATAAATACTAGTGGCTTTACTAATTCATACACTTAAATACTAGTGGCTTTACTAATTCATACACTTAAATACTAGTGGCTTAACTAATTCTTACACTTAAATACTAGTGGCTTAACTAATTCTTACACTTAAATACTAGTGGCTTTACTAATTCTTAGACTTAAATACTAGTGGCTTTACTAATTCATACACTTAAATACTAGTGGCTTTACTAATTCTTACACTTAAATACTAGTGGCTTAACTAATTCTTACACTTAAATACTAGTGGCTTAACTAATTCTTACACTTAAATACTAGTGGCTTAACTAATTCATACACTTAAATACTAGTGGCTTTACTAATTCATACACTTAAATACTAGTGGCTTAACTAATTCTTACACTTAAATACTAGTGGCTTTACTAATTCTTACACTTAAATACTAGTGGCTTAACTAATTCATACACTTAAATACTAGTGGCTTTACTAATTCTTACACTTAAATACTAGTGGCTTAACTAATTCTTAGACTTAAATACTAGTGGCTTTACTAATTCATACACTTAAATACTAGTGGCTTTACTAATTCTTACACTTAAATACTAGTGGCTTAACTAATTCTTACACTTAAATACTAGTGGCTTTACTAATTCTTAGACTTAAATACTAGTGGCTTTACTAATTCATTCACTTAAATACTAGTGGCTTAACTAATTCATACACTTAAATACTAGTGGCTTAACTAATTCATACACTTAAATACTAGTGGCTTAACTAATTCTTACACTTAAATACTAGTGGCTTTACTAATTCTTAGACTTAAATACAAGTGGCTTTACTAGTTCTACACTTAAATACTAGTGGCTTTACTAATTCTTACACTTAAATACTAGTGGCTTTACTAATTCATACACTTAAATACTAGTGGCTTTACTAATTCATACACTTAAATACTAGTGGCTTTACTAATTCTTACACTTAAATACTAGTGGCTTTACTAATTCTTACACTTAAATACTAGTGGCTTTACTAATTCATACACTTAAATACTAGTGGCTTTACTAATTCCTACACTTAAATACTAGTGGCTTTACTAATTCTTACACTTAAATACTAGTGGCTTTACTAATTCTTACACTTAAATACTAGTGGCTTTACTAATTCATACACTTAAATACTAGTGGCTTTACTAATTCATACACTTAAATACTAGTGGCTTTACTAATTCTTACACTTAAATACTAGTGGCTTTACTAGTTCTACACTTAAATACTAGTGGCTTTACTAGTTCTACACTTAAATACTAGTGGCTTAACTAATTCATACACTTAAATACTAGTGGCTTTACTAATTCATACACTTAAATACTAGTGGCTTTACTAATTCTTAGACTTAAATACTAGTGGCTTTACTAATTCTTAGACTTAAATACTAGTGGCTTTACTAGTTCTACACTTAAATACTAGTGGCTTTACTAGTTCTACACTTAAATACTAGTGGCTTAACTAATTCATACACTTACATACTAGTGGCTTAACTAATTCATACACTTAAATACTAGTGGCTTTACTAATTCTTAGACTTAAATACTAGTGGCTTTACTAATTCATACACTTAAATACTAGTGGCTTAACTAATTCATACACTTAAATACTAGTGGCTTTACTAATTCATACACTTAAATACTAGTGGCTTTACTAATTCTTACACTTAAATACTAGTGGCTTTACTAATTCATACACTTAAATACTAGTGGCTTTACTAATTCTTACACTTAAATACTAGTGGCTTTACTAATTCATACACTTAAATACTAGTGGCTTTACTAATTCATACACTTAAATACTAGTGGCTTTACTAATTCATACACTTAAATACTAGTGGCTTTACTAATTCTTACACTTAAATACTAGTGGCTTTACTAATTCTTACACTTAAATACTAGTGGCTTTACTAATTCTACACTTAAATACTAGTGGCTTTACTAATTCTTACACTTAAATACTAGTGGCTTTACTAATTCTTACACTTAAATACTAGTGGCTTTACTAATTCTTACACTTAGATACTAGTGGCTTTACTAATTCATACACTTAAATACTAGTGGCTTTACTAATTCTTACACATAAATACTAGTGGCTTTACTAATTCTTACACATAAATACTAGTGGCTTTACTAATTCATACACTTAAATACTAGTGGCTTTACTAATTCTTACACATAAATACTAGTGGCTTTACTAATTCTTACACATAAATACTAGTGGCTTTACTAATTCTTACACATAAATACTAGTGGCTTTACTAATTCTTAGACATAAATACTAGTGGCTTTTCTAATTCTTACACTTAAATACTAGTGGCTTTACTAATTCTTACACTTAAATACTAGTGGCTTTACTAATTCTTACACTTAAATACTAGTGGCTTTACTAATTCTTACACTTAAATACTAGTGGCTTTACTAATTCTTACACATAAATACTAGTGGCTTTACTAATTCTTACACTTAAATACTAGTGGCTTTACTAATTCTTACACATAAATACTAATGGCTTTACTAATTCATACACTTAAATACTAGTGGCTTTACTAATTCTTACACTTAAATTCTAATGGCTTTACTAATTCTTACACTTAAATACTAGCGGCTTTACCAATTCTTACACTTAAATACTATATAGTGGCTTGCAAACGTTTTAACTTAAGAGTATCCAAAATAACAGCCTCGTTAAATCTGAATCTGAAAATTCCACTTGTGTTGAATACACTGGATTGAAACGCAGTTGTAATAACCTATTTCATTATTAGTATAATAATAAATAATTATCTTAAAAATGAATTTGAAGTCAAATCTAACCAACAGTCTGGTTTATTTCGTTTAAACTAAAAACAAAAACACATATATACAATACCAGACAAGTAGTTTATTAAGAGATGAAGTGCAGCCAACAAAGAAACACATGTCAAGATATGTTAAATAAGCACACTTAGTACTGTAGCAAACACTGGCTGCAAAAGTCCTGAGCCGCTCTACCAACCGGCCAGGCAAAACCATAGACGGTTTACTCTGGAAACCTGTGCTCATTTGCCAAGTGTCGGCTCACAAAGTATAAAAAGTCGAGCCTCATTCATTTGTCTGGTTCAAATTTATGATGCACATACAATATAATTAAAAAAAAAACCTTTGCAATACAAAATAAACTGATGATGTATACAGCCTAAAGATTTTTTTTAAGAATGCCACATCAATAAAAAAAAACTGTCACATCAATATAAGAATGTCATATCAACTTAAAATGCCATATCAATATTAAGATGTCGAATTAAAGCTGCACTCTCACAGATTGAACGTTTTGACAACTATTTATTTTTTGTCTTGGAACGAGCCAATTTTTGTGAAAATCCATGGAAACCAGTTATTTAGATAGATATATAGATTTATTTCAGTAAGGAATGCACATACATGGACATTTAAAATAAACAACATGTATAGTAAATAACATTATACATACATGATATTATCAATAGCCATGGCAGGCACACCGAACCATGCAATGATGACACAAAAAAGAGAAAACTCTTATTTCCATTGTGGTCCTTTGTTTTGGTGGCATGGCATAGGGAGGAATTGCATATTTAAGTAATAATATAGCTGTAATCGAAATTGCACAAATATATTGAAAGTTAGTCTTTATGCATTAAAATAAATATTGCCGTAGTTGTATTACAGTCATTTTACATAATTTAGTAACATAAAGTTATAGTTGAGAAAGTTATATATAACTATCACATTAAAGTATGAATATGACAGTATGTATTACTTATAAAATGCGAGGTTAAGTTAAAATAGTTCCTTTACTGAAAATCTTTGAATAAATAAATGAAACAAAGCTTTTTAATATCATAACTAATTATGCCAAATTATCTAAAAAAAGATTCTTTACTAGCAATTTAAAAACAGGTAATTTCTTAGTCTGTGCGATACAAGATGGCAACTTGTTCCATAAGGAAATGCCAGAAAAGAAGGACTTAAACCCAAAACCTTTGACCTCTGGAACAGCATAAGCCCCTTTCTGGCATAACCTTGTCCTATGTGTGTGTACAGTATCTTGGGAGATAAAATTGTCTCCCATATAGTCCGGGCTTTGCCATTTTTTATTCTAAAGACATGACCCAAAATAATCTGGTCTACACGTTTGTTGACAGGTAACCAGTTGAGTAATTTAAAGTGTTCTTGACCAATGTGAAACCTTGCATCAAGATCCAAAACAAACCTCATAAGTTTATTTTGTGTGGTTTGGAGCTTGGTTTTAAGTAACTTGGTCAGACCATGATACCACATAGAACAGGCATAATCAAAATGGCATCGATTTAAGGCCATGACAAGGAGTTTTTTTGGTGTATTTTGTAAGGTAACCTTTCTTTCGATATAGATATTTTAATCTTGCATTAGCCTTTTTTAATATGGAACGAGCCATAGAATCAAAAGATAGGGTCTGATCAATAGTTGCGCCAAGATATTTAACAGCAGAAGATGGTTCAATAGTGGTACCATTACATGTTATATCAAGTGTTGAGTTTGACCTTACTTTAAGTTTAGACCCAAATAAAATTGACTCAGTTTTGCCTAAATGAAGTGACAACTTATTATCAACCAACCATTGACTGACAAGATGCAGGTCATCTTTCAATGACGTTTCCACAGAAAACTTACAATTACCTGAAACAAGTATGCCAGAATCATCAGCGTATAACAAGAGCTTGTTTTTAACCACGGCTGACATATCGTTAACATAAATCAAAAATAAAAGAGGGCCTAGTATGGAACCCTGAGAAGTTGTACTGGAGACATCAACTAGTTGCTTTTAAGACCGCTGAGAAAAAAAAATCGCAGTTTTATATTTAAGTTCAGAAATTGATGTTTTATGCATTTTTCTCAAACCGTTCTGATCTTTTGTCAGCAGTCTTTTATCATTGGTTTGCAGATATTTACGCAAAATTTGATCTTTCCAAGACAAAAAATAAAAAAAGTTGTACAAATAGTATATCTGTGAGAGTGACGTTTTAATATAAGAATGTCACATTAATATCAACAATATAAATTTGCCACAACAATATAAGAGTGTCAAAACAATACAAGAATTCCACATCAGCTTATATATATTTAAAAATGCCACAATAATATAAGAATGTCACATCACAATAAGAATTTCACATCAATATAAGAATTTCAAATCAACTTAAGAATGTCAAATCAACATTGGAATGTCATATAAGCATCAATGTAAAATTGTCTGGTCAATAAACACAAGTCCCGAATTTTCGTTTCCATAGTGTTTCCTGTGAAACGGCATCCATCATTTTCTCTGAAAGAAAAAAGAAAAGAAAAAAAAAACTTAATAATATTTAAAATGTTTATTTAAACATTTTGATTAAGGTATTGGATCCACACAAAAACGAAATTTTCTTGCAAAGTATGAAACAAAATATTGTCATTAACATCATTATGCAAGACCATTAATTACTATCAATATCATCCTATTATACTTGAAACATTTTTTCGTATCATTATTTACCAATATCTTTGTATGACTATGATCAAGTTACTTAAACAATTCTTACCTGTCTGATCCAGTCGAGAAATCAGGCCATTGTGTCATCAGTGAGTTGTCACCCATTGTGTCATCAGTGAGGCGTCGCCCATGGCCAACTCGAAAGCGCTCTATGCCAAAGCCAGATCTGTTTCTTCTTGGAGCTAAAATAGTATAACACATCAGCAATTCAATAAGGCTATTAATCATGTTTTTTACTATGTTACTGTTAACTGGATGGCAAAAATACCACTTTCATTATCCTTCAGAACAACAGCACCAACAGCTTTGTCAACAACATCACCACCATCATATTTTAATAATCATCATTATTGTTGTATGAAATGTTATTCAAGCCAGAGTGATATTTCAATTAATGATATTTCCTAAAATTAATATCGTTTTTTTTTATATTCGAAAATCCAACCAAGCAATGTTTTGTTAAATTCTTACCATGACCACGGCCACTGAAGGGGCATTGTTGCACGGGGTATCACTTCCAGTTGCATGGAGGGACACTTCCGGTTCCGTGGACTCTGAAACATTGAACCAAAGCATATATCTTTATTTCAATATAAAAGTTATATATCACTAAACCGAGTATCATAATTAAACAAACAAATGTTAAACATATAGGCCATGATGTGCCAATAAGCTCCAGTTAGCTGCGGCCTTTTCCCCAGACGGTAGTCCTGCAATCTGAATCCAGGAGATGCATCATGTAGCCACCTCATACATGAAAACACAAGCAGTTGTCATGAATCTTTAAGTTTTGGTGTGTTTTTTGCCATTTCCTTTGTTGCGCCATTTGTCCCAGAAGCCAACAATTTGGCATATAGTGTTGTTTAGACTGTCTTTTAACACATGATCACTAAATATCTTGTGTTAAACTGAACAATTCTGTTACCTTTGTATATAAGTGGACCAGAAAAGCAAAATTTTGACAAGTTGAGGCATTTTAGTTTGGCTCTATGTATTTTTTTATATAAAACACTTAGCCGATGAAGTGGAAAAACCTTATTTTGCTTAGAAAAAAACTTAAAAGAGTAGGCAGGCCAATTTTGTGGTGCTGTTCTATAGACACCATTGAAAGCTACAATGAAAACTTTACTTGGTCAAATTATTCCAATGCATAAGGAAATAATGGCTCTTCAAAGGTTTGCGGCTTAACATTTGAGGGAAATGGCTGTTTCTGCTTTTTATGAAAATACCACAGGTGCTAATACTTGTCTCATTCATTGAGTGTTTGATATATCATTGCCAAACTTTCAGTATGAGTTGCATATAGCCTGAAGCTGAACTTTATGAGTTTTGAAAACTGTTTCTAATGTTGCTTAAATAGGCTCAAGACCACAGTTATCTGCCCCCCCCCCCCCCGTTGACCGGATCCGGATGTGAATACAGAAAAAAGAGTGCAAGTATCAATATTTTATTAAAATTGAATGAAAAAGAAGCAAAAAATGTTTTTTTTGCAGAGAACTTGACTGAATTTGACGCTCTATTGCAGAAATTGATAGTTTTCAGTGTAAATATTAGAAAAATCATAGCTTGTGGAAGTCTGATAATTAGTTGTTTGTAGCCGATTGACTCCTTGGCGGAAGAGTTATGTATTTGAACTCAATTTTGACAGTCGGGTCAATGGTCAACATGGTGTTTTCTTGTGATTATATTTTGTGTCTTGAATTGTTCTAGAGATGCCATGTCCTTGTTTTTCAATTGGGATGTGTATAAAGTCAAAAGCCAGGTTAGTGTCTATATGAAACATATTGTAAAAATAACTGTGGTCTCACGCCATGTACATGCAAGGCTGACCTGATAATTTCTCGCTCCATGTATTCACACCTATACGTACACATGTCCAGGGGCTAGAATGCATATAATCACTACTCAGTCAATTTTGTTTCGATACTTCCACTGAGAGTGTGGACGCGCTGGTCCGGCACGGATTACATTAATTATACTGCTCTAGTGCGAGCTGTCCTAGCGGGGTGGAGTTGAAGTATGCATGTTTTATATTTAATACAGCATTCCCTTTTTGTGTGCAATATTGCATTTTTATTAGTTGAATCCGTATAGTTGCAGAGTGTAATATTGTGCACCATTGACAGAAAGATTTATAATCTCCGTACCGCGTCTTAAATGTCATTTTAACTTACTCGATTCCGATTTTAGGGATTTCTCAAGATACCGCACCGAGGGGCGAGGCTAGACCAAATAAAACGTGCCGGCCTGTTCTGCTCGTAGGGTCAGGAACATGCTTCCAGGAAAAAGTGTTTTTTTCTTTAATACACATCGTTAGAAGCAATCGGAGCTCCTCGGCCATTTTTATCGAAAAACAACCTCGGATGTATTTGGACGGTTAACATAATGAAAAAGTGGTACGTTGCAAGTAGATCGCATAGTATTTTTATTTAGCAGTTAACATGTATGACTTAACTCGTGGGAATCTTAATAATGTTTGCAGTAATACACTTCACTGGCAATCAATTTAAACTTAGATCAATATAACAACACTAAAACACTACGTTTAATTAATGATATAATTCAAAAATTTACGAACTACTTGAACTGATGTACCGGCATACATCCGAGGTTGTTTTCGATAAAAATGGCCGAGGAGTTCCGAATGTGTTAGAAGGCCTAACGAATTTTACCCCAGTCGTATAAAACTGTTGAGTGTTACCTTGACGTTGTTTTACTTGATCTTGTTTTTAAATTTAAACTGGGACCAATAACATTTAAGTCCTACTTCTAGTGCAAATAAATGTACGTTTTCTTCGGATTCACCAGCTTTAGACTCTACATTTTATGTAATAAAAATAATATTTTGAAAGCTTTCAGCGAGTGATATATGACTGGTGGATACTGGGAATATTCGATTCTAACTCTAGAAATATAAAGCGTTACAGTCTATAGAAAGATGCAAATATATATATTTCGTATAAAGTAATGTTCGAACGCAATCGTTAAAAACGGTTTAAATGTATATCGTGCTTTGAATTTTAATTAAGAAAGCGACAAACGTAAAATCCCAACCACAAAATAAAATGCCAACAAATAATAATGTGTTGTTTTTATCCTCGATTTGGCGCATTTTCGTTTAATTTGATATGGCGAAAGGGCGACAATTCATAAAATTATTTGCAGCAAGCCGTGTAAAGGGTAGAATCTGCCACCATATGAAACCGTTTTTCAACTCTAAGCTAAGCTTAATTAATACTATTAGCTAAATAACTCTAAGCTAATAACTCTAAGCTAAAGAACCTTAATATGTTGGATCAGAAAAGAATCATTGACTGATATAAAGATAAGTTATGAGATAAGACCTCCGAGATAATTGGAGGCTGAAAGATAAGGTACTGGATTTGTCAGTGAACTCTACGCTAATAATTGTAAGCAAAAGAACTCTGAGCTAATTACTATAAGCTAAAAAACTCTAAGCTAATAACTCTACGCTAAATAACTCTAAGCTAATTACTCTACGCTAAAGAACTCTAAGCTAATCACTCTACGCTAAAGAACTCTAAGCTTATTACTCTACGCTAAAGAACTCTAGCTAATTACTCTAAGCAAAATAACTCTAAGCTAAAAAACAACAACCTCTAAGCTGATTACTCTAAGCTAAAGAACTCTAAGCTAAAAAAATAAATATCTAGGCTAATTACTCTAAGCTAAAGAACTCTAAGCTAAAGAACCTTAATATGTTGGAACAGAAAATAATCATTGGCTGAGATAAAGATATCTTATGAGATAAGACCTCCGAGATAATTGGAGGCTAAAAGATAAGGTACTAGATTTGTCAGTACATTTATGTAAACGAATATCTAAAACAACTGAATGTATGAATGCTATTGAAAAAGGAATACCCTGTAGTTAATACAGGAATTCATAACGAAAGCACAACGCTATGCTAGCTGAATCACTCATCTTGATCTGGATTTCCATTACAATACAGTGTGAATTCCAATTATTGTTCCTATTTTTAGTGTAAACAAGAAAACCAAAGAGATATGACATGTCTTTAAAAAAGAAGGCCGAATTTTTGGTTAAACAAATATGCGCAGGGAGACTCATCGCCCGATA
This sequence comes from Mya arenaria, assembly GCF_026914265.1. Taxonomy (NCBI): domain Eukaryota; kingdom Metazoa; phylum Mollusca; class Bivalvia; order Myida; family Myidae; genus Mya; species Mya arenaria. The sequence continues at coordinate 40,367,800 of NC_069122.1, read as the reverse complement.
TACTTTAGCACGCGTAGTTTAAGCAAACAATCATACAGTCATTATAAGTTTTCTACCTCACCATGTTAAAACACCGAGACCAACTTTCGTTTTCGACCAGCGTCTAGGTATGCCCTCATGCCTTAAACCGAGTTTCCGCAAAACACCCTACGCTCGGGTCGGAATGAACCTATCTTACACTCTCGGCCATGGAAGATACTTATAATCTACATATCTGACCATTTTTAAGGGCATACCTAGACGCTGGTCGAAAACGAAAATTATTTAAGCAATAGAACATTAATTTTCGAACGGAAATATGAAAATATACGATCTGATTTTTTGTCAGCAATCTTATATCATTGGTTTACAGATATTTACGCAAAAATTTGCTCTTTCCAAGACAAAAGATAAAAAAGTTGTAAAGATGGTATATCTGTGAGAGTGCAGCTTTTAAGTGACTCGCTCATGTTTTTGGACTAAAAATTAGTTTTCCCGGTAATGCATCTGGAAACACTTATTTTATCATTAGTTTACTCTATGATATCGAAATCGAAAAATGTATTTTGGTCTTAGTGGGGTTCGAACCCATGCCGGTAAAGTCACGAAATTGCTTAGGCATGAAAACATGCAGCCGGCTATTAGAAACGGCCACCGGGCCTTTAACAAAAATGGTGGATATGTTGACCGGCTATCGGTACATTGATAACATCACGTGATAATGTCAATCACGCAACACCACAGCCGTAATTAATTTTCAATCGCGTTATAAACGCTAATGAAAATTGTGGTCTTCAAAGACGATATTGGAGCAAATATCAACATTTGCAGAAAGGTTCCAGTTTTTGGTAGTTTTAACACTCCTTATGATTTGCCACACTTAATTTCATAATTTAAAAAGTGCATTATATTTATTTTAAGGGGCGTAGCTAGGCCTAACAACTTGTAGGCCCGATGGTTCTCTGTGAGTTTGGGGACTTCATATGTGCATTACACACACTTAATTATAATTTCACCGATACCAATAAATCAAGCAACACACCCTGCACGTAGTTTAAAAAACACGAAACTTTGGCTAAAATAAAACAAACGTTCGAGTTGTTCAAAGTGTTTGGGTAGCGCCTTGTTTTTCTTGCATTTTTTGGTTATTTAAATTTTGTCATATTTTCAAAAAAAGTTGTAGGCCCAGGCCTATAAGGCCTATATGTAGCTACGCCACTGGGCCATTTTACAAACCATGAGCGAGTCACTTTAAATGCACAGGGATATTTGTTTTTCAAACCAAATTGAATTTAAACTAAACCTCATTAGGATAAGCTCTATGCCAACATCATTTTACATAACAAGAGTATAGTTCCATGAACACACTTCATACCTAACTTCAAAAACAACGCTATCATTTCAAGCATTTCAGCTTTAATACTGGTTTAAGCACTTGGCGACCAACTGTACATGTACACATAAAATCATACACATTGATATATTCAAACTGAATAAAACATGATTATTCTGTTCTTCTTAATCATATTAACATTATACATATTTAATAACTTATGTTCATGTTAAACACGTATTTTTACCAATCCATTAGTAACTTTCAACACAAAAAATTCAAACTTTGAAAAAAGAAGAAAAGTTATTGAAGTTAACACATCGACTGCCCAAAGCTGAATGACAGTTACACTTAATTCCTCGTGCACGAAACCTTCTATAATCCGCCACCTAGCGGATATTACGCTACATTAAAACAGAAATTAATTTTCTACTAATTCATATACATTCAAACTTAGAAAATTATATTTTTATATTGGTATGGATACCTTCTAACACCTCTATAGGAAACGGAACAGTGACAATTACAACTGGAGTATCTCACCCTGAAGTTTACCCATATTCTTTAGTCTATATTGCTATCTTTTTTTACTCGATCTCCCGATGCCTTCATCATTTCTAGGTTACTGTCTTTGTTAATCATACTAAACTAAGGTCAGATCATGTTTATATTGTTTTTGTTCCTAAAAGGCAAGAAGATGAGTGACTCAAGTGACAGTATCGAGGGTTGTATTAAAATCGGTGGAGGCGGGGGTGGCGGAGTCGTGGGTGGCGGCGGCAGTGGTTCCACCAAAAAAAACAAACATTTCGGTAACCGCTCATACGAGTTCTTACGGATGGGATGAACACCAGGACCATGGAAAATCATGTTGAATTCCGGTTTCTGCAGGATGAAACCCTCATGAGCATGACTCTCGACCTTTTCTAACATGAGCTTGAATCCTGACCCTCTCTAATATGAACGTTATATTTCACTCATGTATCATGCAAATTCGTATTTTTATATTATTTTAAAAATGTTGTTTTTAGTTAATTTACACGAACTGCTTGACAATATAACTTGACACCTTCAAAAAGGAACTGGTAATTTAACGGTATAAATATATGTACTTTTCTGTCAAAATTCTGCTTGTAAAACAAACAAAAAAATACAATGACGAAACTATTTAAGCGTGTTATTTTTTGGTTACAGCATGTATCCGATTTACAACAATATGAATTTTGGAAGTTTGGTGACCCCACATGATTTTGATATCATATCCAATTGTTTATATGCCGAACACAAATATGTCAAAATTAGACCGAAAACAATATCGAAAACGGGCTTTATTTGACACGGTGAGATTGTAAAATGGGCCAATTCACATATGATATTAGATGAAATAAAACAAATTGCAATATTTTTATTAACAAAATGTATGCTTATTTTCGCACTTTCCATGTTCATGCACTGGACATGTACATTATAAGAACATGTACTTAGACGATATTACATGGCGGGCAATCATTGGAGCCATAACATTTTCACGGTTACGTGTTTAATGTTATGAAATTGCTAGTTTTTTTCACAATTCGTTTCCTACTAAATTACAATTTATGAGCACAACAACCTATTCATTGGCACCACGACGTTCAGAAAATCGAGCATTGTGAACCAAGTATAACAAATAAAGTTCTAATATTTGTAACGAGGTAACCTTTTGTCAATAAAAAAGCCATACACCTGTAAAGAAATTGCTTAAACTATGGTTCGATAACAATTCTCACCAAAATCCAGATGTTTACGTTGTCAACAGTAACCTCTAGCAAGTTATGCAAGTTCTAGACGATTAGATTTTATTCAGAACTTTTACATTTAGAACAACTCATAGTCAATCCTGTGTGGAACTTCATTCTCCATTTTTTTTTTCAATTTACTCGTATAAACCTCTTAAATGAATAATAAGAAACCATACTCACTGTTTACATCCATATTCCACTTATTGGCACTATATATAACGGAAGACGCGTTGGAGCATTTTCAACACATAAAATGTTATGGCTCCAATGATTGCCCGCTATGTATTAGTAATATTGTAAATAAACAGCTGTTCTATTGTGTGCATAAAGTACAGCTGAGATCACTGTTGGATTTGAAATATTTCAATACAAGGTCCTCAGCATGAAATATAAAACATCTCTTGAACATACCAGTGTCCAGAAGACTTCCACACATATTTTCTTGACTTTTTTAAATAGATGTTGTTGACAATAAAGCAGATAGAGGAAGAAATTGGTTTTAAAGCTGCGCTCTCACAGATTGAACGTTTTAACAACTTTTTTATTTTTGTCTTGGAAGGAGCCAATTCATACGAAAATGCATGGAAACTAGTGATATCAGACTGCTGACAAAAAGTCAGATCGCAATTTTCATATTTAAGTTCAGAAAATGATGTTTTATGCATTTTTCTTAAACCGTTGGTAACGCTTTTTAGCCATAAAACATTTATTTTCGAACGGATCAGCAGTCTTATATCACTGGTTTGCAGATATTTACTCAAAAATTGGCTCATTCTAAGACAAGAAAATAAAAAAGTTGTCGAAACGGTAAATCTGGGAGTGCAGCTTTAAATGAACGTGTATTTTTTGTATCGGACATTTGAGTAGTCCGTTTTTTTCAGACATGGAATAAAATATACAAAAAGTATTTAAACAATCGAAGAAGAAATCACGACCTTGGTAAAAAAAGGTCAGATAATGATACGCTCATGTTGGGACCAATAATACTTACTCCCAGGCTCAGGTTACAAGTTGAAAGAGAAAGCAACACGCTTTTTATGGTATTGCGTATCCATACTGATGAAAGAATTGGTATGCACAAGTGTTGCCTGATTGGATACCAAATTATGGTGGCATATAACCGCCGTAAGATAATAAGTGTCTTCCATGGCCGAGAGTGTAAGATAGGTTCATCCGAACCCAGGTTGTTTTGCGGAAACGATGTTTACACGCGCGGCTATAAAATATGCTTTTTCATCCACCTCAGTTTAACAAAATAAAGTTAAATTGTATGTTTTCGCTGGAACTCTTTTGTGCGTAGTGAAAATAAATGCGTTTAGATATGTGATAATTCGTGGTTGTCATGAATATGCGCGCAGTGATTTAGATTATGTTAATAGTCAAATCGTTCTTGAAATAGTTCAGAGTAGAGTGCAGCATTATTTTTTTTTAAATGGAGCGTGATTTTTCTGGGAAATAATTAATTAGGATTCTAATTATTGCCACAAGACAAGGTCGCAATAATTATCTAGCTTAGTTAATATTCGCGTTACTTTTTGGTAAGATAAATATCATTAGACTAAAAACAGGCTTGAAAGTGCCCAGAACTGCCACCTATTACTTTTTTTTAGCTGTACAACACTAGCAGGTTATCTAGTTATGGTTTGCGAATTCCACTTAATAAGTAACATACTAACTGGTTTACGTAATAAGAGTCGTGTCACCATTCAGAATGGGTCATAAATTAAAAAAAAAAATAGGAATAAGAAATATGGATGATTTAAATGTCCTATCTGGTATATTCTCGCTTTAATCTGTGATCTTTCCAAAGGCGTTACTGTATTAAAATATTATAATTGAATAAAATATGGAAAAATATATTATAAATAATTGTAAAAGATTTATATGGACATTTTCGCATCAATAGGGAGGCAATCTAATAACATATTCGCGATTAATTTAATAGCTTAAAATCTGCATCGTTGTACATTTAATTAAATACAAACACTGCGGCAAATATGACTGCCAGCAATAACACTTACTACCACAAACTGACTACCAGCAATAACACATACTTCCACAAACTGACTGCCAGCAATAACACATAATGCCACAAATTGATTGCCAGCAAAACACATAATGCCACAAACTGACTGCCAGCAATAACACATAATGCCACAAATTGATTGCCAGCAAAACACATAATGACACAAACGGACTGCCAGCAACAACACATAATGCCACAAACCGACTGCCAGCAACAACACATAATGCCACGAACCGACTGCCAGCAACAACACATAATGCCACGAACCGACTGCCAGCAATAACACATATTGCCACAAACCGACTGCCAGCAACAACACATATTGCCACAAATTGACTGCCAGCAACAACACATAATGCCACACACTGACTGCCAGCAACAACACATAATGCCACGAACTGACTGCCAGCAATAACACATAATGCCACGAACTGACTGCCAGCAATAACACATTCTGCCACAAACTGACTGCCAGCAATAACACATATTGCCACAAACTGACTGCCAGCAATAACACATATTGTCACAAACTGACTGCCAGCAATAACACATAATGCCACGAACTGACTGCCAGCAATAACACATAATGCCACGAACTGACTGCCAGCAATAACACATAATGCCACAAACTGACTGCCAGCAATAACACAAAATGCCACAAACTGACTGCCAGCAACAACACATAATTGTTGTACACAAACTTTTTATAATTTCTTGTGAAACAATCTTACCACACGTCCACACGTTGTCGATATTACTTTAGATTTTTTTAGCTAAGTGCACAGACAGAATGTAACCCTGGTTAGAGAAACCCTGGTTCTTTAACGTGCAATAGTGTATAGCACTGTCACACGGGACCCCCATTTAACGTCCCTCCCGGAAGACGATTAGTTTTTTTGGTGATGCGACGGAGAATCGAACCTGCGACCCCTGGATTGATAGTCAATTGTGTTACCACTAGACCTAGGATGCGACACTTTTATCCAACCACTTCACTTAATAAGTCAAAGTCGTTGTGGGTAATTTTCATGGATGTATTGCCAGACGTGCAATTGGTAGTTGACCTGGTTATCATGCATTTAAACTCATGTTGATACTGTTATACAAGTCTAGAGAAAAATCTTGAGAACCTAGGGTCGTTTTTGCCCAATATGTCATATCTCAATTTGTTCACCTGTGTATAAACCAGACAGCAGACAAAGCATTTGATTCCTTCAAGAAGGTGACCAAGTTTAGACAGTGAAGCCATATGGAATTGCTCGTTTTCATTTAACTCACAAACATGTTTTGCTCTATGATGTTGTATTTCTTTTCCTTTATTTGTTTGTCTGTCTGGTGTTTGTTTGGTGTTCTGTCTTGTTTTTTTGTTTTTTTTGTGTTTTTTTTGGTATTTACCTGACACGTGATTGTTTACTATATTTATTTATATATACATATCATCATACATATTGAATGTTATTTGTATATTTCATGAAATATGTATATGTTTATAGACAATGTACCATGTACACGTCGGAATAAATATTTCTGTCTGTCTGCTAATAGTCCTTTTCTAGGATTTAAAGGGACGCTATTGTATCACACCTAGTGAAGCTATGAATGGCTTAGGTTACTGAACACATATTGTCTCCTTTGTTTAGACCAATTTCATTTTCAAAGGAAAATCTCCGCTTGTTACCTACACTAATATGAAAAACACCCTGAAATACCTCACTCAAAGCACTAGGACATCTGGATATCTAGCAATGAACGTTTAAATGCCTGCCTCTTGTTAGGATGAAAACAATGCCTTCTTGTGAAATATTTCAACATTGGCACCTCCAAGACTTGAAGATCTTAACAATTTTCTCTTAGAACAACAGGGTCTCAAAACTTTACTGTAAAGTTGTCAATTTTCTACTGGTCGAAAAGTTAACATAAAAGGTTACCAGTATGTCATTGTTGCCCATAAAAGCCATCCAGTCCGTAGGAGTTATTGTTTCGGGACCAAATATCAAGAATGTTGGCGCTTTTTTTTTTGCATTCAACTTACTTGAATAAATCAGGGTAATCAACCAGCTTTTCGAATGTAGTCAGGTAGTCATGGTAGGCTAAGCGTTGCATTGGCGACAAATATATGTGCAACATCCTTACATAGTTTTAAAAGGCATTTAATCAGCAGTTTCTAACGACCATAAAACTTGACCATAAGAAAAGGGCAGTTTTGTTCACAGTTGGATTTGGTAATGAACTATTCCATAGTTGCCTGGCCTTATTTCTCAATTTATGTTTGTTTGTAAACTACATTTTAATGCATGTTCACGCTGTATTGTGTATGCATTAAAACATATATATAGTATATGCATTTATGCAATTTCTGTTGAACAAAACTATTTGATCTTACCCATTTTCTACATGAAACTTTACAATAACACTCAAATCTGTTGTCTTAGTAACGTAATTCACTAATTATGGTTACGTAGGTTAATCACTGGTTCAAATTAGAAATAAAACCAGAATATAATGTGTGTATAACTAAAGTGATTAATTTTATAAAGGGTATTATTAATATATTCATAATTTACCAGCATCAATCGTTATTATGCAAAATATAACTAAAAGTAACGTAAATTACACACGTGTTATCTGCACAATCATAGGAATGTTTAGGGGTTTATTGACGAAATCGTCTAGTACGTATTTATGTATTGCTACTGAAAAAGGAGGGGCTGGCCATGACAAGTTCAACCAAGTGGGAGACGTGAATAATAAACCACAGTCAGTGAAAAGGACATTTATTCAATGTCAAAACTAATAATAAATACGAGTTTGACATCCTCGTAACATATTATTCACGACTAGCACATTGGGCGTCCAAATAACCGCCCAATAATGAATAACCGTGTAACAATAAAACCAAAATATACTAGAACAACAGCCTAAACATGTATATGTTCAAAGAAATGACAGTATAAAACAGTACACAAACAACTTAGAAATGAGTTGATTGCAATACAAATAAACAACATAAAGAAATGCAAAAACAAAAAAACAAAAAAATTTAAATAATATACACATAGACTATTTGAATGTATGGAGGTGGATTGGGAGGTGGAGGAAAAATTATGCAAAATATTTTTGCTCAAAATATGCAAGCACGCATCTCAGAAGATTTTTCTAGAATGGCTGACGCGGGAGGCTAGCGATAGGCTGACCCCCACCACGTGACCACTGGTCACGGCTTGGAACGCTGATAAGCCAAGCACACACCACGTGGCCACTGGTCACGGCGTGGAGCGCTGTTAAGCCACGCTTTGGATGTAAACGGTTAAACCCGCACATTTAGCAAGGGGTGATTCAGTTCAACCCGCAGATCCATAAAACATTTTATGTCGGCATAAAATTATATTTATGTATTGCTACTGAAAAAGGAGGGGCTGGCCATGACAAGTTCAACCAAGTGGGAGACGTGAATAATAAACCACAGTCAGTGAAAAGGACATTTATTCAATGTCAAAACTAATAATAAATACGAGTTTGACATCCTCGTAACATATTATTCACGACTAGCACATTGGGCGTCCAAATAACCGCCATAAGTGTAACCACACGACGCCCAAAAAGAGGAACGTTGGCATGGCACTGCGCCATAGATGCTGTTAAGGATGATTAGCTTATGAAACTGGGAACCCAATCTGCGCGAATTCAATTTTAAATATACGAAAACAATTTAATTTATGTTTTCCTATATAACGTGAAGAAAGAAAATGAAATAAAAATCTATCAAAAGAACAACACTTTGACACGTTAGATAACATAGCAACACTACACACATATGTACAAGTTACAAGCAAAAACAAGTAGTATCACTGTTAATAAGCATATTGAAATTGAACCTCCGCTTCGTTACGGTAGGTTACACAGTTAATGAAGTATTGAACTAGGACCTCCGCTTTGTCACGGTAGGTAACACTGTAAATAAAAATATTGAACTAGGACCTCCGCTTCGTTACGGTAGGTAACACAGTTAATAAAGTATTGAACTAGGACCTCCGCTTTGTCACGGTAGGTAACACAGTTAATAAACACATTGAAATAGGACCTCCGCTTTGTAACGGTAGGTACCACTGTTAATAAACACATTGAAATAGGACCTCCGCTTCGTAACGGTAGGAAACACTGTTAATACAAATATTAAAATATGACCTCCGCTTTGTCACGGTAGGTAAAACGTTGAAATGTTTACCCCTGCTTTATCACAGTGAGTAATACAACTAGTTTGACCCCCACTGGGTCATTGTAGAAACAAAAGGAACAGGTAATGGCACACTGAAAGTCATATAGCAAGTATGGGAGCAAAATGGCGACCCCGTGACCCTAACTGGTAATAGGCACTGGTTTCGGACGGATGTACTTTAGATATGCATTAGAACGCCAGCGGCCAAGTTGTTGAATCTGTGTTGCAGGCATATGCAATAGATGGGCGTGAGTAGTGCCTCCGATCCGCAGAGAATGACTCGTATAGCGTTTTGGGTCAAGATTACATTTTATAACGCATTGCCTTAAAACCTGAGAAAACGCAGAAGTAGTTATCGGAATGCCATGGGGTGATGAAATAGGGGACCCTGATAAGCGCATGAGCGGCGTAGATAACGAGTTAAAGCGCGAACCGGACAGAGTGATTTTAAAGGCTGTCGGGACAAGGGAATCCTGGCGCCCCGACCCGCGGAGTGTTTATAAGCTTGTAACTCAACCTGAACACCGGATACTTTACCGTTTGCGTATTCAAACTGAATGCCTGCCTTTTGAATCAAATTGTTTTGCCCTAACTTTGATAATGCCAATTCGCCGATGCGGAATAGACCGAAGAAAGCAACCAATATCATAGCTTTATATAACACCGCATAATAGCCGTTCACGCAGACGGATGGTAAATAAGAAATTATGTTTTCTAGGTCGGTGAGGCAGAACGCGAGCCGTTTGTCTTTCGCGCCATCACGCCGAAGACCGCGTAACAATTTTTGTACTATGAATGCTTCTGCCGGATTCGGAAAGTTTTGAATTTTATGAACATAAGCAATAGCAGATACGTATGATGTGACTGTAGAAGGTTTGAGCTGACGATGTTGGCAAGTGGCAATAAACTGTGTAAGATGTACTACTGGTACGGGCAAAGGAGCGCATTGTGGGTAATACAGTTGGTGAAAGGCCATGTAATGCTTCCAAGCATTTCTATAGCTATTCATCGTGGAGGGTGCCAGAGACGTATTTAGAAGGGTACACACACTGTAGTTCAGAAAATTGTGGTCAGGTGTTCTGGCACCGGAGTTGAGTCTATGTCCATGTGGGGCGCTAACTGACGGAACTTGTCGACCTGAAGGCGAGAAAGTAGATCAGGTAAAACATTTTGTTTGCCTGGAATGTGCTCCGACTTCACCAAAATATTGAACTTCATACACGCTAGTACCATGCGACGGACCAAAACCATAATATTTCGGCATAAAATTATATTTAACATATGGCATACCTCTTTCATCAAGCAAAATAACATGACCTTATTTGTATAAGTACTCCGTGTAACATATTATTTCTATAAAAACGTTGCTGATTATGTTACATTTTAACAGTAACGTAGTTTGCACCAATTCGCGCGGTATGCATTATTAGAAAACCTTCATAGAACTTAAGAACGATGATTTACCAACTTTTATCACATAAACGATCATTATACATGCACATGGAAGAAATAGTACAGATAAAACTTAAAAGTACAACTTAGTGTAACGAAGTTTAAAAGTCCGTTACTCACGTATGCCCCCTCCCTCAGAGCTTAAACATATTTCATTTTGTGGCGTTTTGGTTAAGCTTTGAGAAAATCATAACCTTCAAATTTCTCCTGGAGGGCATGGTTAATTGGCAACTTAAGGTATATTATGTTTCATATACTTATAAAGCTAATTGTCTGCAGTATCGTATTTTAGATCTAATAAATCGAACGAATCCCGCATGCTATTGTAAGAATTAAACCAACTTCGTCACAATATCTACATTAAAGATGCACTATTACTCCCAACTAAGATTTAACACAATTAATACAATTGTTTTGATATACCAAAAACTTTAAAAGGATGAAGAAATTTCGAAAGCAATTATTCATATGAAAGATACCGAGTTTAATTTGAAATAAATGTGCAGAAAACTTGGTATTTCTACCTTATGATAATATATAGCAGATCACAGCAAATATCACTCATCAATCATTTTTTTTTGCCTTTTTAGCTATAACAATCACGGTTATAATCTTGTTATCAGTAATTAAAATTCCACATAAATGTATTATTTAGTAGGTAGTTAAAGACGTATCACTCAAAATTTATGTTTGTTATACATGCTCATTTATTTATTTTGAATAAGAGTGTCACTTTAACAGATCAGATCAGTAACAATTTGGGTAAAACATATGTTCCAAATACAATAACTATTGAAACATAATTGATATTAAAAACCCATTTAACTGGAACATTGCCTAATTTCATGGGCCAAGCCTTTAAGGTTTTCAGAAATTCTGCAGTTGGTGAACGTTTGTGTTTTTTAAAAATTAAAAATATTTTGTATTAACTTGTATTGGAATTTAGGAAATTATATGAAGTAAAAAGTAAGTATCTTTCGATAGAGTTTATTTTACTAAGCTTATTGAGGTTATGCTGCAATTTTGCAAATCGAAAGTTTAGGTCAAAAGTAAATGCGTAAATTGACCAATTGTTGCCACAGAGATTAGAAAGTATTATGCAGATCCCAACAGCTGTCCCTGGCTTACTTTAAATATTTAACAATAGTTGTGCGCCTTAGCTGGGTTAAATCAATCTTGACATTGAAAATTTAAAAAAAAATACAACATTTTATAGGCTGCTTATCACGTCAGTATAAATGATCATCTATCGACGATATGTCAATATATTATAGAAGCTAAAAATCCACTTGAGAAAAACAATAACATTGTAAACATTGTTGCTTCTATCTGCAGGCGATGGAGCGTCACCCTGTAGACGATCAGGTGATGTCCCTGAGGCTGACCAGAGTTCTGAGGGACATCGGCTTAACCAAACAGATGGTCGCCAAGAGGAGGCGAACACTTCTGATGCGGGAGAAAATGAATACTTTTATTTTAAACTCCATGCACAGCACTATGAATGACAAACACTTTTACTTTGGTAGCCAATCGGAAGGAACAACAACTGTAGGAATGGAATCAGACACAGATTATTTTCGTTGTGTGCGTGTATGGCCGGTAATAATGGACTTGGCCGACTTTGAACCTTCAATTTGGCCTAGTTTACTTGTGATAAAGAACGAGCATTCTCCGCCTCAGCACTGCTATCTGCAAATCATACTTCTCGACATTTCACAACCATTACCAGAGGAGATGCCAATACCCCCAGGCTGGAACGTAGACTTGCACGGTCAAGTGTTCCTGATGAACACATGGCTTGATTATATGTTCATGTTTTGGTATGGTGAGAAGTTAATTAAGCATGGTCCATCAAAAAGCTTGAGTGAGAAGTTAGATATGGTTGTGGCATTCTACTGTAGTACATTGCATCCAGAATGTCAGGCTCTAATGACCAGACCAAAACCAGGACATTGGCCCAGACCTGAAATACTTGCAAAAGCGAGTCAGTCTGGAACTTTCTTGGTTCCACAAGGGCATGCTGAGAGCGATCAAAAGGAACTAGAATGGAGGTTTGCCACTCCATTGATAGAGCGGTTGCTCATGTTTGATCTCGGTATCGTGCAAATACAAGTTTATATATTTTTGAAAATCTTACGAAAGTCTTTCTTGAAACCACTTGTCGGTGATAGACTGAGCACGTTTCACTTCAAAACCGCGTTGTTGTTTACGGTGGAGACCTATCCCCCTGAAATATGGCAAGAACAAAACCTTCTGCAGTGTGTCATATACTGCCTGAAAACACTTCAGCGATGGTTCGCGATTCGGCATTGTCCACACTACACGATATCGGGGGTTGATTTGTTCGTTGGAAAATTGAAAAAATGGGAGTTTGCATTGCTGTCCAATGTTGTTTCTGATATGATATGCAACATCATGCCCTTTGTCGGTCAGATATCCATGGACCAGATAGGGGTGAGGATGATATCATTGACAGAAGAAATTCATGAACATATCAATTCAAGACCATACAGCATGCTATGTATAATCACGAGGTGTTTGAGACGTTATTTGGCCGGAATATACATGGCGTATGATTTTATGGTGAACATCGGGGACGCGTTACCAATACAAAAAGTGTGTGCTCAAATTGAAAATTACATTGCACTTGGTAACGATGAAATACGGCCAGAACTTTTGCATTCAAGATTGCTTTTGAATCAGTTGACAGCCTCGATGTGTGCCTCGTTGTGTTTAAAGAGAAACCAGCCCATCCCAGCAGACATTTACCGCCTGTATGAGGAATCGTTAGACTCAGACCTCACCTCGAGCAGACTGAAACTGGCTTCCATGTTCTACTGCAATGGTCAGTATGAAAGCGCAGAATTCGTGCTTAGCCACACCGAGGGTTTATTGCATCCAAGTACGCATCAATTGCATCAGTACAGATGCGATGGTCGTTACCCTAACCCTGATCCCTCAAAACAATTTCAAGAAAAGATTGCACAAAATACAGAGATAGAAATATTTAAATCACACATTGCATTCAACGTTGTATACTCTCGATTAGAGGAATGTTGTTTACCTGCATTCCTGTGTTTTGAGATGCACAGAACAAAGCGGCCTGAGGACCGGCAACGCAGATGTAAATTGCAAGATATATGGATGGATCTGGCTATCATTGACTCCATTCCCTTCCTTTACTACCTGCAATATCTGACGTACAGACAGTTGGGAGAATATGAGAGAACGCGAGATTCGCTGGTCAAGTTACTGAATTACTGCACTCCATTTTTCTATTATGACGCGTACCTTACATTCTTACAACAAGAAGAACACGGACAAAGAGTTTACCCTGAACATGAAGTTCGCAACGATCCCTTATTTGAACGAAGAGGTGGAAACCATATCGATACGGCTCTCCATGTACTGGGCCATTGTTTTGAACTGGAGAACCGTCATGACATGGCCTTGTTATGCTACAGGAAATCCTTGGAACTCATTCCATATAACAACGCAGCCACGTGGCATATCGAAAGACTCGAGCAGGCATGATGTGGCCTGCAATTGCCGTACTTCTTTCTTACAACAACGCAGCCACATTGCATATCGAAAGACTCCTCCAGCAGGCAAGATGTGACCTGGACGTGTCGTACTACTTTCTTACAACAACGCAGCCACATTTCATATCGAAAGACTCCTCCAGCAGGCATGATGTGACCTGGTCGTGTCGCACTAATTTCTTACAACAACGCAGCCACATTCCATATCGAAAGAATCCTCCATCAGGCATGATGTGACCTGGTCGTGTCGCACTACTTTTTTACAACAATGCAGCCACATTGCATATCGAAAGACTACTCCATCAGGCATGATGTGACCTGGACGTGTCGCACTACTTTCTTACAACAACGCAGGCACATTGCATATCGAAAGACTCCTCCAGCAGGCATGATGTGGCCTGGTCGTGTCGCACTACTTTCTAACAACAACGCAGCCACATTGCATATCGAAAGACTCCTCCAGCAGGCATGATGTGACCTGGTCGTGTCGCACTACTTTCTTACAACAACGCAGCCACATTTCATATCGAAAGACTCCTCCAGCAGGCATGATGTGACCTGGTCGTGTCGCACTACTTTCTTACAACAACGCAGCCACATTTCATATCCAAAGACTCCTCCAGCAGGCATGATGTGACCTGGTCGTGTCGCACTACTTTTTTACAACAATGCAGCCACATTGCATATCGAAAGACTACTCCATCAGGCATGATGTGACCTGGACGTGTCGCACTTCTTTCTTACAACAACGCAGCCACATTTCATATCGAAAGACTCCTCCAGCAGGCATGATGTGGCCTGGTCGTGTCGCACTACTTTCTAACAAAAACGCAGCCACATTGCATATCGAAAGACTCCTCCAGCAGGCATGATGTGACCTGGTCGTGTCGCACTACTTTTTTACAACAATGCAGCCACATTGCACATCGAAAGACTACTCCATCAGGCATGATGTGACCTGGTCGTGTCGCACTACTTTCTTACAACAACGCAGCCACATTGCATATCGAAAGACTCCTCCAGCAGGCATGATGTGGCCTGGTCGTGTCGCACTACTTTCTAACAACAACGCAGCCACATTGCATATCGAAAGACTCCTCCAGCAGGCATGACGTGACCTGGACTTGTCGCAATACTTTCTAACAACAACGCAGCCACATTGCACATCGAAAGACTACTCCAGCAGGCATGATGTGACCTGGCCATGTGGTACTACTTTCTTACAACAACGCAGCCACATTGCATATCTAAAGACTACTCCAGCAGGCATGATGTGACCTGGACTTGTCGCACTACTTTCTTACAACAACGCAGCCACATTGTATATCGAAAGACTCCTCCAGAAGGCATGATGTGACCTGGACTTGTCGTTCTTTTTTCTTACAACAACGCAGCCACGTGGAATATCTCATGACTCCTTCAGAAGGAATCAATGTGACATTGACGTGCCGCAGAAAACTTCTGTTACTATGTACATAGAACAACATTTCCTGAGAGTCCTTCATCATGCATAATGCGGTCTGGACGCACTACACAACACCACTGAAACTCCCAAACATCAATATAGCCCAAAGGGACTTAACGAGACAGCAGGCATGATGTGGCTTGGACGTGTTACAAGAAATCCGGAGCAAAACATTTTGATATAACACTATTCAGTACTTCAGTGACATTAAAGTGAAAGGCAAATTTCAGAACATATATACCAAACCGTTAGGTGCTATAGTGAAATTCCAGTGAAAGGCAAAGTTTCAAAAATTTAAAAAATCCTCGTGCATCAACATTGTTACACAAAGACTGCAAAATTTGATTCCATTCCAACTTTTACCGTACAAAATGAACAGCATATTTAAATTGTGATAAATGACGACATATAAAAAACAAGACCTATTTGTTGAGTGAAATTAAACTCAATATAATAAACAAATGTCCAATTTATTTCATTTAACCTCACCAGAATTTGACGTAGCAAGGGCTGTACGAAACGTTTTGAGACGTCTGGCTCGTATTTGTATTAAACGTAATACCAGCATACAAATAAGGAAACTGGATTGTACGGTGTATACACTATCCATGACTTACAATGATGAATTTGAATTATATTTCATGTTTGGTAATGGTATATGTTTTTATGACAACCAATATTGTAGCTTTAAATATGACAATTTCTGAAATATTATCACCATTAAAAAATATAGCCATGTTTGAACATGTATTCCATAATTAAAGATGATAAAATCATGTCTTCTGTCAATTTGTGCTAGTTTTCGACGTCTACTGACGTTAGTTAATTATGAAAATGAAAATTTGAAGTGACGAGGTTCAATTTAAAGTACAGTAAAGAGAACAAAATCACCCACGAAGAAGTGTGATAGACAGTACGGTAAGCGCATTGGTCAGCGCACTCTCTTCTCACCGGGGCGTCCAGGGATCGATTCTCGGTCTGGGTGCATATTTGTTGTAACCAAGCCGGTAAGTGGGTTTCCTTCGGATACTCCGATTTCCCACACATCCTAAGACAACACTCTCGCGTAACATCATGCCAACGCGAGTGATCATTATAATGTAATAATTTCATGTCTCCCACTCGTTGTAAAATAAATAAGTTTAAACTAAGCGCTATGTTAAGAATATATCAGTGGTAACAAAGGATGCAAATTGATACAAATATTGATATACTAGAGCGGTATAGTTCTCTATTGTAGTTATTCATACTGAAGGTTATGTTTCATATAGTTATAAAGCTAATTGTCAGCAGTATTGTATTTTTGAGATCTGATTATTCGAACAAATCCCACATGCTGTTATAAGAATTAAGCCAACTGCGTCACGATATCTACATTAAGAGATGGACGAGTATCATTTTTTGTAAAATAATTGTTCCAATTACAATTACTCTTTAGACATAATTGATATTAAAAACCCATTAAACTGGAGCATTGCCTTATGTCATGTAACGAGGTTCTTTTCATCCTTTCTGGAACATTACCAACTTTATATATGGCAATATTCTATTCAGATTTTCGGAAATTCTGCAGTTGGCGAACGTGTTTTTTAATCAATATTTTGTATTAACTTGTAATTGTAATTTGGAAAATATATGAAGTAAAAAAGTGAGTATATTTTAAGTATATTTTAATAGAGATCATCTTACTAAGCTTAGTGCAGTTACGTTGCCCGATCCCATTCCCTTTGAAGACACATACTCTACTTTGACATAATTATGTAGTTGTTTAACCCCGATTTGATCTGTGCTGCCGGCACATCATTTTTTGTATATTTTTGACATTCGGAAACCCTTGGCCATTTTTCTATCGAAAACAACTTCGGATGTATACCGGTACGACAGTAGAAGTAGTTCGCAAAATTTTGCATTATATTATTAATCAAATGTAGTGTTTTAGCTTGTATTTGTATATAAGTTTTAATTGATTGTCAGAGAAGTGTATTATTGCAAACATAGTTAAGATTCCCAAGAGTTAAGTCTTTAAGTTTAAGTGCTAAATTGAAATTTCTACGCGATCTACTTGCAGCGTAGTTAAAGTGCGCAGATTTTTGACATTGTAAACCGCCCATATACATCCGGGGTTGTTTTTAAATAGAAAATGACCGAGGAGTTCCGAATGGATTTGTGAGTTTGATGCCAGAAGATATTCAAAACATATAGTTTAATGTCTCTAGGAACCTACTGGAAAACCCGTTCGACCTTGCTTCTTAATTTTTTAAATGAAGATAAACAAGTAAAATATAAATAGCACACACACACACACACACACTTAAATAAACCTCAAATAATTTGAAAAAAACAACAACTAACAACAACAAAAAACAATAAAATGGTAAACATTGTTGCTTTTATCTGCAGGCGATGGAGCGTCACTCTGTAGGCAATCAGGTTATGTCCCTGAGGCTGACCAGAGTTCTGAGGGACATCGGCTTAACCAAACAAATGGTCGCCCGGAGAAGGAGAACATTTCTCATGCAGGAGAAAATGATAACTTTTATTTTAAACCACATGCAACGCACCCTGAATGACAACCACTTTTTATTTGGTAGCCAATCGGAAGGAACAACAACTCTAGGAATGGAATCAAACACAGACTATCTTCGTTGCAGTTCTCAATGGACAGTGATTATGGACTTGGCAGACTATGTGCCTTCATTTTGGACCAGTTTACTTGTGATAAAGAACGAGCATTCTCCGCCTCAACATTGCTGTCTGCAGATTGTGGATCTCGACATTTCACAACCAATACCAACGGTGATTCCAATACCCCAAGGCTGGCACGTAGACTTGCACGGTCAGGTGTTCCATATGAACACATGGAATGACCATATTTTCAAGTCACTGTATAATAGGAATTTAATTAGGCATGGTTCATCAAGAAGCTTGAGTGAGAAGTTTGATATGGTAAGTGCGCTCCACTGTAGTACATTGCATCCAGAATGTCAGGCTCTAATGACCAGACCAAAACCAGGACATTGGCCGCGACCTGAAATACTTGCACAAGCGAGTCAGTCTGGAACGTTCTTGGTTCCACAAGGGCATGCTGAGAGCGATCAAAAGGAAATAGAATGGAGGTTTGCCACTCCATTAACAGAGCGGTTGCTCATGTTTGATCTCGGTATCGTGCAAATACAAGTTTATACATTTTTGAAAATCTTACGCAAGTCTTTCTTGAAATCACTTGTCGGTGATAGACTGAGCACGTTTCATTTCAAAACCGCGTTGTTGTTCACGGTGGAGACCTATCCTCCTGAAATATGGCAAGAACAAAACCTTCTGCAGTGTGTAATATACTGCCTGAAAACACTTCAGCGATGGTTCACAATTCGGCATTGTCCGCACTACACTATATCGGGGGTTGATATGTTCGTTGGAAAATTGAAAAAATGGGAGTTTCCAATGCTGTCCAATGTTGTTTCTGATATGATATGCAACATCATGCACTTTGTCGGTCAGATATCCATGGACCAGATAGGGGTGAGGATGATATCATTGACAGAAGAAATTCATGATCATATCAATTCAAGACCATACAACATGCTATGTACAATCATGAGGTGTTTGAGACGTTATTTGGCCGGAATATACATAGCATATGATTTTATGGTGAACACCGGGGACGCGTTACCAATACAACAAGTGTGTGCTCGAATTGAAAATTACATTGCACTTGGTAACGATGAAATACGGCCAGAACTTTTGCATTCAAGATTGCTTTTGAATCAATTGACAGCCTCGATGTGTGCCTCGTGGCGTTTAAAGAGAAACCAGCCCATCCCACCAGACATTTACCGCCTGTATGAGGCCTCCCTGGACTCAGACCTCACCTCGAGCAGACTGAAACTGGCTTCCATGTTCTACTGCAATGGTCAGTATGAAAGCGCAGAGTTCGTGCTTAGCCACACCGAGGGTTTATTGCATCCAAGTACGCATCAATTGCATCAGTACAGATGCGATGGTCGTTACCCTAACCCTGATCCCTCAAAACAATTTCAAGAAAAGATTGCACAAAATACAGAGATAGAAATATTTAAATCACACATTGCATTCAACGTTGTATACTCTCGATTAGAGGAATGTTGTTTACCTGCATTCCTGTGTTTTGAGATGCACAGAACAAAGCGGCCTGAGGACTGGCAACGCAGATGTAAATTGCAAGATATATGGATAGATCTGGCTATCATTGACTCCATTCCCTTCCTTTACTACCTGCAATATCTGACGTACAGACAGTTGGGAGAATATGAGAGAACGCGAGATTCGCTGGTCAAGTTACTGAATTACTGCACTCCATTTTTATATTATAACGCGTACCTTACATTCTTACAACAAGAAGAACACGGACAAAGAGTTTACCCTGAACGTGAAGTTCGCAACGATCCCTTATTTGAACGGAGAGGTGGAAACCATATCGATACGGCCCTCCATGTACTGGGCCATTGTTTTGAACTGGAGAACCGTCATGACATGGCCTTGTTATGCTACAGGAAATCCTTGGAACTCATTCCATATAACAACGCAGCCACGTGGCATATCGAAAGACTCGAGCAGGCATGATGTGGCCTGCAATTGCCGTACTTCTTTCTTACAACAACGCAGCCACATTGCATATCGAAATACTCCTCCAGCAGGCATGATGTGACCTGGACGTGTCGTACTACTTTCTTACAAGAACGCAGCCACATTTCATATCGAAAGACTCCTCATGCATGCATGATGTGACCTGGTCGTGTCGCACTACTTTCTTACAACAACGCAGCCACATTCCATATCGAAAGAATCCTCCAGCAGGCATGATGTGGCCTGGTCGTGTCGCACTACTTTCTTACAACAACGCAGTCACATTGCATATCGAAAGACTCCTCCATCAGGCATGATGTGATCTGGACTTGTCGCAATACTTTCTAACAACAACGCAGGCACATTGCATATCAAAAGACTTCTCCAGCAGGCATGATGTGACCTGGACTTGTCGCACTACTTTCTAACAACAACGCGGCCACATTGCATATCGAAAGACTCCTCCAGCAGGCATGATGTTGCCTGCAATTGTCGTACTACTTTCTTACAACAACGCAGCCAAGTGGCATATCTTATGACACATTCAGAACGAATGAAGTTGACATCGACGTGCCGCAGAAAATTCCTGTTATTATATACATAGAACAACATTTTAACATTTCCTGACAGTTCTTCATCATGTATAATGCGGTCTGGACTCACTTACACAACATCACTGAAACTCCCAAACATCAATATAGCCCAATGGTATTTAATGAGACTCGCTTGGACTTCAGCATGCATAAATCCGGAGCATTCTGATACATGTATAACACTTTTCAGTACTTAAGCGACATTCCAGTGAAAGGCAAACTTCAGAACATGTATACCGAAACGTTAGGTGATACAGTGACATTTTAGTGAAAGGCAAACTTCAGAACATGTATACCGAAACGTTAGGTGATACGGTGACATTCCAGTGAAAGGCAAACTTCAGAACATGTATACCGAAACGTTAGGTGATACAGTGACATTCCAGTGAAAGGCAAACTTCAGAACATGTATACCGATACGTTAGGTGATACAGTGACATTCCAGTGAAAGGCAAACTTCAGAACATGTATACCGAAACGTTAGGTGATACAGTGACATTCCAGTGAAAGGCAAACTTCAGAACATGTATACCGAAACGTTAGGTGATACAGTGACATTCCAGTGAAAGGCAAACTTCAGAACATGTACACCAAACCGTTAGGTTCTACTGTGGAATTCCAGTGAATGGCAAACTTCAAATTATTGATAACATCCTCGTGCATCAACTGTGTTATACACAAAGACTGCAAAATTTGATTCCATTCCAACTTTTACCGTACAAAATGAACAGCATATTTAAATTGTGATAAATGACGACATAGGAAAAACAAGACCTATTTGTTGAGTGAAATTAAACTCAATATAATTAACAAATGTCCAATTTATTTTATCAAACCTCACCAGACTTTGACGTAGCAAGGGCTGTACGAAACGTTTTAAGACGGGGCTCGTATTTGTATTAAACGTAATACCAGCATACAAATAAGGAAACTGGATTGTACAGTGTATACACTATCCATGACTTACAATGATGAATTTGAATTATATTTCATGTGTGGTAATGAAATTTGTTTTTATGGCAACCAATATTGTATTTTTGAATATGACAATTTCTGAAATATTACCTCCATTAAAAAATATAGCCATGTTTGAACATATATTCCAAAATTAAAGATGATAAAATCATGTCTTCTGTCAATTTGTGCTAGTTTTCGACGTCTACTGACCTTAGTTAATTATGAAAAATAAAATTTGAAGAGACGAGGTTCAATTAAAATTAATGTAAAGAGGACGACATCAGCCGCGAAGAAATACGATAGGTTGTACTGTAAGCGCATTGGTCAGCGCACTCTCTTCTCACCGGGGCATCCAGGGTTCGATTCCCGGTCTGGGTGCATCTCAGTTTGGTTTGTTGTAACCAAGCCGGAAAGTAGGTTTCCTCCGGATACTCTGGTTTCTCTAACCTTCTAAGACAACACTCTCGCGTAACATCATGCCAACGCGAGTCATCATTATAATGTTGTAATTTCATGTTTCCCACTCGTTGTAAAAAAATACGTTTAAACAAAGCGCTATGTTAACAATATATCAGTGTTAACAAATGATGCCAATATTTTCGAGATTTAATAATTTGTCGATATTAGACCAACACAGAAAGATGAGAAAAGATTGCGGAATGCCATTTGTTATATTCTTGTAACGGTCCGCTGTAGGCGGCGGATATGCGTTCATAACATAACATTCCGATATAGACGGAAGTACGTTCATAGTACATACGTTTACTTGGTTGGTAATAATAAAATATGCAAATTAACAAAGCCTGGGATCCGTGTGGATAGAAAATTTAGTGTGTATAAAGACCATTGGACCCCTTCAGGGTCGAGCATGCTTTTCTTGAAGGGATCTGTTGGTAGTTGTTTGACTTCGCACATTACAAGTGGTGGCAGCGGTGGGATGTTGTTAAATGCCAGAACGGAGTTGCCTTACCCATGAGTTTCCCAGACCAAGACTCGGGACGAGTCTCCTGGGAGGGGAAAGAAATGTAACGGACCGCTGTAGGCGGCGGATGTGCGTTCATAGTATAACATTCCGTATATGTATAGGCGAAAGTACGTTCATAGTACGTATGTTTACTTGGTTGGTAATATGCAAATTAGTTAAGTCCGGGTTCTGTTTGGATTGAAAATTTACTGTATATATGCATGCTTTTCTCTGAAGGGATCTGTTGGTGTTTGTTGTGACGTCGCACGTTACACTCTTATACATTATGTTTTACTCAGGAGTTATATACGTTTATAGCGTATGCTCAATAAATACCTCAGAATCAATGTACAAGTTTGTTTTATTATAGTATGCCAAAGGTCAGCAATGTAACGCCGTTCTATTACAACTTCTCTGTGGACCACTATATATATATATATACGTTCTTTATAAAATGCTTTATGACATATACTGTAGAGTGGTAATATAAATATAAAAAGGCCGTTGTTGAATGGAAACGAATGCTATTGACTAAAATAGGACTAATGTATCCATCCGAAAACAAAATGAAGGTTTGTTTAACTAATATTCAGTCTATTTGAGCAAAATCATTGAAAATTATCATTCCAAAACAGATACTCATCCATATCACGGACCTAAAAATAGGTCCGTGCTTTTATAGACCAATCTTTAAACATGGTCACGGACATTATATCATAATGGACTCGGTGTGGTTACTATTAACACCGGATACTACCGGAAAAAAAACGGATATTACGAACTATTTTCTCAATAATATATATAAAAAATACGGTATAAAAACTCTGGACTTATAAGAGATATACTGTGGTTGGCTTTAAAGTACATTTGATTACTAATTAAAAAGTCACACAATGATACATAAAAATTATGTACATCACAAACGCCAACAATACGGCTAATGATTTCAAATTAATAATCACCTTTGGTGTAATCCACAAAGGGGCAGAACCCTGCTGATTACAAAATTAGTCGTGTGTAATCACAGCTTTTTGAACCTCATCTTCCTCATTTACCTTTTATAAATAGAAAATTAATTAATTTGGAAACAACAAATAAAACATAAATTATCTAATTTTATGTTTATATATCAGTTTTATATAAAAAAAATGAAGTTTTATTTTAATACCGTTCTCGCGATATCTCCATCGGAATGTTTCAAAATGGCGACTTCCATAGAAGATACTTTTGTCAAAAAATGAACATATGAAAGAAAAAGGCTTTAAAATGTCGAAAGATTTTGTTGAAAGTATTTCTGCCTCCCTTGTTAGGGAATATTTAAACAGGAAGGTACAAATCCCTGTCAGATTATTTTTATGGTGTAATTTAATGCGTTTAACAGTTAAAAAAATATTAATGAAATTCGTTCTTTAAAGGTTACAGACCACCATATGAATCTCCTATTGTATATATCATAGTGCGTGACGATGTTTCAATTATGCCTATTATTATTATAACTTAAAGATATTTGCTTTAAATCCATATATAAAGAACCAAAACAGTATAATCATTGTCTTCCAACAAAGTAGACCATTAGTCCATCTAAAGGTAGTCTAAATAATTGTCTGTAAGAGTTTTTTGGGGTGCTATTTTTTGGGACAGGATATCAGCCCTTTCCCCTTATCAAAAAGCATCCATTTTACCCCACAAATAGTCATTTTTTTTGGTTTTCTGAATTTCCTTTAACTTAAAATTTTAAGTTAGTTTAGCATTTATTGAAGTTCCTTCCATTCTATACATTCATTGATAGCAAACTTTCAGAGATTATCTGTCCTTTTATATGGTAAAAATCTGGTCCGGGTAACCACTAAATAGTGGTTATTTGATTACAGTCTTTTTTGTCAGGAATATTTTGCAGGAGTCTCACCTTTATTTTTCTGCTTCTGGTTTTAATTTTCATTTTTTCGTGTTAAAAATGCAAAATACATGTTGAACTTGACAATTTGTATTGCCATAATCAATGGAGTACGGTATTCAGTAAACAACAGCAGTTTCACAGTGTCAAAGTTTTATACTCAAATTTTTAGTTCTAAATAAGGACTAAATTAGATTTTGAGTGCAAAACTTATCTTCAAATACATGGACACACAATTAACAACCAATTCAATCATGTTGTTGTGAGTACTTTTTTGATTTCAACATATATATGCATTTCTCAGTATTCATATTAATCATAAATGTTATAAGAAGTGAACTTTCAGTACCAGTATGTTGCCTAAAATACCCATACAACAATGCTTTGGATAGAAAATGACCAAACAAGCCATGGAAGTAGAGCATCGGCCTTATGGGCCTCTTGCACCAAAAAAGTTTCCTTAGTTGCTTAGTTTTATCAGGTGATACCAGTCATCAAAGTTAGACTTTCGGATGAACAAGCCCGAATTCTTATACTATTGCCTGGAATCAAATTTTTGAACAAGCCCTGCTATATAAAATTCAGAATTTGAGCAAGCTCGAAAGACATTTTACCAGTGCAGGGCTTGCGGGCTTGTGCTTATTTTGACCACTGTGATACAGGTGATATGTCCTCTATAGGCGGCATATTTCTTGAACTTGTATATCAGAACAATTTTCTTTAATCAGGGCCTGAAGACAACTCTGCAAGTTCTAGATGAAGAGCTGCCACGATCTGATGACAGCATCAGCAATCGACAACAACTGGTCAAGGAACTCCATATCGAGAAAATCATGAAGAAAAATAAGGTATGCAGTCACCAAAATTAAACATTTAGATTTACAAGCCCAAATTCAGGGTGAGGAATCACGTGACTTAAATGGGTTCTTTCATTGGTCACCAAAAAAGTGCCATGAAGCTTCACCATATGGCAGCATGTTGCACACAAGAACCAGTGGCAGTGATTATGAACAGTCTCAAGTCTGAGTTCAGACTCAAGACTCATTATTGCAAAACTTCATTTCATTAAAATTTTCCTTTTATCAGAGCATTGATGGTAAAATTTGCTCAAATATATTGCTATTTGAATATTTAACTAATATTTATCTTTGTAAAAGAAATGAAATAATTTTGATTTTTCTTCCTTTATCAAAATGCTTTTCTGGGTCTGAGTCTAGACTTGGACTTGAGACTGTTCGTAATCACAGCTCCAGGTCTGTACCTTTAAGGTCAAAGTCGAGGTTAGTGGTCAAAAGGGTGAAATGATACTTCCACATATTGTTCAAAACCATGTTGTTCTGTATTGCAATTTCATTGAAGAGCATTATGTCTGTGTCAAAGTCTCTTTTAAAGGTCTTGACGTGTTGCCATTTGGCGATTAGTTGTATGAACTAGGCAAGATTACCAATTCTTATATTAGTGCTTGGCATTAATTCTTTTTAACAAGTCTGGCTATATAACCCTGAAATTGAGCAAGCCCGAAAATAATTTTAACCAGTGCAGGGCATGTTGGCTTGTGTATTTTGACTCCTGGGTATGGTATGTATGTAAGAATTGTTTAGTTAAAGTTGTAAAATTTTAGCACTTTGCATGTTTTGTTTATGTATATTGTAAATTAATGGCCACAAGATAATTGTGTTTTCTGTGGTTCAAGGCAATCACTTAAATTAAACAAATGTTAAAAATCTCAACTTACTGTCACAACATAATTTTTTGTATTGATTTTTCAATAAGAAGAATAATAGTGTAAATAACATAATAAAGAAAAGTAACTAGATTCATGACTAGATATGGAATATGAGTCTTTGACTTTTTTCCTCATGATTAAAAATAATGCTTGAAAACAAATTTATAATGATAATGGTCTTATTGAATGAATTCTTTAAATTGTAATGTCTGTGAGAGTGTCCATATTTTAATTGCAGAATCAACACTAAGCATAACACTTTCTACAGGTCTGTGTAATTAAACAGTTAAGGAAATTGTTGAATTTAAGGAAAAGGTAAAAATTTAATTTAAGATAAATGTACTTCTGTAATATGGCCCCTGACCTTCCCCAACTTTTTAATTACCATTTTATGACAGTGTTTTTTTGTACTTTTCTTTTTCTCATTTTGAGTACTTTTTTCTTCTGAAAGACACGTACGTATTTTATTTTTATAGAGCACTTATGTGTATGTATATTAAATTTCAGACCATATGGCGCTGCTCATAAGTGTATCAATGATTTTCAGACACCACTGTATCTAAAAATTAATAATATAAACCTACCAATCCTTTTTTGAAATCAGGAAAAACAAACTATACCGGTGTATTTGTTTTGGCAAACGAGATTTCGACTGCCGTCAAACCAATGTACACAAACTGCCTTGGTATTGATTGTTATGAAATGGAAGCTGGATAGAAAATCTTTCCATTAATTATTCACAGCATATTATTCCTATATTGGATTCAGAACTTTAATATACCTAGCACCACTGTGTGACCAGCTCAGCTCTTGTAGTGTTCTGCAGTTAAGTGGAAAGTTTGGCTTGGAATACTTGGATTTCAGTTTGGTTAAAATGTAAATTGCCGCTGTAATCTTTACCTACATGTACTACTTAAAGATAGAAGTTTAAGAAAGAAGACTAGACACACCATTTTTTTCTATTTTAATTAAAAACATGGCTCTTTGGCCTTACTATAGATTCACTTGAGCTGATGACATCGGACTGTGTAATAAATGAATTAAATCAAAGATTGTACTTAATATTTTTTAAATAAGATGGTGTAAGCTGATATGAATTATGTTCAAGTCTTCTTCTTTGGTATTTATTACTGTTTGCAAATGTACTTCATTTCAAGGATTTGAAGCATTGGCCTATCAATAATCTTTGCTTTGCCAAGAAAAATTGTCTGCTGCTGTCAGCAGTTTTGGCATATTCTTTTGTGTTTGATATTTTTTAAGCAGACTTGTATCATTGTTTTCTAGACATTTACACAAAAAACTGTCAGGACAACTATACATACGATTGGATGACTCACACCCTTAAGCAGGGATGCCAGTTTTCCTCTTTTCAGCTGTTTTTCGGTACTAGTTTCCTCTTTTTTAACAAAAAAAAAAAAATGCATTGGCATCCTTGTCAAGGTTTATTGTTGTCTGCAAGGGTGATCTAGTTCAGGATTTATCGGGAAATTTCAATTTCAGGCTATTGAACAGTTTTTAGGTTTGTTTTTGTGCTAGACATTTTGCATTTAATTTTTTTAGAAAGAATTGCCTGGAAATGAATTTAAATGGCTTTGAAACCATTACAATAGAGGTCTAAGCTGCTTAAAGCTGCACTCTCACATATTGACCATGTTAACAACTTGTTTATTTTTTGTCATGGAATGAGCCAGTTTTTTGTGTAAATGTCTAGAAAACAATGATACAAGACTGCTTAAAAAAGATCAGATCACAGTTTTTTATATTTACGTTCAAAGATTTATGTTTTATGGATAAAAGCGGCACTAACACTGAATTTTCGGCAGTTTTAAAAACAATACAGATATGTTCTATTGTGAGTTATCTTATATGACTGCATTGAAGGCATTGATAACAAATAAGCTGATTCTGAAACAAAAACTAAAAAAACATGTCAAAACAGTCAATCTGTCAGAGTGCAGGTTTAATCCTGCTTTGGGCCTGAAGCCTACATACTCAATCATTTTTTTAAGACTTTCAGGATCGAGATTATTGTTATGTTTACATCTCTGTATTTTATAATCTCATCTGTGTAATCTTTTACAGGAGCAGGTGGATCCCCTGAAGGCCATGCTAGAAGTGATAACCCAGTACCTCGTACAGAACAAATCTTCGCTGCGGAACGGTGAGGTAACGGACGAGGGGAGGGGCTCTGTTAGCTCAGCAACCAGACAGGCTAGCAACCAGAGAACTGGCCTGCGATCTGCCCAGTCTTCCAAGACACAGTATCCAACAAGGGTATGATTGATTGGTGTATGTTTCGGAGAAAGTCAATATTTTTTGTTGATTTGAAGATTAAACTTTTTGACAAGAATTTGATCAAATATTGTCTAACATATAAAAAAACATAAACACATAATGATTTATAAACTTTTATCTTTTAATGTTTCTGCATTACATCATGATCAATAAATAAAAAAAACAATCATAAATTGATGTTTAATAATGGCACCTCAGCAGGGCTTTTTTGACCTTTTTTGGAAATAGCCGATAGCAATTTGGAAAAGTTGTGTCCTAATTTGCGATAAAAATTCATGCTATTTGGTCAAATTCATCATTATGGGTAATATTTCTTTCTGAAATTAGTATATTTACACAATGGCCTCTAAGAAATTGTGTAGTAAAAACATTGTAATAGGCAGGCACAGTAAGAATATTTTTGTTTTTAAAGATTATTGACTGAATTCAAAATAGTTAAAAAATACAGCTGTGTCTTATGGTGTGTTTAAGTATTTCTTGCATTAAACTCACACTAAACTACCTGAAAGGAAGGCTTAAAATATTTAAGAATACAACCTACAAGTTCAGCTAATGAAATTACAGATAGGCTATTAAGATAACTATGAAGTATTTGGCTTAGTCATTAAGAATTTCAACTTAATAGAAGGTGTTTAAAGTCTGCAGATTTTGTGTTGACAATGTGTCAGCCTATAAGGTGGTATTCTAAGTCAATAAAATGACCTGAAGTAATATTTCAATGATAAAGAAGGGCTCGTTTGCTATGCTCACTTTGCCAAAATTTGATCATTAAGATGTTACTTCATGTTATCCTACTATTAAGAAGAGATCATGTTGATGAAATATGAATTGATACCAATGAAAGTCTTACAAGTGCATGAGTTGAATAAAATTTGGCATTGCCATTAAAGGCTCCTTACTACTTATAGAATGTAATAATTCTTCAGGAGGACACAGACCTGAGATTTGATGGTTTCCCAGTCAGCCAGCAAAATGATGACGATGACCTATTAACGCCTGACCCAAAATTCACTTACCCCCTCCAGAGGCCGAAACCTCGCAGCAACCCCGCAGCTATGGCGAAGAAACCTGAGTCAAAGAGTAGGGTCGAATAATTTTGTTTGAAATGTTCATTGTTGTTCAGTTTGCTTTGATACTGATATAATGATTAATCATGCAAAAATTGAAGAATTGATTTCACAATTGCAGTTGATTATGATGGAAATACATGAATGTATGTTTAAAGTGACACTCTTATTCTAAATCAATACATACATATGTATAACAAACATAAATTCTGACGAATAAACCTTGAACTACTTACTAAATAATGCATTTATGGAAAATATTAATAACTGATTACAAGATTGTAACCGTGTATTTAATAGCTGAAAACGCAAAAATATTAAATGATGGGTGAATGCTAAAAGATTTACTGTGATCTTCTGTCTTCTCATAAGGTAGAAATACCGTGTTTTCTGCACCTTTCTTTCAAACTAAACTCTGTATCCTTCATAAAATCATTGTTTGTAACATATATTCATCTTTTTGGTATATTATAACAAATTGTATAAAATGTGATAAATCTTATTTGGGAGTAAGAGCGCATCTTTAACAAACTAAGTATTGTGCATGCATCTGCTCATATGGTTATGGAGGGCTTGGCCCAATATCACGAAAATACTTATTTCAAATCCCAATCTCATCGCATTTTAACACATAACATCAAAAGTTATTAAAAATCATACATGTATATGTTTTTACATCTTTTAAAAGCGCATTCAATCATACATATAATATTATATTAACTCCTTTGGCCAAGATTCCAAGGGAAAAATATTCTACAGCCAAAAACGTATTTGAGTATGATGTTTTGTTTTTAGCAATTACTTAAGTACCAGTATATTTTTTGCTATTGAATTAGTCTTTGAAATATTGACAAAATCTTTTTATCAACATGTTCTATGAGCAAATATGTTTTCAAAAAGAATAAAAAATATGCATGATTATAAATCACACTATGCTTTTATATGTGGTAAAACGAGTTGAGATTGATATTCGACTTAAGTATTTTTGTGATATTTGGGCCAGTTGTTGACTTATAATGAAGGGAGATAATTCTAATTAAATGAAAAGTGGGAGTTCTTTCCCTTGAGCATGAGAAATACTCAAACTTTCTTCGCTTAAATGCAATTGAATTACCATTATTTAAATTTACAGTGCTAAAAAAGGGCAGCAACTCTGACATGGTTATAGAGGACAGTACTGAGGGGGAGACAATCCTTGGGGATGGTAGAGCTGGAGTTTTGTCCCTTGAGGAGGAAGAAGACCAGCTACCTTCACGACAGGTCCAAACAAGACAAAGGAGTGCCAACAAGGCTCGATCTGTTGGGCTCGGGATGTCCGGACCAATAACTAGTACTGAGGTAATGTGGCATTGCTTTTTATTTGTGTAAGCTAGTCAGATGTTTTTGAAGAAAAAAGTCTGGTTATTGTGATAATATTGGTGAAGTCTTCCTCGTTGTCATTTACATTTTAAACCGTGCTTGACTGCCCGTAACTCAAAAAACATTCAAGATATTCTTATACAAAATGAAATTTTGTACATATGTGTTATGATGTTGCCATAGGCAATGTGAAAATATATATCAAGGCATATAACTGGGGCTTGTAAAAGTATTGAGTTATGTCCCTTGTTTGACCAAAAACAACAAAAGACTAGCTATGGAATTTGTTCAGCTACATTTAAGATTAACTTTCAGATTAAGTGAATAATCAGCTATCAGCTAATATACATCAATTATTCTTCCTAGGTTGTAATATGTGTTTGTGTCCGTACATACAAAAAAATATTTTCTAAATTATCGAAATGTTAAAATCGTGAACAACGTTTAATTGATATTTACCTTTTATCGCGATTTTCCATTGCCATTATAACTAAATCAAGTTAAAGCACTTGACTCACATCGAGTTTTTATGAGAAGCGTCCCTTTTATAAAACAGTAAACACTCTTGTTTGTTTTAATTTATTTATCAATGAATCATTTTAAAGTAAGCATACAACATATTTATGCATGTGTTAACTTGCGTGATTTTACCTACATCAGTTGTTCTCTTTGGTGGACACTGTATCGGTACTTACCATTACCGCGTTCATCCCCGGTCCGACATTTTCGGCTGAAATGGACTTGAAAAAACCTTGAAATCCTAATATAATAGATAGGACGCAGGCAATTTTTCAGACAATAATCTCGTGTGAAAAAGTGTGTCCTATGCATAGTATTATACGGTATGTATTTATTTTGAATAAGAGTATCACTTTAATGTTATACAGGTATTGTTGCTTATTTCAGGATTCTGGCAGAAGAAAATTTAACAAACCTAGGCCTATGTCTGCCAGTAAAAATCAAAGACTTAATATATTTGACAACGATTCACCAAAAATAACTAGTCTAGACTCCCTAAATAATCAAAGTGCCAAAACGACGCCAAAGCCAACGGTTATCAACTCTAAACCTCTGACGGGCAATAACTCAAGTTCAAAACTAAATAGCTCAGGTTTAAAATCATACGGTGTAGAAAGTGGTTCAGGGGTTAAAGAGATAGAAACATTAATATCAGGAGATAGGAAAAAGTCAATACAAGATATTTTAGACATTGAAAAAGAGCCAAGGGTCTCGACAGCGACTAAACGACAGTCGTCCGTGGAAAAAGAGACCCAGCATTACAGTGTGGATAAATCTAGTATAGCGGCTAAGGGGAAGAAATCCGGATTAGGCAGGTAGGTGTTATTATATTTATGTATGTATAATATATGACTTTGTTGAAATCTTTGAAAAGAGGTGAATCTTAAAATGTTAAATCTCTGCCCCCAAAACTAGCATGTAAACTTTTACATCAGAATCTTTCATTAAAATGTTTTTCATGATGAATTGTTTGATATGTGCATTGATAAGAATATTCTGATTTTACAAGAGTCAGTGCAAAATTCTAAAAAGCTTAATATTTGCACACAAAACTAGCATATTAATGGTTACATCAGGATTTTTCATCAAAATGTTTTTTATGATGAATTCTTTGATTTGTGAAGAACATGGATCTTAATATTCTGATATTACAAGAGTAAACCCTTAAATTCTGTGCATATTTCAGCCAAATATCCTCCGGTTCAAGTCACAAGGTCGGTGATGTTGAGATGGGAGAAATAGATAACATTGATGATGACCTGGCTGACCTTGACCTTGCCCCCAGGGTCACCTCAGCCAAGGTCAACAAAAACCAACACAACTCCAAACCCATTGATGTGAAAACTGCTGTGGTAAGGAAACCTTCAGAATGTTTAAGAATAAAAGCAGAACACCATGATAAAACACATTTATGATGGGGGCATCAGAGGCTGTATTCGGTAACCACCTTAGATATAAGTTAATTTTAAGATAAGAATCTAAGTTATTTGGACTATAAAAATAACTGGCCAATGCACTAAACAGAATCAGTGTGGCTAGTCTAAGATTACAAACAAGAAATTTGTTGTGGATGTGATGAAAGAGGTTTTACTGAAGTTTGAAAGCAAAAAGAATTAATTTGGATTCCAAGTATGAGGTACACACTTTACTAATTTAAAATTAGAAACAAATTCATAAGAATAAGTATATGCATTGTAGTGATATGAATGATTAAAAAATTATTCAAGAATTTATAATGTTCTAATGACTATACTAGAGTTCTGTCATGTTCTAATCTTACAACTGATATTTGTTGGTAAGCTCATCAATGTGTCTCATAATTTTTTACCAGGAAATACTTTCATGTTTCAGGCCTTGAAGACCCTGATATTTGGCACACCAATGACTAGTTTCAATGATGAATGGCGCTACCAGAGTTTTAGTTTCTGTGATATGCCCAAACTCAAGTATGGAATCGTCCAGAAAAAGGTGAGGATTTCCTTCTCAGAGGCTTCCCCCCCCCCCAATAAAACTATGTTTAAAATAACCCAACCACATTTTTGTTCTCAAAAACTTTTGTATCATATTGATTTAAAGAAAAATACATTAGAAATGATGCTTGTAAAATATAGTTACTTGTTCTAGGCAAGATCAGATAACACCTGTCTTGCTGTTTGAAGGATCGGCCTTTACAAAAAATAGGATTATTTCGGGTTACCTGACTTTTACCACCTACTGATATTTTATGTTTCAAACTGGGACCAATAACAATCCCAGGAAATCCTATTCCCAGCATTCAAGAAAAGAAAAATAACATTGAACTTTCAAATTTGTAATCAACAAGGGTCCGAAAGGTACTTACAGTGAGTCTTTCAACCAAATATGAATGCTTATCTATTTGAAATGAGAAAAATTAGTATGATTCAAATACTGTATGCAATGCAAACAAATAAATCAAAAACATCAATGATCGACCAAAACTTTTCTCAAACCTATTTTAAATGTTATGTTACATTGGCCTGAGTTTGTCGATTTTTTTAAAGTTAACAACGTAATTAAGAACATCATTGTTAACTTTTTAAGCTGAACTAATTTGTCAAATTCTCTTAATTATTTAGATAAAACACAGACAGCTGAAATAGGTGTCCAAAACCTTGTAAAAAAATACTGCAGCTCACAAATGTATCTGTTTTAATTCCAAAGCAGTAATGATTTGAAAGTTAATAACAATGACTTTTACAACGTAATTAACTTTACCAAAGATCTGAACAGCCCATGCATTATGTTTCAGGGGGGTGCATGTGGAGTATTGGCCAGTGTCCAGGCTTGTGTCATTCAGGAACTCCTCTTTGGGGAGAAGAAAATTCCCATCCAGAGATTGTAAGATATGTATTAAAATTTTGATTATTTTTTGTCACATGTTAGATATTTTGGCGTTTTATTCACTGGTTTAGTATGTTTAATGATAGAATTTATGCTAGAATACAAAATACACAGGCGGGAAAAAATATGGAAAAAATCATGGTCTGTATTCACTCATGTATTGAGAAGTAAATATAAAACCCAGGAGAAGGTGAAGGGCTTAATATGCTGTCCGTCATTGATTTGCGTAATCCCAAATTGGTCCTAGCTAAGGGTCTGACTGTATACCATCCACAGAAGTTTACATGTTCTTTATAAGAAAGCCATGTTGGCCTATTTCAAAAATATATTGTGTTTTATTTTCTTGAATAAACTCTCTTCTTCTTCTTATTCACAAGCATTTATTTTGACATATTTTTTGTACTTTTCTTTGCACAAGCAACAATGAATAATATAGACTGTATTTTTAAATATGTTAAAAAATCGATTTGGTACTCTTGATTTATTTGTTTATTTCAATCAATGTTTATTTCAGCAATGAACCGTCATATCAGGAGAGAACAGAGGCTTTAGCACTGGCTCTGGCTCGAATATTTTGGAGAGCGGGCGAGAAACGGAAAGCTGTTGTCTGTCTGTAAGTTTTCATGTCCTTAGCATGATATTGGTATGTAGCGTTTTAACTTAAGAGTTATGGAAGGTTGCTGCACCCTGTCCCTTTTTGGTAGAACCCTACTACCCTCATGAAGACCAGCATGTGTGTACACTCCTGCCTTCATAAGATCAAATGCTTAAGACTGTCAAATATTTCTTTTGACTTAATTAGAACTTCTTATATGATTATAAATAAATACAAGCTGTACATAAAATATATTTGGCAGTTTAAACCTAATAATAATATTATTACTTCAATAAAAGACAATTCCTAACATTTTTTCTGTCAAATTCATAATGTTCCAGTTCTTCATAGTCCATTAAAATGTGCCTTTTTCACACTTAGCACCTGTCCCTTTTCGGAAGCACCCTGTGCTTTTCAAAAACTGTCTAAAACCCTAATAGTGTGTGTAATATAAGACTAAGTGTTTCGTAAACATTAGTTTCAAGTTTTGTTATATATTTTGCCTATCTTTTGGTTAGTTTGCACATTGAAGCAATGTTATTGGTCAGCAGTCATTATTGGATAAATATTGACCAATCAATTAACATTTTGATTAACTTAAATCAACCAATGAATTAATAGGGTTTTATAAAACTGGCTGCAGTGCTGGTTTCTTCCCAGGAAAACAGACCCAACGTGATTCCAGAAGCTATCAACCTTCTTCCAATCAAGCTTTAAGAAAAAAGTATAAACTGAACAACAGGAGTTCATGTGTTGTTTTTTATTTCAGTCCATCTAGTCGTCCTGTTGTGGGGAGCGGGGGGAAGTTTCGGGCAGACGAGTTTATAGAAACTGTAAGTGGTTTAAAAACAAGTCATCATTATTGACATTCATTAGGTAATACTCGATCAAGAAACACTCAAATCTATTCTGACAAAGATATTTTCAACTTGTTACTGAAATGAAAGCAAGCTTGCGCTTGCACAGTCATTGTTTTCCAGTCATTAATTATGACTTATCTTAAATTTTAATATATTGATTCATTTTGGAGTTACCCGTAAGTCTCTTTCAACATTTTTTTTTAGACAGTTATTAACATTTCAAAACAAAATAAAGAGAATTCTTTGGGTTTTATTGCAGAAAAAGTATTAACCATTGACTGATGTTTTCTTTTTCACAATTTCAGCTGACCCTGTACACATTTGTGGATTTAAATGATCTCATTGCGTTCATGAAGCAAGCTGTCAGCCAGGTATTTTACTTAGTACTTTCAGTGAAAAAAGGGTGACTGGAAGAGCAAACTTACCAATCAGTTTAAAGCAAGATATAAAGTTATGAATAAAAAAAATAAAAGTGTAGTATTCTATTTAAGGATGATAAAATTTCGAATCAATCCAAAATTCCGTATTAAAGGCCTCATGGATTGATTTTGAGATCGATGTTAATCCATTGAGTTTCACATGGGGGGAGGATGTACAGGGAGAGCGATTCGCTCTCTGATTGATACAAAAGTTGA
Organism: Mya arenaria; assembly: GCF_026914265.1. Classification (NCBI taxonomy): domain Eukaryota; kingdom Metazoa; phylum Mollusca; class Bivalvia; order Myida; family Myidae; genus Mya; species Mya arenaria. Next base: position 40,331,081 of record NC_069122.1, on the reverse strand, counting down.
GTTTTCCGGATGTGTGAATCCGGAAATATACGAATATACTTATGTTTTGGGACCCAAGCTATTTGATTGGTTAAGATAACATCAGATGATGATGGAAACACTGAAAAACACTGAATTGTCTAGTTTAAGGTATATTTGCAATACATTTAAAAAGGAAATTCTCGAAACGTTTTAGAATTTCTGTCTAGACTTGACTATAGTATAGACTTTTACAATTTCATCTTCTCAAATTGATAACCTGATACGAAAATTAATTTACCATTTAATCATGATTTGATTCTGCCAAAAAGCTATGCTATTGATCAGCCTTTTAGAAAGTTTATTGATTGGTTTGTATTTTGTCTTCAGTTTGAGCTGGATGGGCAGGGTGGTGTAATGGCTTCCCTCTACTCCGCCATTCTGTCGCGCCGGGTGGAAGGGTGAGTGTTGTTGTTTTATTCCTCTGTTTTCCAAAGAACTACAAATTGAGAATTCTGAATGTCTTGGTGCTGTGGCATTGGTATTCAGTGACTTTAACTATTGTCACACCTTGAAAGGATTAACAAGTTTTACTACCGGGTATTTAACTTTGAAACTAGGAAGTGCTGTTATAATAAAATATTTTTGCTGACGATTAACTACAAAATGCAAAGTTACTGTTTAAATCCAATTATTTGTTTTGTTCATTCCTAGTTTAACAATTTTCATTTCAATCATATGTTTTTAATGTGCGTCAATGGTGGCTATGATGAATAATGATTTGTTCTCTTATTTTACAGTGTAAAAGAGGATATGGATGTGCCGACAAACAAGCTGATGGGAGCTCATGGCTACTGCACTCAGGTAGTGTTTGAGCTGTATCTCTCATTTTCGGGGCCAAACTATTTGTTTCTAAATACATCACATTACAACCAAGGATATAAACATTAAAGAGCCTACTTTGTGACACAGTGGGCTTTTCCATCAAAAATCAAAGGTGCAACTTTGTATCTTGGTATGATTCTTGACAATAGTTTAAAAGCTGCACTCTCACAGATTTACCATTTCAGCAAATTTTTCATCTTTTGTCTTGGAATGAGCCAATTTTTGGGTAATCTAACAACCAGTGATATAAGACTGCTGACAAAAGATCAGATCGCAGATTTTCATTGGAAAATTAATATTTTATGGCTAAAAGCATTATTGACGCTTTCAGAAAAATGCATAAAACATCAATTTTAGAACATAATCATGAAAACCTAAGATCTGGGTTTTTTTGTCAGTTTTCTATGCATTTTCTCACTGGCTTGATCCAAGACAAAACCTTAAAATAAAATGGGTCAAACGTTCAATTTCTGAGAGTGCAGCTTTAAAATTGTTTCTACGAGTCAGAAATGTCCCCTGATCAACATTGACTCCGCCTCATCGCTGAGCCATATTGGGATCCATGAACTATAGTTAGAGCCGTCATGGCCCTGTTGTTGAATTTTATTTGTTATTTTCCAGGAAATGGTTAACCTGTACCTGTCGGGGCGAGCGGTGTCGAATGTGTTCAACGATGTGATAGAGCTGGACTCGGGGGATGGAAATATCACCATACTGAAGGGGCTTGTGTCCAGGTGTGATGTCGGCCTTCTCTCACTGTTCGAGCATTATAAGTCATGTCAGGTAAGGGGCTACATACTCTGTAAAGTTTTTACTTATACAAGGGTGTATAAGAACTTGATTTGGTTGCGGATCTGTGGTCTAGTGGTAACTTGACTGTCAATCCGGTGGTCGCAGGTTTGATTCCCCGCCACACCAAACAAATGACGAACATGACTACAGCCACGCATGTGGAAGCGAACTCCTGTTGCTTTTGGAGTATTGCAGATCCTGTCAGTTAAGGAGCTATATATTCTGTGAAAGAGAATGTACTTGAAGCTCGCTTGATATTAGTGATATTCCGATGATCGATTATTATAAAAAATTGATTGGTTGGGCCTGAAATCAGCTTCAATCGATTGTACTTGGTCATAATCGATCATAGATTCAACCGCCGAGTTGTTTTTCTTCTTTCCTCTCATTACCCATGTTTGTTTAATTTCTGCCATTTTTCCCTTGAATTCATTTATACATTTGGAAGTGTTCAGTTGTTATCATTAACAATATGACTGAAAGCTACAAGAACACAAATAACTTAAAACATACACATAACAAAAGCATAGTTAAACATCACGAGTCATTGTACAAGAACCAAATTTATAGAATAGTGTTAAACTACAATTAAGATAATGTCAAAAACCAATTTTACCAGCGATAATCGTTTACTTGAGTGAAAATGATTTCCAACACTACTTGATATATAATATGTGTTCAAGTTTTGAGGGTCACTAAAGGTTGCAAATCTTTTCTAAGATAAGTTAAAGATACTGTTATAATTGACGATAACATATAATGTATATCTATCAGGTAGGGACCTATTTGAAGACCCCACGTTATCCGATCTGGGTTGTGTGTAGCGAGAGTCACTTCAGCGTGTTGTTCTGTATCAAGAAGGAGCTCACCAGTGATTGGAAAGCAGAGAAAAGGTTAAGTTTCAGGCTTTGTTCTTTCGGGCTATGACAGTTAAACATATAAACCCCTGGGGGAAGGCAATTATTTTAAAAGTATTAGGTGGGTGTCTTTTTTCACTAATTTGGACCCCAAAGGGTCAATTTGCTTCTGTAGGGGTGTGGCATAATTTAAAAGTGCCTTTCCCCCGGGGGTTATATGTTTACATGTAATAGCTTTTAAATGTAACACATTTATAGACTTTTTAAGCCTTTTTCAAACCAATAATTGGAGGTATTGTTTAAGAGCTGGTGTTGTTATTCTTGTTTGGAAAAACTTCCGCAATTGTCATTTACTTGAACATTCTTACTAGGTTGGAAGTTTAAAGGACACACTACAGTGTAATCTGCAGTACTTCTTAAAAAATTTAAGGCATATGTTTCTTGCTAAATGTCAATATATTAGCACGCCAAAAAGAAGTCCTCCTTTAAAAGTTTAGAATGATGCCTTACACAAGTTCGTTATCTTCAACAAAGTTCAGAACAATCAGTCCCTGTTGGCTTTAATTCAGAAACAATCGAAGATATTAACATGAGACCTGGAACACTTTTTAACCATGACGCTGCATATATGTGTACCAGGTCTCGTAACTCTGGCTAAATTACTTGTTGAGATATGGTTATTGATCACCTAAGAAAAACTGGTGAGTGTAATCATCCCCTTGCAACTCCCTTGTCAGAATGAATTTGAGAGCTTGAATTTGTCCTGTCTTCATAATTTATCATTTTGGATTACATTTTGTTTTGAACTTGTTTTCCAGGTTTGAACTTTACTACTACGATGGATTGGCCAGGCAGCAGGAAGAAATCAAACTGACTGTTGGTAAGATGGACATTTTTTGAGATTGTGTTTTTTTTAAGAAAGCAGTCGTATACAATGACAAACTAAAAATTGTCATTTTTGGGTTTGCATTGCATTAATTTTTATAAAAACTTATATTGTTTGTTTTTTCTCAACATTGTTTTTCTTCCTGCCGTGTTAACTTGCATGTGTGAAACCAAAGCTTATCATAGAATCAATTTGCTATTAATAAAAACAAACTTGTAATGGTAACATGAAACTTATACTGATGTTCATTGTCATTGCAGACACAAACAACCGGTTTTTCACCCCTCCTTCTGAAGAGGAGCTGGTTCCTCCTATAGACCACTGTATACGAACAAAGTAAGTACATGTTCAGTTTAAGGGGCAGTCGGTTCCTCCTAAAGACCACTGTATATGAACAAAGTAAGTACATGTTCAGTTTAAGGGGCAGTTGGTTCCTCCTATAGACCACTGTATACGAACAAAGTAAGTACATGTTCAGTTTAAGGGGCAGTTGGTTCCTCCTAAAGACCACTGTATATGAACAAAGTAAGTACATGTTCAGTTTAAGGGGCAGTCGGTTCCTCCTATAGACCACTGTATACGAACAAAGTAAGTACATGTTCAGTTTAAGGGGCAGTCGGTTCCTCCTAAAGACCACTGTATATGAACAAAGTAAGTACATGTTCAGTTTTAGGGGCTGTTACATTATATAAAAAATGTTGTTGCGAATCTTGTTACGGTACTATTTGCATTCATATATTTTCTGAACGGGTGAATTTTACAGAACAAATTTTTCAACATGCGTGTGTTAATCACATGATCATAATATTATTTGATTAGAACAGTCATACAAGCAAATGGATTTTCATATTAAGTTTGGTCTTGTTTTTTTTTTCAATTTGAAATAAAATATAAACTCTTTAAAACATATAAATAGCAAATCTCACAATGATTAGAATATTTTAAATTATAGAATTTGAAACCTCATTTTCTTTTTTGTAGGTGGGAGGGAGCAGAGGTTGACTGGAACGGTACAGAGCCTCTTTTGTGATCCCAGTTTGAACATAGTGAGAGGACATTCCGTTAAATTGGAGAGATAGTTCTTAAAATTCACGATAACTTGTTAGTTATTCTCGCTTGATTTGGGGAGTTGGGTTTGGGCAGGAGTCTACTGGAACGGCACAGAGCCAGAGTCAAAAGAATCCAGCTAGAACATGTTGGAAGAGCATTGTGTCCACGCAGATCGTTTAATATGTTTCTAATGGTCAAGTTGTGATCCTTGCTAGAAGATAACGGAAGAATGGATTGACGTATATCGGACATTTGGGCTTTAAGTCCAGCTTTATGGTAGTGGTAGGTAATGTGTCAAACATTTATCTGACGGTAGGGATATTAGGGCTATTTTATCAACAAGATTAGAATAAAGCCTTGTTAGAACAAATGTTTTAATTGAATAATATTCAGCTAGTGTCACAGATTGGATAATTTTACTTGCAAGAACAAATTTTAAAAAAAAACTAAAGTAACCAAAAATAGTTATTAGTTGTGGAAAAAGATATAGAAATATCTAGGAGTAAGATGTTTATTATTCGTCCAATTCGATTTAGATTATACATCAGTTGATATGATTGCCCCTGATAACTTTTTTATTACTGGATGATGACTGGTTAGCTTCTTTTGAGGATAGTGTTTATTCTTTTATTGAACAGGTTTAGGGTTAATTGTGATATTGTTACATGCTTTATTTAGAATCTGCACAATGCTGTTGGATCAAAGCAAATAGCCAATTCCTGGACTGAGTCTTGTTAATTTGTTATCCATACAGAGTTTAATGCTATTATATATTCTTAGAGTTATTACGATAGTATATCTGATAAATATCAAGGTTTTGAAACTTGGTCAATTTGTATCAAATTGATGGAAATAACACACATGTATTACAATCTGCCATAAATTACATGGCTATTAGCCTATTAGATTTCATGAGAATTGTTTAAAATTGATTGAAACTGTTTTAAAGCACTTTATTGCTGATTTCAGCCATGTGAAATGCACATCAGTCTAATCCATTGTAACATTTTGTATTATACATATCAATTGTGATAGATTTTTGACTTACAAGTATATTTTTGTAAGTCTGCTCAGCAGGTCAATGTGTACTTGATAATAAAGATGTTTTGTCGCTTATTTACTTTTGACATTATGATTCATGTTATTCCATCAAAAATAGGTGTTCACTTTAATAAGCTGTTCTCTTTAAATAAAAAACAGCTTACTGCTTACCTTTCATTGATTAAACTGCCGACTCGAATTTCTCCAAAATTCTTAAGCATATTAATCTGAAGTAGCTCATTTCCTTAAGCCATATTTCATACTTAATCTAGATTTTACTAAATAAAAAATGGTTTAATAATGTTATTATCAAAAAGATAATTTCCTTTTAAATTATAAAAACTCTTTAGAATGTTGTAAATCCAAAACAAATACCAAAACAAAAATTTCGAGCTTTGTTTAATACTGTTAAAAGGAACTCGAGATGTTTTAGAAATTGGGGTCACTGGTCACTCATATAAACACTAACAGTGGACATCCCATGAAGGAACACCATAACCCTCAAGTCAGCTGTCTTGTCGGGACACAATCAGTAATAAGTAGAAAGTTTGATAGGAACCAAAATACATGTTAAATTCAAGCAGAAGACATTTCAAAAGTGATCAAAATATTTTATTAACAAAATTTAGCGCAGGAGGCTAAACAGATAACTGACTTCAGAATTGGACTCTTAATTTTAACTTATGTTGTCCATTCCGGATCTCTTGGAAATTTAGTTAGTGTCGACCCCTTACCACATCTAAGTAATTACGTGTACTTCAATGATACTGATAAAATCTGATCATATAAAATTATTATCCTTCATTATTCCATATCTCTAATAGCATATATCCGTGTATATATTTGAATCTCAGAGAGTGCCAAGATTTGCCATGTTCAGTTTCTGTGTTCAAAGAAAAAAAAGTTGAGGTATTGTGAAAGCCTTGATGTCCCAGGTGTTTGAGGGGGCACTGTGCATAGACCTTGGCCATAATTATTTTTTTTAAAGATATTTGCATCAAACATGGTAATTGCTTAAGTGAGGCTTGGAGATGTCAGTCGTTAAAGATAATTGTATTAAAAGCAGGTTGCAAGAAATTTGTGGATTGTAAATGTTGGTCCTATTAAAAAGTTTTATATCTGTGTCTCCTGCAAAGATAAACACTTGTTACGTAGGGATTGCTTCGTTCATCATTGTCCAAAACACACTTTTGTTTCGGATAAAAAACTTTGAACAACTTTGTGTAGTCTTTAATTAAAACTTGGTATGCACGATTGTTCAATGCATGGGCGATCCAGAAAGACAACACTCCATCTGATTTGTGTAATTCTAGTTATCTAGCGAAGTATTACACCTCACAAGAAGGCTTTCAGAATTATTTGGAGATATATTCGAAAGTTGTCCCTAGTTTCAATCTACATTTTGTTATCATCTCTTTCAATTACATAACATAGATAATTTTAATTCTCGTAATTTCATGGCTATGTTCGCAGGATGTCACATTTCCATCTGTATTTGTTTTTATTTGTGCTTTATTACATATGTGATACTAATTATACATTTGTTTGTTGTTCATTTATATAATTTTATGTATCAATTGGTGTTTTTACCGTTAAAGGATTTACAGGTTTATATAGGTTTAGGATTTGTGACTGTCAGTATGTGTATACTATGTGATAAATTTCGTCACAAATGCTTTGTTAGAAGGCAACATTATGCTTCGAATGATGGCTTAAAACCAAGGTAACTCTTTTTCTTCATCATTTTAAATTAAACAAAGGGCAGTCTATGCCGCTTAAATAGCCCTGCTTTCGTTTTATTACCAGTTCAATTAGGTGATTAGTTTCCTCAAACACTTTGACAAACCTCTATCCAAAATAATGTTACGTCAGTGCTACATCAGGCGGCGGATTTGTGACAAGATTTGTCAGTGTGTTTTTAGAAACTAAACTCTCATTCAACTCCAGTAAAATACAAATGGCAGGGCTTTGTAAGCGGATGATAGACTGTGCCATGTTTCATAGGATGAATAAATAGTAAATAATCTTTGTTTAAAGTCTTCATTTGAAGCGAAATATTGCCTTCCGAGTTTGCATTTATGACGTAATTTATCACACACAGGCCTTCCAGCAGCCACTAACAAAAAAGCAGGAAAAAAGTAGGAGGTTTTCTGACAGAAAAGAAGGAAATAGTAGGAATATTTTTTACAAAAAAGTAGGAAAAGAAGGAATATTTTTGGTTAAATATGTAATAACTAATGGTTATTAACTTACCTAGAGGAGATGTTTTTAATGCAAAATCATACCATTCTATATGCCACATTGAATATTTTAGTGAATGATGCTTGGTCGGTTTCTGTTGCTGAACTGTGTGGTCATCATCCCTCAGCCTTTATTATGAAATATGATGCATGTCAAAGTGGAACATGTTGCCACACCTTTCAACAACAGAAACCAGCCAGTTTGACAATTTTTGTTCATTTTCCGCAAATAAAACTAGCACAATGATCAAACTTTAATATCTTTGCGAACTTTATTTTCAAAAAAGTAGGAATGGTAGTTTTTTAGAAAAAAGTAGGAAGCTGTTAAAAAGTAGGAAAAAGTAGGAACGCTGGAAGGCTTGCACACAGTATACACACACTTGACTTACTGTGGGGCCATCTTACCAAAGATGGAGGAAAAATATTGTCCCATCAAGAATTTTGATTTGATATTAAGGTATCATCACAATTATAACAGAAAGTTTTACTTGCAAACAATTACTACTCAGTGATATGGAGTTGAAAAAAAGTGAACGTATGATTACAATCGTTGATAATATGGTCCCCATGTGTACAAACACAGCAAAGGTATATGAACTTTCTGTCTCAAAGAATAGCTACCGGGTAGGATGTAGAATGTTGAATTATATTATTGAGTGATATTTATTTGTCAGTCATAGTATATTTATTTCATTGATAGAAATGATAAAATTTGCACAATAAACTGTTAAATAAGTTTGTACATTATTTTACATTGAAATCCTACAGGTAAAGTTACCAAGTCTCTCTGGCAGAATTCAGAGAGCAGTTTTACTTAGCCTTGCTCGAAGTAATTAGCAGTTAGGCCTGGTCTCACTGACAGTAATAAGAGAGCAGTTTGGTCTAGCCTTGTTGGCAGTAATTGGAGAGCAGTTTGGTCTGATCTCACTGGCAGTAATTAGAGAGAGTGGTTTGGCCTAGCCTTGTTGACAGTAATTAGAGAGAGTGGTTTGGCCTAGCCTTGTTGGCAGTAATTAGAGAGGAGTTTGTCCTTGTCTCACTGGCAGTAATTAGAGAGGAGTTTGTCCTTGTCTCACTGGCAGTAATTAGAGAGGAGTTTGTCCTTGTCTCACTGGCAGTAATTAGAGAGGAGTTTGTCCTTGTCTCACTGGCAGTAATTAGAAAGGAGTTTGGCCTTGTCTCACTGGCAGTAATTAGAGAGCAGTTTTACTTAGCCTTGCTGGAAGTATTAGCAGTTCGGCCTGGTCTCACTGGCAGTAATTAGAGAGCAGTAAGGCCTAGCCTCACCAGTAGTAATCAGAGAGCAGTTTGGTCTGATCTCACTGGCAGTAATTAGAGAGCAGTATGGCCTAGCCTCACCAGTAGTAATCAGAGAGCAGTTTGGTCTGATCTCACTGGCAGTAATTAGAGAGCAGTATGGCCTAGCCTCACCAGTAGTAATCAGAGAGCAGTTTGGCCTGGTCTCACTGGCAGTAATTAGAGAGCAGTAAGGCCTAGCCTCACCAGTAGTAATCAGAGAGCAGTTTGGTCTGATCTCACTGGCAGTAATTAGAGAGCAGTATGGCCTAGCCTCACCAGTAGTAATTAAAGAGGATTTTAACATTTGTTCAAAAACTAAGCCATGTAGTTCGACCATGGTCAGTAGATGATTAAAATGAAGACTACAATTTTTAGAAAAAACAGATAACATGTAGATCTGTAGAAGTTTCCTCTTGAAATTGGGTCAGTAGGTCAAGGTCAGATACTATGCAAGAGAGTGTTGTGGACTAAGTACAAAACAAGAATCTTCGTACCCTTTGGCTTCAAATTCAGCATCTTAGAAGTAACTGGATCATTGAGAAAATGGTGAACTACCCTGACATGAATGTTAATATTCAGGACTGTTAAACCAATTGAGATATTACTGTAATAGTCAGGTCATAACCCTGGGCAGACAAATGTGCCGTGAATAAAGTAGTTGCCATAATCCTTGTCAATTATGTGATGTTGGCTAATGAAACTTAGGACCTACAAATTCTTTAAGGGTCAGTAAGTCAAGGCGGCCATAGCTGTTACTTGGAACTGTTCACTACTGCCATGTTGAATGATCACCTATCTAAGATCTATTTCGTTCTTCTTAATGTCTATACATTATCTTGCTTTACCAGCTAACCGGACAACAAGTATACTAAGTCACTCCTGTTGGCACAATGTTGTGCAAGTTAGGCTTGTGTTGTGGGGGTAACAGGAGTACCTGGAGACAACCCATTTGTTTGGCTTGGTGACCACCAACCAAACTCATATGCGCCCAGGCCGGGAATGTTTGTTGTTTTAAAATTAAAATACTTTATGATTAAATGCGGTAAGGTGATTTCATTGGCTGGAATAATGTAGGTTATGATATAAAAAGCAGTGTTGCTTTTTTATACGCCCATCTTACGATGGCCGTATTATGGGAACACCCATGGCGGGCGGGCGGCGGGCTCCACAATGTTGTCCGCTCTCTAACTTGAACATTTCTCATCCAATTTCCACTAAACGTCATGAAAGTGTTTGTTGGTGAAATATCTCGGTCAAGTTCAATAACCAGCCAAATCGCTTTAGGCACTCCAGAGCTATGGCCCCCTGAATTTGTCAAAATTGTCCATTTTAGCTTTGTCCGCTCTCTAACTTGAACATTTCTCATCCAATTTCCACCAAACTTCATGAAAGTGTTTGTTGGTGAAATATCTAGGTCAAGTTCGATAACCAGCCAAATCGCTTTAGGCACTCCAGAGTTATGGCCCCCTGAATTTGTCAAAATTGGCCATTTTAGCTTTGTCCGCTCTCTAACTTGATCATTTCTCATCCAATTTCCACCAAACGTCATGAAAGTGTTTGTTGGTGAAATATCTCGGTCAAGTTCAATAACCAGCCAAATCGCTTTAGGCACTCCAGAGTTATGGCCCCCTGAATTTGTCAAAATTGTCCATTTTAGCTTTGTCCGCTCTCTAACTTGAACATTTCTCATCCAATTTCCACCAAACTTCATGAAAGTGTTTGTTGGTGAAATATCTAGGTCAAGTTCGATAACCAGCCTAATCGCTTTAGGCACTCCAGAGTTATGGCCCCCTGAATTTATCAAAATTGGCCATTTTAGCTTTGTCTACTCTCAAACTTGAACAGTTTTTATCCGAATTTCACCAAACTTGCTACTATAAATGTTTGTTGGTATATATTCTTGGCAAAGTTCCAACCCTCAGTAAATATCAAGGGCTTGGTCCCCAAAGGTTCTAAGTGCCTATGAAAATTATAGACATTTTAGCACCTTTTGACTCGAAACCCTCGAATTAAAATAATTTTTTTCTACTGTTAATGCCATATTGTGCCAAATCATTTGCTTCTTGAAAAGCTTGCTTCTCAAAGGGCCAATGTGACAGTAAGTTGTCTTAGAATCCAAGAAATTATTGATGGGCGTATTTTGTGGGTGTCACTCTTGTTGATTTTAAGGGAATGGTGACTGGCCCTTTGATAGGGGAATAATAGTGTCATTTGGGCAAAAGAGGAATAATACTCACAGGATTCATATAAATATTAAACTTCTTTTTAAACCTTATCTATTCAACAAACCTATCCACGAATGGCACTATATTAATACATTTGCTAAATGATAGGAGGTCATAATTCTCCTCGTAATTTTTTATTTTATTCTTTTCATTTTTTGGGGGGATTTTTTTTACCTGGATAGGGGAAAAAATATGTTTAGAGGGGAAATGAGGCCAAACTATGGCCCCAAAAATGGCAGAAAAAAAATCTGAAAAAGGGATAAACAGTTTCACAAACAAATCTTTAATTCTGTATATTTATTGTCAATGGAACCAATTGGAGTATAAAAACAGAAGCATAGTTCGTGTAAATTAACCATTTCTTTGTGATATTTAATATTCACTTACCAGTACTGTGATAGTTATTCTCAATAACAGCGAACAAGTTACCTATTATCAAATTAAACAACAGAATTATGAAAAGTACGCAGGTGAATTTTATTTTTTGATAACTAATAATTTATCATTAACAACAAGCATTTAATTTAGAGTCAAGCAAAATATTTTTGATGAAAAATTCACTTCAGATATTTACAGATACATAATGGTACAGCATGTTTGTTTAAACGTTCACTTCGTATTAAATATCATGTACATTCCAAATATCAATATTAAGTATAAATTTATTTACATAGACTAATACAAATACCACAGGACTTCCATTAAGAATTTGAAACTGGAATTTTGAACCTCCATGACAGCAATGTTGGAAGTTTTCCTTTGAAAGTTGGAAGTTTGTGCATCTCAGAATTTTCCACTATCGTCCAACCAGATACTTTAGACATTAAATAATTTGTAACTATAACTTGCGATCTTCATGAAATGCTATTTAAAGAAAAACTTTTGTTTCAAGACTTATTAAAAATATGGCCATAAAGTAACATTTACACCAGATTTTGATATTCTGAACTTCAAAACCTTCACTTTTGGAAGTTTTCTCCAAAATAGTGGAGATTTGTGTACTTCCAAGGACTCAATTTTGGAAGATTTTCTCATTTTTAAAGGAACAATCATTTCAACGTGCATTCATTTACCATTTAAATTAATAAATGATGCAGGGAAAAAGCATTTTCAGGCTAATAACACTTCACTTTGGCAGAAGTTGAGGGCAGAATGCTAAAGCATAAAGCATTTATGAACACAGACAAACAAATGACCAGCTTATTTTGTACAGCTGATACCTTAGTAAGCAACTTTTTTAAATGTTAAAGATGTATAATGTTTATATAACAGATTAAAGTCTCATACTTTAAATAATTAAATATGTTCATACTTTTTGCATAAATTGTAATATTCAATGATTGAAGGGCGTTAACAACGTTTCACTACAGGGGATTTATATTCATTTCAAACTGCTGAGCGGGTCAAACCATTTTCCAGGTTATTTGCAGAAGCTTAAAAATCTTTAAATAGTAAAGTACAGTTTGATTGTCAGACAACTGTAGAGTCTGTGTTAATCAATTTTATGTAAACTCAATCTGTTTTAGTTACCATGTTATGCTTAAAGTAGGAATCATAATTTTGTACTTTATCATGCTTGTATGATATTCAGTATTGTGATAATTAGTATATTTATTGTGTTTGTTAATATGAATTTTTTTCAACCATCAAAATATTCACTTTAGTTTGCATTGCCTTTACCTTACTTGTGATGCACCTAATTGATCTAATTGGTCATAGTCATAGTCGTGGTATGTCTTATAAAATCAATTTTGCCTTTTACACTTGTTTACCTACATGTAGGAAAATTGTACGGCATTAGCATTTTCTGTAGTTGATAACATTCCTAGAGCCTGTCCAAGGCAGTGCCTTATTTCATATTATACCATGAAAAATAAGGATTCTGCATCATCAAAGGTCAATGAATGATATGTACAAAGGTCAATATTGGTTACAGCTTATCATGTACTATGAAGATAAGGGTTTTTATAGATTATATGTTATGATACATACATGCAAGGGTGTCACTTTAGCCTCACCTCAGCTCAACATCGCATACATATGTATTTCTGAAATAGTCTGTGTGTTTCCATGGCAACATAACTCAAACAACACCATCACCATGACAACACAGTTCAAAATTGAGTTGTCAACATCTAGATGATACATCTATTACACCATGTAGTACATCTGATAACTTGTGCGTTTCTATAACAACATCACATGAGCACCACTGTCACCATGACAACAAACGTCAATGGTCAGTTGCAGACCTCCATATCTGCCTCTTCTACCTCATCATCACGGGTAAACGGTTGAAGGTTACGGGTGAGTATCTGGGTCAGCTTGGGGCATCTGGTTACCATGGAAACACACAGGTCAGGGGTCACCTTTGTGCCATCCAGGTTCAGCATTTGCAGGAAGGGCAGACTCAGCTGTAACACACCTGGAAAATCAGAGGTAACATAAATTGTATTGCATGGAACAGTGACTTTAAATTTTTATTTCTTTTGGTATCATTTGTAAGGGTTTTATGCAAAGGAAAAAAAGAAAAGAAACGTTTTACCGAAAATATTATTACAAGTTTGCTTGGCCTTCAAATATTTCAAAATAGGTCATTATCCTTAATTTATGTACATGACTGTAACAGAATACCTTTACGTGTGATTGTTGTCCTACTCAGGTTGAGTTTGGTCAGGTTGGAGCACTTGTTACAATGACCCGCTAGCAGGAACCGTGATGTTATGCTGAAATCAGAGAACATTTAAAATTGTAAAATGTTTGGTTTAGGGAAAGTTATAATAGTATATTTGAGTATAGTAAGTCTCATGTTTGTCATCCAGGATAACTTGTTTCAACATTAATGAATGTAAATTTTCGACACTTTACATGTAAATCACAATACGCTAAAGTTAACAACATAGTCTTTTCAATAAACTGATGACTGACCCCCCAGCTGAAGGGCTGAAACCATTATGGCGAGGGGTTGGGGGCCGCTTTTGGCCAATGGGGGGAGCTTTTTTAGCCATGGTGGGGGTTACTTTTGGCAATTTGGGAACCGCTTATGGTCAATGGGGGCTTTATTTGGCCATTTGGGGTGGGGGTGGGGAGTCAGGGCGCTATGGCCATTGGAAGGGCCACTTCTGGCCATAAGGGGAGCATTTTTTGGCCACTAGGGGCCGCTTTTGGCCATGGGGAAGGGGGGCACTTTTGGCCATAGGGGGAGGATTTTGGCCGGGGGGGGGGGGGGGGGGGGAGGGGGAGTAGTGCTTTTGGCAATTAAGAGTTCTATTGGCTGTAGAACCAAACCTGGCTTTAAAGAAATCCTTTTCAGGGCTCTCCTAACTTCAAAACTGAACAAACTAGAATGTCAATTCTAACAACACATAAAGTGACAACCAAATGCAACCAGTGAAATTTTGTATCTATCATTATTTATTTTTGTGTCCCTGGAGCCATCACTTATGGGGTCAAATCACATCCCTAAAGCTTATACTTTCACGGTAATCCCCTTGAAAGTTACATTTTTTTTTTAAGTGTATAAACAATAATTCTAAGATAATTTCAGTATTACATACCCTGTGCTTGCCAAACTAAGGTCTATCAAATTAGGTAAAGCTGTAAATAAAAAATAAATCATAATATTAGTTAGGTGCAAAATGGGCAATTTATCATACTTAAACAAACAAACAAATCAATTATTTGAATATAGACAGTAACAAGCATAAGTGTATAGCACTGTCTTACAGGGCCCCTGTTAAGCAGTGACCCATGGTAAACAGTCCAGTGGCTTACCACTCCACTATGGATCTGCCACTATACTCCCCTACCAACTCCAAGTGACCCTGGGTTAACAGTCCAGTGGCTTACCACTCCACTATGGATCTGCCACTATACTTCCCTACCAACTCCAAGTGACCCTGCGTTGACAGTCCAGTGGCGTACCGCTCGATTATGGATCTGCCACTATACTTCCCTACCCAACTCCAATTGACCCTAGGTTGACAGTCCAGTGGCTTACCACTCGATTATGGATCTGCCACTATACTTCCCTACCAACTCCAAGTGACCCTGGGTTGACAGTCCAGTGGCTTACCACTCGATTATGGATCTGCCACTATACTTCCTTACCCAACTCCAAGTGACCCTGGGTTGACAGTCCAGTGGCTTACCACTCCACTATGGATCTGCCACTATACTTCCCTACCAACTCCAAGTGACCCTGGGTTAACAGTCCAGTGGCTTACCACTCGATTATGGATCTGCCACTATACTTCCCTACCAACTCCAAGTGACCTTGGGTTAACAGTCCAGTGGCTTACCACTCCACTATGGATCTGCCACTATACTTCCCTACCAACTCCAAGTGACCCTGGGTTAACAGTCCAGTGGCTTACCACTCCACTATGGATCTGCCACTATACTTCCCTACCAACTCCAAGTGACCCTGGGTTAACAGTCCAGTAGCTTACCATTTCACTCAAACTGTCGCTCTATTTTCCATCCAACTCGTACAAAAAAGCACAATATATATATATCTATCAAGATTAAAAATATGCAGAAACATCAGGCCACAATTCCCAAAATATCTTAAAGGGACTTAACACCAGATGATTCAACCCCAAGAAAAAAAGAAATTTGTCAAACATAAAATTGATATCGTTGTATACATCACATTGAATCTTATTTACTGATCGCATTGCTTGCGTCACATGTTTCTTGGGCAGTTTTTGAGTATTTTTCCATTTGTAAATTAACTGGTTTCATCTACCACGTAAATCCCAGTTAATTTGAAAAAAAGCATTGGTATATGTATCTGTACTAATCACAAACTTTCACGTGCGAAATATACACACTATAAACTCGGAAACCATTATGAGTTATTTTTTTCAATGGGTAAACTCAGCTGAGAGTGACAAAATATTCTTTTAATCATGTAAAATGATGTATGGTTGGCCTCACGCTAGCTCGTATTGACAATTCTAGGCTTGTTTTGTGGAAATAATGTATTTGCTGATTTTGGGACCATCTGGTGTCTAACCCCTTTAAATGTAACATGTTCAGGTATGTAATTCCATTAAAACAAATAACCTATACATGCTTGATTTCACAAAAGAAAATATCTTTACAATAATTTCCTTTAATTTAAACTCTCATACTCTTTAATAGGAGTACATTAAACGATTCATACCATAACAAAGATAGTGTGCTATGTCCCCATCATAAGGGTCTTGTTATTGTATGAGAAATTGGGGACTGCCTTTCAAATAACAACATGGCAATATCTCTCTCATATTTATACTCTGACAGACAGACAGACCCACCTCCAATGATGCTAGCACCCTTGTCGGTTATTGTACACCGGTCAAGATGTAGGACTTCCAGACTTTTAAGATCTTTCAGGAAACGCATGCCATCATCCGCTACCTTCGTGTTGCTTAACAACAGTTTCTTTAAGCTGAAATAGACGTTTGAGTATAGGACAAAAATCCCTCAGAGGCACCAATTTAAGGAGTCAGATAAAATCCACAACATGTCAAAAAGAATGAGTTCAATGTTCAAAATGGTTTTGCCTTGAGTTTATGTTGACTAACATGATATACAGTCAAAACTTGCTATGTTTAAAGTTGTTGGTACCTGGGGAAATAACTGATGTAACTGACATACAAAAGTGTATAACCACGGATCTATAAACCATGGTATAACTAAACCGTAAAAAAGCTTCTTTTTTTTACAAAACCATAACATGGTGATAATTGAGTTTGACATAGCGAATTTTAAAGTTTATTTCAAGCACTGATAATTTTCAATGGATATAATGCAGAACCATCCGGCACAAGAAATTTAGTAGTGTCTGACTAGTAGATAGTCCCTTTAAATTTTAAGATTCAGTGTCTGAGAAATAATGGAATGACAATGAACTCAGGCCTTTTTTCTGCCAATTTCACAGATCAGAATATCTGACCCATTCCCAATGCTAATATGTATATCTATTCCAAATTTCAAGAATAAAATCTTGAGAAGTAATTACTGTCACCAAAAGCCTGGTTTCTAGACTTACACCTTGCCCCTTAGCCTGGGTTTAAGCCTGGGAACAAATGGAAATTCATTCGGAACAATTGTTCATTTACCATTCATTATAAATGCATTTATCAGCACTTCTGGGTGACATTCATGATTCTTACATTACTCAGAGAAAAGTTGCCCAAAATTTTGTTGAGTATTTTTATTCCCAATATTGTCAATAACTGGTATAACATGTGAAAAAACTCAATTTCTGCAAGTACTTTGTCCTAAATTGATAAAAAAGGCATGAAATTTCTTCCCCAATCTGGAAACTTTACATCACAAAATTTCCAATTTATCTAAGGACTATTTCCCAAATTAGACAGAAAAAGCCCTAGAACTACTCGCTATGAATATTAATATTCATAACTGTTAAACCATTGAGGAGTTTTAAGAGTCATATACCCTGGACAAACACAAACATTTTGGATTCAATGCATTCTCTTGTTAAACGCAGTTGGTAATTATTCCGGGCGGTGTTAATCCGATTAGGTGTCATGTCAGTTGCTCTTCAACTAGAACTCAAAACTGATAATTACTAATATTTTAAACCATTTATATATCATAATATTATGACATAGAAAAAAAACTTACGTTTTTATCTTAGAAATTTGTTCCATTCCTTCATTCCCGATAAAAATATAGTTTGTTAGATCCAAGGCAACCAATGGAGACTGGATGAGATACTGCATGCCAGCATTTGTCGTGGTATGTCTCGATGGTAACACCAATGTATTTAGACGTAATCCTGCAATAACAATGGTCTAAACAAGAGCCTAATTATTGTACCTTAACAGAAATGGAGATCCTGAAACCCTCCTGCCCCAATTTTTTAGAAACTTCTTAAGCTTAACAGGCTTAAGTCGCTTATTTCAATTAGCAAAAAAACATACTGTTCTATTCGTGTAATGGTTGTTTTGACTGTCTTTCATGTATAGCCATAACAGTCACATATAGTACCAAATCACTATAACATGAAATCACATTAGGCCTGTAACCGGGTATATGAATTAATTGCTAGATTTTCATCCAATTTTTTCTTTTACATGGGGCGGGGATGACATTTTATTTTTTATTTTTCTTAGATGACTGTTTCAGAGTTGAATATGTGTTCATGCTCTTTCTTATTGAATAAGGGACCATATACATGTGCTTCTAGACCAACCATGAACATGATCGTAACGATTCCCCTTTTTTAGATGTGAATGTTATATATCAACACCTTAGGTATGAATAAACGCCATTCCTGAACATTACAGGGCAGTTAGGCAAATACAGACCCCAGTTCAACATTTAAATTTGAGTCAATAAGATTTTAGGGTCATCAGAAAAGAGAGCAGGCGGGTCGGAATGAAAATCTAGCTAATAATTCATAGTCGCCTTAAAGGGACTAGTTCATGTTTTATGTAGTCAAACATTGAATTTTTGAAGAAAAAAATGTAAAATGCGAACCAAAACATGAAAGCTTTATTGTTGATAATTATTCAAACCTATTATAGAAAATGCTCCATTTGGCCGAAATGTGTTAAAAAAGGTACTAAAATGAAATAATTTCAGGCTTGGAAATATAAAATTCTGTTCAAACGAGTATCAATCAATTGTTGGTTGGTTCATAAGAATATGTACATTAACTCAATTTTGATAGAGATTTAAAAACAACAACTTTAAACCATAATAAAATCGGTGAATGAGTCGCTTTAAAGCTGCTTTTAAGTTATTCAGAGATGTGAATTATAAACTTTGTTTTTACAGGGATGTCATTGACTTGGCAGGTGAATGGCTGAAACCATTTGGCGATGGGTTTTGGAGGTGCCTGAGGTCAAAATTAGGGGTTAGAGGGGGAGGGGGGGTAGAGGGGGTGAAACACCTTGCCACAGAAGCAAAACTGGCTTTAAAGAAGGATTTTTGAAGGCTCTCCTGACTTCAAATTTGAAGCACACAAGAGGATCAATACTCACAAAAAAAAAATGGGAAGCCATTATTGTAGGTCCGCGAAAATCAGGGACAAACCATATCCATGTTTTATGAACAAGTCATTAGGAGGAGCATACCAGATTTTATAACATTTAATCAGTAAAAGAATTTTTAATGTGCATTCTTTCAATCCAACCACTTACTTTGTATGTTATAAAGAGCCTCATCCCCATTTATATTCTCGGTGTTGGCGATGTTAAGTGATGTCAATGCCGATAGCTTAGACACGAATATCAGCGATTCCATGATTATGTTCGTATTTGCAAGGTTTATTGATTCCAATTCGACACACTTCTCTATTCCATCCAGATGCATAATCTGAAATAATAGTGCACAAAAAAAAAAAAAAGTAAAAAAAGCTCATTACAGTAGATTTAATACCTTAAAATCAGGGCAACCTTTGCTCATCAAAAGTGTCCAGTGTCATAACTTCCTTACAGAGGGACCTGTTGTGGAGGGCCGTGGTCCTGTTTTAAAACCCAGTGTCATAACTTCCTTACAGAGGGACCTGTTGTGGAGGGCCGTGGTCCTGTTTTAAAACCCAGTGTCATAACTTCCTTACAGAGGGACCTGTTGTGGAGGGCTGTGGTCCAGTTTTAGAACCCAGTGTCATAACTTCCTTACAGAGGGACCTGTTGTGGAGGGCTGTGGTCCTGTTTTAGAACCCAGTGTCATAACTTCCTTACAGAGTAACCTGTTGTGGAGGGCTGTGGTCCAGTTTTAAAACCCAGTGTCATAACTTCCTTACAGAGGGACCTGTTGTGGAGGGCTGTGGTCCAGTTTTAAAACCCAGTGTCATAACTTCCTTACAGAGTAACCTGTTGTGGAGGGCTGTGGTCCAGTTTTAAAACCCAGTGTCATAACTTCCTTTAATTACAGAGGGACCTGTTGTGGAGGGCTGTGGTCCTGTTTTAAAACCCAGTGTCATAACTTCCTTACAGAGGGACCTGTTGTGGAGGGCCGTGGTCTGTTTTAAAACCCAGTGTCATAACTTCCTTACAGAGTAACCTGTTGTGGAGGGCTGTGGTCCAGTTTTAAAACCCAGTGTCATAACTTCCTTACAGAGGGACCTGTTGTGGAGGGCTGTGGTCCTGTTTTAAAACCCAGTGTCATAACTTCCTTACAGAGGGACCTGTTGTGGCCGGCCGTGGTCCAGTTTTAAAACCCAGTGTCATAACTTCCTTACAGAGGGACCTGTTGTGGAGGGCTGTGGTCCAGTTTTAAAACCCAGTGTCATAACTTCCTTACAGAGTAACCTGTTGTGGAGGGCTGTGGTCCAGTTTTAAAACCCAGTGTCATAACTTCCTTACAGAGTAACCTGTTGTGGAGGGCTGTGGTCCAGTTTTAAAACCCAGTGTCATAACTTCCTTACAGAGGGACCTGTTGTGGAGGGCTGTGGTCCTGTTTTAAAACCCAGTGTCATAACTTCCTTACAGAGGGACCTGTTGTGGCCGGCCGTGGTCCAGTTTTAAAACCCAGTGTCATAACTTCCTTACAGAGTAACCTGTTGTGGAGGGCTGTGGTCCAGTTTTAAAACCCAGTGTCATAACTTCCAAACAGAGGGACCTGTTGTGGAGGCCGTGGTCCAGTTTTAAAACCCAGTGTCATAACTTCCTTACAGAGGGACCTGTTGTGGAGGGCTGTGGTCCAGTTTTAAAACCCAGTGTCATAACTTCCTTACAGAGGGACCTGTTGTGGAGGGCTGTGGTCCAGTTTTAAAACCCAGTGTCATAACTTCCTTACAGAGGGACCTGTTGTGGAGGGCTGTGGTCTGTTTTAAAACCCAGTGTCATAACTTCCTTACAGAGGGACCTGTTGTGGAGGGCTGTGGTCCAGTTTTAAAACCCAGTGTCATAACTTCCTTACAGAGTAACCTGTTGTGGAGGGCTGTGGTCTGTTTTAAAACCCAGTGTCATAACTTCCTTACAGAGGGACCTGTTGTGGAGGGCTGTGGTCCAGTTTTAAAACCCAGTGTCATAACTTCCTTACAGAGGGACCTGTTGTGGAGGGCCGTGGTCCAGTTTTAAAACCCAGTGTCATAACTTCCTTACAGAGGGACCTGTTGTGGAGGGCTGTGGTCCAGTTTTAAAACCCAGTGTCATAACTTCCTTACAGAGGGACCTGTTGTGGAGGGCTGTGGTCCAGTTTTAAAACCCAGTGTCATAACTTCCTTACAGAGGGACCTGTTGTGGAGGGCTGTGGTCCAGTTTTAAAACCCAGTGTCATAACTTCCTTACAGAGTAACCTGTTGTGGAGGGCTGTGGTCTGTTTTAAAACCCAGTGTCATAACTTCCTTACAGAGGGACCTGTTGTGGAGGGCTGTGGTCCAGTTTTAAAACCCAGTGTCATAACTTCCTTACAGAGGGACCTGTTGTGGAGGGCCGTGGTCCAGTTTTAAAACCCAGTGTCATAACTTCCTTACAGAGGGACCTGTTGTGGAGGGCTGTGGTCCAGTTTTAAAACCCAGTGTCATAACTTCCTTACAGAGGGACCTGTTGTGGAGGGCTGTGGTCCAGTTTTAAAACCCAGTGTCATAACTTCCTTACAGAGGGACCTGTTGTGGAGGGCCGTGGTCCAGTTTTAAAACCCAGTGTCATAACTTCCTTACAGAGGGACCTGTTGTGGAGGGCCGTGGTCCAGTTTTAAAACCCAGTGTCATAACTTCCTTACAGAGGGACCTGTTGTGGAGGGCTGTGGTCCAGTTTTAAAACCCAGTGTCATAACTTCCTTACAGAGGGACCTGTTGTGGAGGGCTGTGGTCCAGTTTTAAAACCCAGTGTCATAACTTCCTTACAGAGGGACCTGTTGTGGAGGGCTGTGGTCCAGTTTTAAAACCCAGTGTCATAACTTCCTTACAGAGGGACCTGTTGTGGAGGGCTGTGGTCTGTT
The DNA here is from genome assembly GCF_026914265.1 of Mya arenaria. Classification (NCBI taxonomy): domain Eukaryota; kingdom Metazoa; phylum Mollusca; class Bivalvia; order Myida; family Myidae; genus Mya; species Mya arenaria. Next base: position 40,308,940 of record NC_069122.1, on the reverse strand, counting down.
TTAAAACCCAGTGTCATAACTTCCTTACAGAGGGACCTGTTGTGGAGGGCCGTGGTCCAGTTTTAAAACCCAGTGTCATAACTTCCTTACAGAGTAACCTGTTGTGGAGGGCTGTGGTCCAGTTTTAAAACCCAGTGTCATAACTTCCTTACAGAGTAACCTGTTGTGGAGGGCTGTGGTCCTGTTTTAAAACCCAGTGTCATAACTTCCTTACAGAGGGACCTGTTGTGGAGGGCTGTGGTCCAGTTTTAAAACCCAGTGTCATAACTTCCTTACAGAGGGACCTGTTGTGGAGGGCTGTGGTCCTGTTTTAAAACCCAGTGTCATAACTTCCTTACAGAGGGACCTGTTGTGGAGGGCCGTGGTCTGTTTTAAAACCCAGTGTCATAACTTCCTTACAGAGTAACCTGTTGTGGAGGGCTGTGGTCCAGTTTTAAAACCCAGTGTCATAACTTCCTTACAGAGGGACCTGTTGTGGAGGGCTGTGGTCCTGTTTTAAAACCCAGTGTCATAACTTCCTTACAGAGGGACCTGTTGTGGCCGGCCGTGGTCCAGTTTTAAAACCCAGTGTCATAACTTCCTTACAGAGTAACCTGTTGTGGAGGGCTGTGGTCCAGTTTTAAAACCCAGTGTCATAACTTCCTTACAGAGTAACCTGTTGTGGAGGGCTGTGGTCCAGTTTTAAAACCCAGTGTCATAACTTCCTTACAGAGGGACCTGTTGTGGAGGGCTGTGGTCCTGTTTTAAAACCCAGTGTCATAACTTCCTTACAGAGGGACCTGTTGTGGAGGGCCGTGGTCTGTTTTAAAACCCAGTGTCATAACTTCCTTACAGAGTAACCTGTTGTGGAGGGCTGTGGTCCAGTTTTAAAACCCAGTGTCATAACTTCCTTACAGAGGGACCTGTTGTGGAGGGCTGTGGTCCTGTTTTAAAACCCAGTGTCATAACTTCCTTACAGAGGGACCTGTTGTGGCCGGCCGTGGTCCAGTTTTAAAACCCAGTGTCATAACTTCCTTACAGAGTAACCTGTTGTGGAGGGCTGTGGTCCAGTTTTAAAACCCAGTGTCATAACTTCCTTACAGAGTAACCTGTTGTGGAGGGCTGTGGTCCTGTTTTAAAACCCAGTGTCATAACTTCCTTACAGAGGGACCTGTTGTGGAGGGCTGTGGTCCTGTTTTAAAACCCAGTGTCATAACTTCCTTACAGAGGGACCTGTTGTGGCCGGCCGTGGTCCAGTTTTAAAACCCAGTGTCATAACTTCCTTACAGAGTAACCTGTTGTGGAGGGCTGTGGTCCAGTTTTAAAACCCAGTGTCATAACTTCCTTACAGAGGGACCTGTTGTGGAGGGCCGTGGTCTGTTTTAAAACCCAGTGTCATAACTTCCTTACAGAGTAACCTGTTGTGGAGGGCTGTGGTCCAGTTTTAAAACCCAGTGTCATAACTTCCTTACAGAGGGGGCTGTTGTGGAGGGCTGTGGTCCTGTTTTAAACCCAGTGTCATAACTTCCTTACAGAGTAACCTGTTGTGGAGGGCTGTGGTCCAGTTTTAAAACCCAGTGTCATAACTTCCTTACAGAGTAACCTGTTGTGGAGGGCTGTGGTCCAGTTTTAAAACCCAGTGTCATAACTTCCTTACAGAGGGACCTGTTGTGGAGGGCTGTGGTCCTGTTTTAAAACCCAGTGTCATAACTTCCTTACAGAGGGACCTGTTGTGGAGGGCTGTGGTCCAGTTTTAAAACCCAGTGTCATAACTTCCTTACAGAGGGACCTGTTGTGGAGGGCTGTGGTCCAGTTTTAAAACCCAGTGTCATAACTTCCTTTAATTACAGAGGGACCTGTTGTGGAGGGCTGTGGTCCTGTTTTAAAACCCAGTGTCATAACTTCCTTACAGAGGGACCTGTTGTGGAGGGCTGTGGTCCTGTTTTAAAACCCAGTGTCATAACTTCCTTTAATTACAGAGGGACCTGTTGTGGAGGGCTGTGGTCCTGTTTTAAAACCCAGTGTCATAACTTCCTTACAGAGGGACCTGTTGTGGAGGGCTGTGGTCCTGTTTAAAACCCAGTGTCATAACTTCCTTACAGAGGGACCTGTTGGGAGGGCTGTGGTCCAGTTTTAAAACCCAGTGTCATAACTTCCTTACAGAGGGACCTGTTGTGGAGGGCTGTGGTCCTGTTTTAAAACCCAGTGTCATAACTTCTTTACAGAGGGGGCTGTTGTGGAGGGCTGTGGTCCTGTTTTAAAACCCAGTGTCATAACTTCCTTACAGAGGGGGCTGTTGTGGAGGGCTGTGGTCCTGTTTTAAAACCCAGTGTCATAACTTCCATACAGAGGGACCTGTTGTGGAGGGCTGTGGTCCAGTTTTAAAACCCAGTGTCATAACTTCCTTACAGAGGGACCTGTTGTGGAGGGCTGTGGTCCTGTTTTAAAACCCAGTGTCATAACTTCCTTACAGAGGGGGCTGTTGTGGAGGGCTGTGGTCCTGTTTTACAACCCAGTGTCATAACTTCCTTACAGAGGGACCTGTTGTGGAGGGCTGTGGTCCTGTTTTAAAACCCAGTGTCATAACTTCCTTACAGAGGGGGCTGTTGTGGAGGGCTGTGGTCCTGTTTTACAACCCAGTGTCATAACTTCCTTACAGAGGGACCTGTTGTGGAGGGCTGTGGTCCAGTTTTAAAACCCAGTGTCATAACTTCCTTACAGAGGGACCTGTTGTGGAGGGCTGTGGTCCAGTTTTAAAACCCAGTGTCATAACTTCCTTACAGAGTAACCTGTTGTGGAGGGCTGTGGTCCTGTTTTACAACCCAGTGTCATAACTTCCTTACAGAGGGACCTGTTGTGGAGGGCTGTGGTCCTGTTTTAAAACCCAGTGTCATAACTTCCTTACAGAGGGACCTGTTGTGGAGGGCCGTGGTCCAGTTTTAAAACCCAGTGTCATAACTTCCTTACAGAGGGACCTGTTGTGGAGGGCTGTGGTCCTGTTTTACAACCCAGTGTCATAACTTCCTTACAGAGGGACCTGTTGTGGAGGGCTGTGGTCCAGTTTTACAACCCAGTGTCATAACTTCCTTACAGAGTAACCTGTTGTGGAGGGCTGTGGTCCAGTTTTAAAACCCAGTGTCATAACTTCCTTACAGAGGGACCTGTTGTGGAGGGCTGTGGTCCAGTTTTAAAACCCAGTGTCATAACTTCCTTACAGAGGGACCTGTTGTGGAGGGCTGTGGTCCAGTTTTAAAACCCAGTGTCATAACTTCCTTACAGAGTAACCTGTTGTGGAGGGCTGTGGTCCAGTTTTAAAACCCAGTGTCATAACTTCCTTACAGAGTAACCTGTTGTGGAGGGCTGTGGTCCAGTTTTAAAACCCAGTGTCATAACTTCCTTACAGAGTAACCTGTTGTGGAGGGCTGTGGTCCAGTTTTAAAACCCAGTGTCATAACTTCCTTACAGAGTAACCTGTTGGGAGGTTCATGGTCTGTTTTAAAACCCAGTGTCATAACTTCCTTACAGAGGGACCTGTTGGGAGGTTCATGGTCTGTTTTAAAACCCAGTGTCATAACTTCCTTACAGAGGGACCTGTTGTGGAGGGCCGTGGTTCTGTTTTAAAACCCAGTGTCATAACTTCCTTACAGAGCAACCTGTTGTGGAGGGCTGTGGTCCAGTTTTAAAACCCAGTGTCATAACTTCCTTACAGAGGGACCTGTTGGGAGGTTCATGGTCTGTTTTAAAACCCAGTGTCATAACTTCCAAACAGAGAGGGCTGTTGTGGAGGGCTGTGGTCCTGTTTTAAAACTCAGTGTCATAACTTCCTTACAGAGGGACCTGTTGTGGAGGGCTGTGGTCCTGTTTTAGAACCCAGTGTCATAACTTCCTTACAGAGGGACCTGTTGTGGAGGGCTGTGGTCCAGTTTTAGAACCCAGTGTCATAACTTCCTTACAGAGGGACCTGTTGTGGAGGCCGTGGTCCAGTTTTAGAACCCAGTGTCATAACTTCCTTACAGAGGGACCTGTTGTGAGGTTCATGGTCTGTTTTAAAACCCAGTGTCATAACTTCCAAACAGAGAGGGCTGTTGTGGAGGGCCGTGGTCCTGTTTTAGAACCCAGTGTCATAACTTCCTTACAGAGCAACCTGTTGTGGAGGGCTGTGGTCCAGTTTTAAAACCCAGTGTCATAACTTCCTTACAGAGGGACCTGTTGGGAGGTTCATGGTCTGTTTTAAAACCCAGTGTCATAACTTCCAAACAGAGAGGGCTGTTGTGGAGGGCTGTGGTCCTGTTTTAAAACCAAGTGTCATAACTTCCTTACAGAGGGACCTGTTGTGGAGGGCTGTGGTCCTGTTTTAGAACCCAGTGTCATAACTTCCTTACAGAGGGACCTGTTGTGGAGGGCCGTGGTCCAGTTTTAGAACCCAGTGTCATAACTTCCTTACAGAGCGACCTGTTGTGGAGGCCGTGGTCCAGTTTTAGAACCCAGTGTCATAACTTCCTTACAGAGGGACCTGTTGTGGAGGGCCGTGGTCCAGTTTTAAAACCCAGTGTCATAACTTCCTTACAGAGGGACCTGTTGTGGAGGCCGTGGTCCAGTTTTAGAACCCAGTGTCATAACTTCCTTACAGAGGGACCTGTTGTGGAGGGCCGTGGTCCAGTTTTAAAACCCAGTGTCATAACTTCCTTACAGAGCGACCTGTTGTGGAGGGCTGTGGTCCTGTTTTAGAACCCAGTGTCATAACTTCCTTACAGAGGGACCTGTTGTGGAGGGCTGTGGTCCTGTTTTAGAACCCAGTGTCATAACTTCCTTACAGAGGGACCTGTTGTGGAGGGCCGTGGTCCTGTTTTAGAACCCAGTGTCATAACTTCCTTACAGAGGGACCTGTTGTGGAGGGCTGTGGTCCTGTTTTAGAACCCAGTGTCATAACTTCCTTACAGAGGGACCTGTTGTGGAGGGCTGTGGTCCTGTTTTAAAACCCAGTGTCATAACTTCCTTACAGAGGGACCTGTTGTGGAGGGCTGTGGTCCAGTTTTAAAACCCAGTGTCATAACTTCCTTACAGAGGGACCTGTTGTGGAGGGCTGTGGTCCTGTTTAAAACCCAGTGTCATAACTTCCTTACAGAGGGACCTGTTGTGGAGGGCTGTGGTCCTGTTTTAAAACCCAGTGTCATAACTTCCTTACAGAGGGACCTGTTGTGGAGGGCTGTGGTCCTGTTTAAAACCCAGTGTCATAACTTCCTTACAGAGGGACCTGTTGTGGAGGGCTGTGGTCCTGTTTAAAACCCAGTGTCATAACTTCCTTACAGAGGGACCTGTTGTGGAGGGCTGTGGTCCAGTTTTAGAACCCAGTGTCATAACTTCCTTACAGAGGGACCTGTTGTGGAGGGCCGTGGTCCTGTTTTAGAACCCAGTGTCATAACTTCCTTACAGAGGGACCTGTTGTGGAGGGCCGTGGTCCTGTTTTAGAACCCAGTGTCATAACTTCTTTACAGAGGGACCTGTTGTGGCCGGCTGTGGTCCTGTTTTAAAACCCAGTGTCATAACTTCCTTACAGAGGGACCTGTTGTGGAGGGCTGTGGTCCAGTTTTAAAACCCAGTGTCATAACTTCTTTACAGCGGGACCTGTTGTGGAGGGCTGTGGTCCTGTTTTAAAACCCAGTGTCATAACTTCCTTACAGAGGGACCTGTTGTGGAGGGCTGTGGTCCTGTTTTAAAACCCAGTGTCATAACTTCCTTACAGAGGGACCTGTTGTGGAGGGCTGTGGTCCAGTTTTAAAACCCAGTGTCATAACTTCCTTACAGAGGGACCTGTTGTGGAGGGCTGTGGTCCAGTTTTAAAACCAAGTGTCATAACTTCCTTACAGAGGGACCTGTTGTGGAGGGCTGTGGTCCTGTTTTAAAACCCAGTGTCATAACTTCCTTACAGAGGGACCTGTTGTGGAGGGCTGTGGTCCTGTTTTAAAACCCAGTGTCATAACTTCCTTACAGAGGGACCTGTTGTGGAGGGCCGTGGTTCTGTTTTAAAACCCAGTGTCATAACTTCCTTACAGAGGGACCTGTTGTGGAGGGCCGTGGTCCTGTTTTACAACCCAGTGTCATAACTTCCTTACAGAGGGACCTGTTGTGGAGGGCCGTGGTTCTGTTTTACAACCCAGTGTCATAACTTCCTTACAGAGGGACCTGTTGTGGAGGGCTGTGGTCCTGTTTTACAACCCAGTGTCATAACTTCCTTACAGAGGGACCTGTTGTGGAGGGCCGTGGTTCTGTTTTACAACCCAGTGTCATAACTTCCTTACAGAGGGACCTGTTGTGGAGGGCTGTGGTCCTGTTTTAAAACCCAGTGTCATAACTTCCTTACAGAGGGACCTGTTGTGGAGGGCTGTGGTCCTGTTTTAAAACCCAGTGTCATAACTTCCTTACAGAGGGACCTGTTGTGGAGGGCTGTGGTCCTGTTTTAAAACCCAGTGTCATAACTTCCTTACAGAGGGACCTGTTGTGGAGGGCTGTGGTCCTGTTTTACAACCCAGTGTCATAACTTCCTTACAGAGGGACCTGTTGTGGAGGGCTGTGGTCCAGTTTTAAAACCCAGTGTCATAACTTCCTTACAGAGCTACCTGTTGTGGAGGGCTGTGGTCCAGTTTTAAAACCCAGTGTCATAACTTCCTTACAGAGGGACCTGTTGTGGAGGGCTGTGGTCCAGTTTTAAAACCCAGTGTCATAACTTCCTTACAGAGTAATCTGTTGTGGAGGGCTGTGGTCCTGTTTTAAAACCCAGTGTCATAACTTCCTTACAGAGGGACCTGTTGTGGAGGGCTGTGGTCCAGTTTTAAAACCCAGTGTCATAACTTCCTTACAGAGGGACCTGTTGTGGAGGGCTGTGGTCCAGTTTTAAAACCCAGTGTCATAACTTCCTTACAGAGCAACCTGTTGTGGAGGGCTGTGGTCCTGTTTTAAAACCCAGTGTCATAACTTCCTTACAGAGGGACCTGTTGTGGAGGGCTGTGGTCCAGTTTTAAAACCCAGTGTCATAACTTCCTTACAGAGGGACCTGTTGTGGAGGGCTGTGGTCCAGTTTTAAAACCCAGTGTCATAACTTCCTTACAGAGCAACCTGTTGTGGAGGGCTGTGGTCCTGTTTTAAAACCCAGTGTCATAACTTCCTTACAGAGGGACCTGTTGTGGAGGGCTGTGGTCCAGTTTTAAAACCCAGTGTCATAACTTCCTTACAGAGGGACCTGTTGTGGAGGGCTGTGGTCCTGTTTAAAACCCAGTGTCATAACTTCCTTACAGAGCGACCTGTTGTGGAGGGCTGTGGTCCAGTTTTAAAACCCAGTGTCATAACTTCCTTACAAAGGGACCTGTTGTGGAGGGCTGTGGTCCAGTTTTAAAACCCAGTGTCATAACTTCCTTACAGAGGGACCTGTTGTGGAGGGCTGTGGTCCTGTTTTAAAACCCAGTGTCATAACTTCCTTACAGAGCAACCTGTTGTGGAGGGCCGTGGTCCTGTTTTAAAACCCAGTGTCATAACTTCCTTACAGAGGGACCTGTTGTGGAGGGCTGTGGTCCAGTTTTAGAACCCAGTGTCATAACTTCCTTACAGAGCAACCTGTTGTGGAGGGCTGTGGTCCAGTTTTAAAACCCAGTGTCATAACTTCCTTACAGAGTAACCTGTTGTGGAGGGCTGTGGTCCAGTTTTAAAACCCAGTGTCATAACTTCCTTACAGAGGGACCTGTTGTGGAGGGCTGTGGTCCTGTTTTAAAACCCAGTGTCATAACTTCCTTACAGAGGGACCTGTTGTGGAGGGCTGTGGTCCAGTTTTAAAACCCAGTGTCATAACTTCCTTACAGAGGGACCTGTTGTGGAGGGCTGTGGTCCAGTTTTAAAACCCAGTGTCATAACTTCCTTACAGAGCAACCTGTTGTGGAGGGCTGTGGTCCAGTTTTAAAACCCAGTGTCATAACTTCCTTACAGAGCAACCTGTTGTGGAGGGCTGTGGTCCAGTTTTAAAACCCAGTGTCATAACTTCCTTACAGAGGGACCTGTTGTGGAGGGCTGTGGTCCAGTTTTAAAACCCAGTGTCATAACTTCCTTACAGAGGGACCTGTTGTGGAGGGCTGTGGTCCAGTTTTAAAACCCAGTGTCATAACTTCCTTACAGAGGGACCTGTTGTGGAGGGCTGTGGTCCTGTTTTAGAACCCAGTGTCATAACTTCCTTACAGAGGGACCTGTTGTGGAGGGCTGTGGTCCTGTTTTAGAACCCAGTGTCATAACTTCCTTACAGAGCAACCTGTTGTGGAGGGCTGTGGTCCTGTTTTAGAACCCAGTGTCATAACTTCCTTACAGAGGGACCTGTTGTGGAGGGCTGTGGTCCTGTTTTAGAACCCAGTGTCATAACTTCCTTACAGAGCAACCTGTTGTGGAGGGCTGTGGTCCAGTTTTAAAACCCAGTGTCATAACTTCCTTACAGAGGGACCTGTTGTGGAGGGCCGTGGTCCTGTTTTAGAACCCAGTGTCATAACTTCCTTACAGAGGGACCTGTTGTGGAGGGCTGTGGTCCTGTTTTAAAACCCAGTGTCATAACTTCCAAACAGAGAGGGCTGTTGTGGAGGGCTGTGGTCCTGTTTTAAAACCCAGTGTCATAACTTCCTTACAGAGAGACCTGTTGTGGAGGGCTGTGGTCCAGTTTTAAAACCCAGTGTCATAACTTCCTTACAGAGGGACCTGTTGTGGAGGGCTGTGGTCCAGTTTTAAAACCAAGTGTCATAACTTCCTTACAGAGTAACCTGTTGTGGAGGGCTGTGGTCCAGTTTTAGAACCCAGTGTCATAACTTCCTTACAGAGGGACCTGTTGTGGAGGGCTGTGGTCCAGTTTTAAAACCCAGTGTCATAACTTTCAAACAGAGAGGGCTGTTGTGGAGGGCTGTGGTCCTGTTTTAGAACCCAGTGTCATAACTTCCTTACAGAGGGACCTGTTGTGGAGGGCTGTGGTCCTGTTTTAGAACCCAGTGTCATAACTTCCTTACAGAGGGACCTGTTGTGGAGGGCTGTGGTCCTGTTTTAGAACCCAGTGTCATAACTTCCTTACAGAGGGACCTGTTGTGGAGGGCTGTGGTCCTGTTTTAAAACCCAGTGTCATAACTTCCTTACAGAGTAACCTGTTGTGGAGGGCTGTGGTCCTGTTTTAAAACCCAGTGTCATAACTTCCTTACAGAGTAACCTGTTGTGGAGGGCTGTGGTCCTGTTTTAAAACCCAGTGTCATAACTTCCTTACAGAGTAACCTGTTGTGGAGGGCTGTGGTCCTGTTTTAAAACCCAGTGTCATAACTTCCTTACAGAGGGACCTGTTGTGGAGGGCTGTGGTCCTGTTTTAAAACCCAGTGTCATAACTTCCTTACAGAGGGACCTGTTGTGGAGGGCTGTGGTCCTGTTTTAAAACCCAGTGTCATAACTTCCTTACAGAGGGACCTGTTGTGGAGGGCTGTGGTCCAGTTTTAAAACCCAGTGTCATAACTTCCTTACAGAGGGACCTGTTGTGGAGGGCTGTGGTCCTGTTTTAAAACCCAGTGTCATAACTTCCTTACAGAGTAACCTGTTGTGGAGGGCTGTGGTCCTGTTTTAAAACCCAGTGTCATAACTTCCTTACAGAGGGACCTGTTGTGGAGGGCTGTGGTCCTGTTTTAAAACCCAGTGTCATAACTTCCTTACAGAGGGACCTGTTGTGGAGGGCCGTGGTCCTGTTTTAGAACCCAGTGTCATAACTTCCTTACAGAGGGACCTGTTGTGGAGGGCTGTGGTCCTGTTTTAGAACCCAGTGTCATAACTTCCTTACAGAGGGACCTGTTGTGGAGGGCCGTGGTCCTGTTTTAAAACCCAGTGTCATAACTTCCTTACAGAGGGACCTGTTGTGGAGGGCTGTGGTCCTGTTTTACAACCCAGTGTCATAACTTCCTTACAGAGGGATCTGTTGTGGAGGGCTGTGGTCCTGTTTTAGAACCCAGTGTCATAACTTCCTTACAGAGGGACCTGTTGTGGAGGGCCGTGGTCCTGTTTTAGAACCCAGTGTCATAACTTCCAAACAGAGGGACCTGTTGTGGAGGGCCGTGGTCCTGTTTTAGAACCCAGTGTCATAACTTCCTTACAGAGGGACCTGTTGTGGAGGGCCGTGGTCCTGTTTTACAACCCAGTGTCATAACTTCCTTTAATTACAGAGGGACCTGTTGTGGAGGGCTGTGGTCCAGTTTTAAAACCCAGTGTCATAACTTCCTTACAGAGGGACCTGTTGTGGAGGGCTGTGGTCCAGTTTTAAAACCCAGTGTCATAACTTCCTTACAGAGGGACCTGTTGTGGAGGGCTGTGGTCCAGTTTTAAAACCCAGTGTCATAACTTCCTTACAGAGGGACCTGTTGTGGAGGGCTGTGGTCCAGTTTTAAAACCCAGTGTCATAACTTCCTTACAGAGGGACCTGTTGTGGAGGGCTGTGGTCCTGTTTTAAAACCCAGTGTCATAACTTCCTTACAGAGGGACCTGTTGTGGAGGGCTGTGGTCCAGTTTTAAAACCCAGTGTCATAACTTCCTTACAGAGGGACCTGTTGTGGAGGGCTGTGGTCCAGTTTTAAAACCCAGTGTCATAACTTCCTTACAGAGGGACCTGTTGTGGAGGGCTGTGGTCCTGTTTTAAAACCCAGTGTCATAACTTCCTTACAGAGGGACCTGTTGGGAGGTTCATGGTCTGTTTTAAAACCAAGTGTCATAACTTCCTTACAGAGGGACCTGTTGTGGAGGGCCGTGGTCTGTTTTAAAACCAAGTGTCATAACTTCCTTACAGAGGGACCTGTTGTGGAGGGCCGTGGTTCTGTTTTAAAACCCAGTGTCATAACTTCCTTACAGAGGGACCTGTTGTGGAGGGATGTGGTTCTGTTTTAGAACCCAGTGTCATAACTTCCTTACAGAGGGACCTGTTGTGGAGGGCTGTGGTCCTGTTTTAAAACCCAGTGTCATAACTTCCTTACAGAGGGACCTGTTGTGGAGAGCTGTGGTCCTGTTTTAAAACCCAGTGTCATAACTTCCTTACAGAGGGACCTGTTGGGAGGTTCATGGTCTGTTTTAAAACCAAGTGTCATAACTTCCTTACAGAGGGGGCTGTTGTGGAGGGCTGTGGTCCTGTTTTAAAACCCAGTGTATAAATTTTGTGGAGGGGATTCCTTAATATAAATTATAATCTACCAACCTGTGTACTTTCCAAGGCCAGAGATCTCAGATGTGGGGCCCCAGTGTGCAGTTCTCCAATCACATCATGCGTGATGGTTGTCCTGTTCAGTATGAGGTGTTGTAACGAGATGGGCGTGGTCTTCAAGAACTGTATTACGCCCAAGTCTGTGACTCCCGTCTGCTCCAGGTTAAGCCATGCCAAGTTGGGCATACCTAGAAATAAAGAATTAGTGATTGACAACTTATTTTACACTCTGACAATAACATATGTTCAGATTACTGTCAATAAACATTTTTTTACTCTACATTAAAATATCAATAAATTAATTTGAAACATCCTTTGAAGTTTATTTAAAGTATGAGTTTGGCTACAAACTGTATTTCGTACGCAAAACTATACAGCTTTTGACAAGAGTTGTGTGTCTATATAATTAATGTAATGTAAGAACTGACCCACAGGTTTAGCCATTGATGTTAAAGGGTAATTAGAGTTGGAGATACTTACTTGTTAACACAGCTAGACATTTGTTGGTTAGCTGTGGACAACTGCTCATATTGAACCTTTTCAACTTCTTGAGAGCTGAAATACAAGAATATGAAAACACTGAAATCATATTTATCTACATGTTTGGTTAATAAGCTGTATTAGTTATCTACATCTTTTAGAATAAAACAAGAAATGCCACAACGGTTTTGCTATTTATTAATTTTTATTAATAGTGACTTTGACCTTAACCCTAGGGGCCCAAAACGCATTTCCATTAAAAGTCTCCTTTAAATTTTTCCTATATACCAACTTAGGTCAAGATATGTATACCCTAACTAAAGTTATTCAGTTTCATATGTGATGCCAGATCCCGTCAACCCGAACAATGATGAACGTTATTCTAAAAACCAGGTTTCACAAATGTGAAAACCTGGTAATTAAAATTGGTTGAATTGATGGTTGGGGTGGAAATCGCTGTCATGTCACTGCTAGTCGCATCTGCCGGGGAGGCCACATGTTCGCACCACTTAGATTATTTTTGATTATATGATGAATAATGGCTTCGTAAAAGTCTTCCACATGAAATAAACCAAGATGAATCAAAAGTTCCAAGGTTCTAAACCAATCATATATGTAACTCTATTATATAGGAAACAGAATAATCATGAAAATACATATGTATCAAAAATATTTGAATTGTTTTACATTGGGTGTTTCAAAGGTACACTGTAACATAAATGAGCTAATATCAAAAGACAAAGAAAGACTTACTATTAAGACACTGCAAGCCCTGGTCTGTGATCAATGGACAGGCGTTCAAGCTTAAATGGTTCAGGTTTGTGTGTAACCTGGAAACAGATTTTACAAATATTCATTTTAATATTGCATTCTTACTCCAAAAAAAGCAGTACCACAATTAATACAATTGTATCAATTTACTAAAAAGGATGAATAGATAACAAAAGCAATGGTTCTTATGAATGGTACCATGTTTAATTTGACAGAAAAGCGCAGAAACACCGTATTTCTACCTTATGAGTCTATCGTTGATCACTGTAAATCTTTTAGGACCCACCAGTTATTAAATATTTATACATTTTCAGCTATTAAATACACAGTTACAATCTTGATATCAGTAATTAATATGTCCCATATATGCATTATATAATAAGTAGTTAAAGATTTATTACTCAAAATTTATGTTTCTTATACATGTGTATGTATTGATTTTAAATTTAATATACAAGTATCACTTTAAATAATGCAGACTGAAATCACATGAATTGAGATCCATCATCTGTATGCAGTATATATTATATACAAAACTTACCACATACATTTCTGACCATATAAATGTAATAAATAATTATTTAACAGAACCAAACTTATAAAATTATATTTTAATATTTAATTATATTTTAATATTTTTAGAACAGAACTTTACTTATAAAATTACAGTGCTCAAGCAAGGATCTGAAAACGGCAGGGTGCTAGGACAGAAAGGGCACATTTGATGAGCATAGAATGATCCTTAAAGGGGCACTAGCAAGGGTCAATTCTTATTGTGTATGTGTTGTTACTACTTTCACTACTAATACCTTGTTATGGATACTTTAGCTGTTAACTTAAGTGCCAAAATCATGTATATTTCTGATCTTTAAACTTATTTCTTAAAATTGACTTGATAAATATCAAATAAATATTAAATATAGATCATAGTCATCAAAGAGAGCTCTGTCAAGCAAAAGGGCACAGTGGGGCAGAGTAAAAAGGGCAGCAGGGTGCTCCCCCCTGCTATTTAGGCCTAGCTGAAGCACTGAAAATCATAATTATATCAATAAAAGTATAAGCTTTGCATCATACAATTCATTTAGGATGTTGAATGAACCATTACATGTAAAAAGACTTTCATGAAAAAAAAAAAAAAAAATCAAATTTTTTCTCCAGATTAGGAACAAAACCATTATTTTGCTAGGAGAATGGGTCCGTTAATCGGACCCGTGGGATCTATAGAAAAAAATCCGCAAGTCAGACAAAAAAAACTTGGTGTTATTGTCACTACCTGACAGAATGCAGCAACTCGTTGGTGACATAAGGATAGCAGTCCAGTACCAATTTCCTGAGGTAACTGAAATGAAAGGAGATTGAAGCAGGTTTTAAGCGTTCTTCAAAATGAAAAAGTTAATAAAATTAAATTCAATACTAAGAGTTTTGGAAATCAATTAAAATCTGACTGAGTTATAGAAGTTAAGATATTTCTTGTAAGAGGCAGCCATTTTAAGTGGTCATTAGTCATAATTAATTTGCTTAAAAGTTTATTTTTCTCTATAATTCATCTTACATACATCAACATTTTTTTCTTAACAATCGTTTTCTCTTTGATAAGAGAATCCCCTTAACAAAAAAAATAGTTAGCTTCAGCTTGCAAATAAATTTGTAAACATTTGAGTAAAACATGTATTTTAAAAAAAAAAAATGGTGGAAAGCCACTCCTGTCTCATAAGTATTCATGAATTATAATAAAAACTTACTTTTTGATAGATTTGAAAAATTATTTAAGTTTAGATATCTGTTCAATAACATAATAGTTTTTGATCAAGATTGTAGTTCCCTTTAAGTGCGTTACATGTTTCCAGAAATGTTTTAATACAAAATGAATGTTTTTTGTGTCAAAATTGTCAGTACCACCAAATAAATAATGTCTTGAGGCTTTGTGGTGATTGCAGCTTTTTTAAGAAAGAAATTTGCATTTTTGTAACCAGGAAATGAATTTAATCCACTATTTTTCATTATTTTATTGAATATCTGCTTTATCTTAGACTTAGGTAGTCTGAGGCATTTTGACACAAAAATAAAGTAATAATGTCAACAGACTTTTCCGAAAAAATGTGAATGCTTTGTGATCCAAAATCTGATAAAATATTCTTTCGTAAAACTTGGTCAATACCTTACTATCCCAAAACATGTCACAAAATTTTAATGTATGTTGTATGTAGTGTATGTTTCAATCTCGAAATAGATCATTCCTCAAAACTAAATAATACATGAACTTTTGAAATGTTTTAATTTTTGGCCTTCCCTACCAACTTTTGCACTTTGGAAGGCCCTTAAAACTTGATTCACATCATGATGTGTCTACTACAATTTACAGCAAAAATAGAAATGTGAAAATGTCAATACTTAACGTGTATGACCTTCTTCCAACCCTGCAAACATAAAGTCTGATCTTTGTTTTGTGTCCAAAATAGATAAGTTGAAATTTTACCAAAATGATTTTAAAACAGACCATGCTGATTAACTAAACCTTACCAAGGAATAAATGCATTCAGAGTTTTGGGCTTAAGCAGTTTTTCTTTGATCAGAAACTCGAGGATGATTTGCGCCATTTCCTCGGATATCCCAGCTAGACTAAGCAGTTGGTGTCGAGGGTCATTGAGTCTGTTAGCCACATTTTTAAGGCACATCTGGGCCAGACTGTGGACCTGGATACATAGACTGGTTTAATCACTGGTTTTAATATAAGGCAATAATTGTTCATTTGTCTGGCATATACCCTCCAAACAAACTTTTTATCAAACATGGCCAAGTGAATACTTGAATCTTTTTTACATTGTTACATTTGATCCTTTGAAGTGTAATTGTTCCTTGTTTTACTTTTGTAGTTGAACTTATATGATATGGCAATTTATTGGGTTCTAGAATATATGCATGCCCAGAACTAGGTTCCTGTTGTGGCCACCAGGCTGCAGGTGGCCTGGCTGCTTGTCCCACCTGAGCTCACTTAACCTAATATGAGGTCCAGAGGGCCCAAAACTAGGCACCGGAGGTCCACTAAGCTGCAGGACTGGTGTTCTAGGCATTTGTCCCACTCAACCAACACAAATATGAGGTCTATAAAGACAATAAGCTTTATTGTTTACCTGTGAGAGGGGTAGGGGTCCCGAGGGCTCAGAACTAGGTCCCCAAGGTTACCATTGGGCTGTTGGCGGTCTGGATGCTTGTCCAACCTGGGCTCTCTCAAATTGCACATATATGAGGTCTATAAATACAATGAACTTTATTGTTTACCTGTGAAAGGGATGGGGGTCCCAAGGGCCCAGAACTAGGTCCCTGTTGTGGCCCCAGGGCTGCAGGTGGAGGGGCTGCCTGTCTTGCTTGGGCTCTCTCAACTGCAAGAAAAAGTTACCAGCACACTTCCTGATAAAATGTTTTCCAAGCTGGGGACAAAATATTATATTTTTCAGATAGGAAAAGAAGTCCTGATTGTTGATGTTCAAGTAATATTTTCATTTCTGCATCGTTATCAAGCACATTTGAATTATACAGACATTCCTATGAGTCACAAGTTTGCAGGAAGCCTCAGAATTAATCATGATCAATTACACGTCAATAACATGTTACGTTAAGTTTTGGATTTGAAATCGCATCAACCTTCATTAATCATAAAAACGAGGGGGCCAGCTGTCACAAAATATGCCCATGGTATTTTTAAGACACCAAGTTTGGTGATAACTGGATAAACGTTTAATCAAATTTAGAGACAGGACACTGTAAATACAGTTTTTTTAACCACTTCAAGAATCATATATCTGTAGTTACTAAGGCGACACGGCTGGTTATCAAACCTGAATAAGATATACTGCCCATTCACCTTCTGACCACATTTGGTGATAAACAAACAAAGGCTTCTTAATTTATTAATCAGACAAGACAGGTATTTTAATAATTAAAGGGCGATAACTCTTCTGTGACTTAGGGAATATGCTAGTTATAGAACTTGTCCGAGATTTTGAAGATGTGTACATTCTGACCAAATTTGTTGATAATTGGACAAATTCTTGATTGGACACCAATTAAAATTTGTCATTGACTATTTTGAGAAGTTACCTGTCAATTCTGCTGCAGGCTTGTGGTGAGTCGCTTTGGAAACTTTGATGCCCCTGGGAAACGAGCCTCTGTGCAAACGCCAGTTGGTTTACCCAACTCCCTTGGAAAAAAATCTAAGACATTTTTAAACAACCTACCAGCAAGTTCCCGAGCTGGCCTGTCATGAAAGTCTGTTCGAAATCCTTGATGCCCCTCAGCAACTAGCCTCTGTCCTGTGCCACCGAATGCCTGATTGTTTGCCCCGACTCCTAGCCCTCCTAACATCTCATCCATGGCTCCTATACAAGGTGAAAAACATCATAAATGAAGTGACTGAAAGTCACAAGAGACTTAAATTTCAGTAGTTTTATCGAAATAGATTTTTTTCTATGTTCATTTAATTTATCTAGTATCTTTGCTATTCAAGGCTTAATTTATCAGATTCATCAACTAATTGCTAACAAATGACACTTGATTTTTATTAATCAGCTGAGGAAATGGTACAAGCTCATAAGATCTGCACTGGAAAAAAGTTTGCCAGGGCTTATCAGCCAAACTCCAGATCTCACATTAGAGAGCATACATATTACAATCTTCAAGACAAGTTGTTATGTCCAAATGTAGGATCTTGCTTATCCAAAAGGAAAGTATAAGGACTGGCATATGAGAAATTTTAATTACTTTTCTTAAGGTGACACTCTTATTCAAATTCAATTAATACATAAAATTATGTATAACAAACATAATTTTTAACTGATAAACCTTTAACTGCTTATCATATAATGCATTTATGGAAAATACTAATTACTGATCACAAGATTGTAACCGTGTATTTAACAGCAGAAAGCACAAAATTATTAAATGATTGCCGAATGCTCAAAGATTTACTGTGATCTACTATAGATTTATAAGGTAGAATTATCGTGTTCTATGTTAATTTCTTTCAAATTCTACTTGGTATCCTTTATAAGAAGCATCGTTTTCAGCATTTATACATCCTTTTTGGAATATTATAACAATATTATTAATTGAAGTAAATCTTATTTGAGAGACACAGTAAGAGTTCATCTTTAAAGAGTCAAGAGACTATTTGGATAAATCAGGTAATCTTACCCATAACACCAGGTGGGGGGGGTGGTATGTCATGACCCATGTGACCACCAAAGCCAAGCCCTGCGGGAGGGGGCATTCCGTGACCGTGTTCTTCCAACATTTCTTCTCCCTCTGGTTGGCCATCGTTCTCTCTCTCATCTCTCCCTCCCATCTCCATGGCGCCTAAAACACAACATGTTCAGACATTCTATAATCTGGAGACACTTAATTATATCATCACGTCACATGACTAAACCAAGGGCCACAAGAAAACATTAAGGCCATCGGTCACATGGTTTCTTATTAGGGTCCAAGATTACATTCAAGGGTCACATGACTACATTTTAAGGTCATATGATTACATTCTAAGGTCAAATGACTACATGCTAGGGTCACATGATTACATTCTAGGTTAAAATGATTGGTTTCTAAGGTCACATGATTAAATTAAAGGGCCACATGATTGCATTCTAAGGTCACATGATTAAATTATAGGGTCAAATGATTACATTCTAAGGTCACATGATTAAATTATAGGGTCAAATGATTACATTCTAGGGTCATACGATTAAATTATACGGTCACATGATTGCATTCTTAGGTCACATGATTAAATTTTAGAGTCACATGATGGCATTCTAAGGTCATATGATTAAAATATAGGATCACATTATTGCATTCTAAGATCACATAATTAAATTAGAGAATCACATGATTGCATCCTAAAGTCATATGGTTAAATTTTAGGGTCACAATATTGCATTCACATAATCAAATTAGAGGGTCACATGATTGCACTTTTAGGTCACATGATCAAATAAGAGAATCTCATGATTGCATTCAAAGGTCACATGATTAAATAAGAGGGTCACATGATGCATTCTAGTGCCAAATGTTTACATTCCAGGGTCACATTATTACATTCTTATATCACATAATTACATTTCAGGTTGACATGATTCCATTCTTTGGTCACATGATGTATTTTTTTTAAAAAGTCATTTTTAAGCCTTGGTTAACAGAATCAATTCAAATTCACTCCGAAGCAAATGTCCAGTCCATTGAGGCATCTGACTTTGAAATAAGTTATGTTTTCCAATTACTGGATTGACCAATGTTTAAATTTGATGTCTGGTAACCCCATGTATTTTGGCATCATTTGAACAGGTATAATGCTTGCTGATATATATATGTCAAATAAATTACCAAAGTTACATTTTATACTAAGGGCTATTCCAATTAAACATATAACCACCGGGGGGGGGGGGGGGGGGGCATATTTAAATTATGCCACCCCCCTACAGAAGCAAATTTTCCCTTGTGGGGTCCAAATTAGCGAAAAAAGACGCCCCCCCCCCCTCCCCCCTATTTTTTTAAGTATGTCTTAAAGTACAGGTCCTTTTCCTGTATATAAAACCCTTTCAAATGACACCGAAATAACATGGCATCACAAGAAATTGACTGTTCACATAATTATGCTTTGGGATACCTTATTAGACATGGTTTAATGTCCTTAAGTTATACTAATTTATTTTAACCTAATTGTGTTGAAAGCTAATAGCTTACACAATTACTTTTAAGTTTGTTTCAAGGCAGAATCCAGTACTGTGTCCTATTTGTGAGGCCATTTGTAAAGGGTACTGAACAAACAACCTCTTGGGTGAGAGGCAGACAACTATACTACTAGTCCACTATCACCCCGGTAGGTATTGAATTCACAACCTCATGGGTGAGAGGTGGACAACTTTACCACTAGACCACTTTCACCCTGGAAGGGATTGAACCCACAACCTCTTGGGGGTGAGACTGACAAGTATACCACTAGACAATTATCACCCTGGTAGGGATTGAACCCACAACCTCTTGAGTGACAGGCTGTCAACTATTCCACTATGGCCCCAGTAGGGATTAAGCCCACAACCTCGTGGGTGAGACTCAGAGGTGGACATCTATACCACTATGGCCCCAGTAGGGATTGAACCCACAACCTCTTAGGCAAAAGACGGACAAGTATACCACTAGACCACTATCACCCTGGTAGGGATTGAACCCACAACCTCTTGGGGGAGAGACTGACAAGTATACCACTAGACCACTATCACCCTGGTAGGGATTGAACCCAAAACCTCTTGGGGGTGTGACTGACAAGTATACCACTAGACCACTATCACCCTGGTAGGGATTGAACCCACAACCTCTTGGGTGAGAGGTGGAATACTAGACCACTTTCGCACCTTGCTTAGTTAAAGGTTCCCAGACATAAAATAACTCACTTGTTGGCTGTTCATCAGTGTCTAACGCAGTACCATGACCCCAGCGGTAGCCCCTAGGAGCAGCGTGAGCCCGAGGGGCTTTGGGCAAGTGGTCATGTGAGGGCTGGTGGTGACTGGGGGAGGGGATATGTTGGACAGAGCCTGTCTCCATGGGTTCAGGCGTGGCATGCTGTTCTTGTGATGATTCTGTCGGCTCTGGAATAATAAACTTAAGATTTTGAATAACATCTGATGTTATGTCGCAAAATGAGTTTAGACTGACATTAAGATTTGACTTTAGTATTTTTTTGTGATATTGAGGCCAGAAGCATTAGTTTAATTTCTCAAAAGCAGGAGGGTAACTTATTCTGTGTTTTACCAACCATCAAGTTTAGCAACTAAAATGCCTTTATTTTCAAAGCATGGAGAAAAATTGGGAAATAGCTTAAATTATGATGATGAAGGTGAAAAATCCCTACAACATTACACCTAGTGATATCTATTTTTGTATCTATGAAATTAAAGGTGCAGAAGAGGACAATATATTGCAAGCAATATTTGCCTGACAAAATTACACCAAAATCCATGAAGTATATTCTACAAACGGGAATGAATCTGTCGTTTCTGTATAACAAGAGATCCTGTGGGTGTAAGTCCCAGATCGGCCAGCGTGCGTGACATCTCCTCAATGGTAAACTCACGGCGGGGAAATGGCTGAAATGGAAACATGATTCAAGATCAGAGATAATGTCATGGTTCAAGGTCAGATTTAAGGTCAGTTTAAGAGCCTTGATTCAAGGTCAGATTTTAGGGCCTTATTAAAGGCCAGATTAAAAGGCATTGATTTAAGGTCAGAATTAAGGTCATCATTATAACACGAACTGTTATTTTGTGAGCATTTTCTGTAAGTATAGGTATGTATTTTGCTTGTCAGCCTTGTTTCCATTTGTTAAACATAGTCCAATAAAAAGCATTTTCAATTATAAAAATGTTTTTTAAGTAATCCTCAATGGTAAAATATGTAATGTAGCTGCATTCAGTATTTATTTTATTAAAAGGTCAAACTTAAGTCAAATAAGCTCATAGTTTCACTATTAACTCAATATTTATATAGTTTTTTAACTTAGATTATAGTACAAATGAAAATTTATGAAAGATGCAATGATAGATAAAGAGAGGATATAACATTAGAATAGAACATTAGTGGTCGTTCAATATGAAATGTATTAAAAGAGAAGTTCCCTAAATTGATAACAAAAGCTGTCACAGTATGTGATGAATGCCCCCGAATGTGACATTGACCAATGAACAAGGTCAGTACATGAAAAATTAATCTTGCCTTTACATGTCAAATACATATGGCAAGTTATTTTAAATTGCCTCTGAACATAAAAAATACCACCAATATTTGACAACCTACACTCTTATGACCTTATATTCAGCATTCCATTGTGAATAAACACTAAGTGTATCTTTCACCTTAGAGGTAGGGACATGGGTGTTGCACGCGACACGTCATCTTGATATGTCAAACACATGTGGCAAGTTATTTTAAAATCTGTCAATACAAGAAAAAGTTACAGCCCGGACACGACAAACTTTACTCTCTGTCCATATATGCAGCATTCCATTGTGAATAAACACCTAAGTGTGACCTTGACCTTAGAGGTACGGACAAGGGTCTTGCACGCGACATGTCGTCTTGGTATGTGGAACACATGTGGCAAGTTACTTTAAAATATGTCCATACAAGGGAAAGTTACAGCCCGGACAATGTCCTTATATGCAGCACTCCATTGTGAATAAACACCTAATTGTGCTCTTGACCTTAGAGGTAGGGACACGGCTCTTGCAGGCGTTATTTCATGATGACAACACCATTTATGATATAAACTGGAGTAAATTAGGCTTTACACAAGTTTCGATCACAACAACAACAACAACAGACCTGCATGAAAGAGAAGTTATTTATTGCATAGTTCTGGCCTGCAGCAAACTGCCATGCTGTCTCTAGCGAATCTGTAGGGCTGAATGAATGTCTCATCGATCTGCCATCTGGTAATCGTATCTACGAACAGGAAGAAAAAGAAGACAATCCTTATAAAATGTGGTTTAAAAAGACCACGTGGGGTATTATAACAACAGCAGTTAATCATTTATTATCATTTATTGTTACAAGTACCGGTAACCAAATTGTTACGACACCAAACAACCCTGACATAAGTAATCACAACTTTTAGACAGCGAACAGAGGAGAAAAGTGGGCAATCCTCATAAAATGTTGTTTTCAAAGGGCATGTGTCAGAGGAAGAGCAGTTAACAGGGATGCCAACTTAAATTTGTCAAAAAAAGAGGAAATCAGTACTAAATAGGCGTATCCCCATCACACTCAATACATTTTTATTTTTTTTGTATAGATCAAGATAGAAGGCAACAATTTTTAATTTTTCCGTTTTGTGGCCAAAAAAGAGAAAATCAGCTGAAAAAGAGGAAAATTGACATCCCTGTGTTCATCATTCATTCCCATTTATTGGTACAAGTAACCTAATTGATATGAAGCCAAACTTTCCCAACATAAATAATCATAACTTAAACAAATGGAGAGATTTCCTACTTTCATGGATTATAATCCTGGACAAACAACTATGTAAACTTTGATTCAATATATTCTTTATTACAGACTATAATAGAAAAAAAGAAGTTAATTTTAGGTGATTTAAGCAGCATACATGTATCAATTGTGTTCCCATTCCTAACCAAATATTAGTTAATAAAAACCCTGTATGTACCCTAAAACTAAAACCTATGTTATGATCAAGATCTACCACCTGAAGCAGACATGTAGAACTGGCTGTCGTTTCTGGTATCGGCACTGTAGCAACGCTGGGTTGTTCAGTGTCGGCAGAGGCTTTCATTTCCTCTGTGTGGACAGGGGCATGCATAAGTCGCTTCTTTTCCCGGTCTCCCGCAATCTCGTTTAATGCTCTCGCATGGGCCTACAATAATAATCTGCATATTTACACTATTTATCCGATGGTTAAAAAAATTGATAATGTTAACAACGTTGAACGTGATCATTGTTAACTTTCAAATATTTATTACTCTGAAAATTCCACTAATACATTTTTTATCTTCAGTTCTCCTTATACTGGGACAACTGTTTCTGCTCTGTTTGTTTGATTATAATATATGAGCACACCATTAAATAGTTCACCATTTAAAACTTAACAAAGATCCCGTTAACAATGCTGTTGACATTAACAAAGTTCTGAACGATCAACCCATTGGGCTTATGTGTCTATCAACATTTCTTAATGCTAAGATTCATATACATATATATATATATATATATATATATATATATATATATGTATATACATACAATATAATATATTAATATATCATAGGCAGTAGAGCTTTCATAGCAACGAACATGAAACCATTTTATACAGTTTAAAAATCTGCCAAAATCCATGTAAATATATATATAAACCAGTTCAAGAACCATTTATCGTTCCTGTTTGATAACCAGTACTAATTATTGACAAAGCTTCGAGTGGGCATCACAGCACAGACCTTCTGACCCAGACAGAAATGAGCTTACCACTTGGCTATTGTCAATATGCCCTACAATTTTTCATTGATCATCTACCTCTTTTTGTCGGCGTTTGTCCATGATGGCCTGCTTTTTAGCCTCTTCATATTTCTTGTGTTCAAATCTCTCTTTATACTTCCTCTGTTCTTGGTTCAAATGATATCTGCTAACCATGTCACTATCTGATTGGCCAGTGTCACTAGAGACTGTTTCTGATTGGCTGGTGGAAGATATTGACATTGGAGTTTCTGATTGGTCAGTGGTACTTTTGGAGGGCTCTGACTGGCTAGCCTCTGGTATTGGGTGTGGCTTTTGAAAGGGAGCTGCAGCCCTATTGTTAAAATCTGAAGATACCTAAAATAAAGTGAGATAATGTTATAAACTAAACTGTATCAGTATAATCGAAAAATTTAAAAACTATATTTATCAGTATACTCAAATAAGCATTAATCCAAAATGTTTCAATAAAGTTCCATGTCGATTTTAGTCATAAACTGAAATAACCTTAGTGCCATAGTTCCATTATTTTGCTATGTATTTGTGTGAAATGAACTTAAGCCAACAATGAATTTGAACATGAAAATGAGGAATTAAAAAAAAACATGAACGATGTATTGCCATATGTGCATTGATAAAGATTTATGATAATTGAAGGACTAAAATCCTTTATTGAAATGGCCCCCAGACTTACACCACGCAGTCTAAGGCTTGGCCCTGCTTGCTGTGTTGGTCCAGATAGATTAGCTGTCAACCCTGGTTTTCCTGCAACTAACCTGTGAAAAAATACTGTCAATTATAGTTCTCCTTTATTTATAAGTTTCATGACAGCCTACACAGATATTAGCTTACACAGATGTCAGTTTACATAGATGTCAGCTTACACAGATGTCAGCTTACACTGTCAGCTTACACAGATGTCAGCTAACACCGATATCAGGTTACACTAATATCAGCTTACGAAGATATCAGCTTACACAGATATCATCTTACACAGATATTAGCTTACACAGATATCAGCCTACACAGATACCAGCTTACACAGATATCAGCCTACACAGATTTCAGCTAACACATAATTATATCAGCTTACTCAGATTTCAGCTTAAACAGATATCAGCTAAAACAGAAACTTACTTATCAGGGTTTTTCAGGCTTTTAGCAAAGGCTAAATATAGGCAGCATTTAAACATGAATATGAAAACCTGACCTTTTGTCAGCAGTCTCTTATCACTTATTTCCATGCATTTTCGCACAAAGTGGATTGTTCCAAGATAAAAAGTAAAAAAGTTGTCAAAACTTTATATCTGTGAGGGAACAGCTTTAAAAAATCCTGAGAAATGTTCTTTAAATGTGGGAAATAGTTGGTCGGAAATTCCAAAATTGATGAGAAGCGCCCTTTTTCTCAGTTTTTAAGTCAGGTCCTTTTTCCCAAAGAAGCTGGAAAAAAAATCAGCAAATATCGAAATTGTGGAAAATTGAGATTTTTTTAGGACTAATGCAAGAATTGCAATTCAATGTTAGAACATGTATTATACATTACCAGTACTGAAAACTTGCACTAAGCAGAAAATTTCTATAAATTTATGCTGAAATCTAATTTTTGGTAGCCAGTGACCTTGAATGGGATTGGGATTTCAGATTGTTTCAGAAAGATATTGAAATTCATATTTTGAAAGGAAATCATACTTTACCAATTTCCTCTTGGGTATTATCTAGTTTGAAATTCGATAATTTCTACATACCATTCCACAGCTGCTTCGACAGAAGTCTTTCCAAAATTGATGGCATCTTGGCAATCCTTCAGATCAAAACCCATGGCCATCAGACCGACTATCGTCTCATCTTGGCTCTAAAAAATTGGAATGTGAACTTTTTATAAGACTTAAAAAAATATGGGTCAAAAGAGAGTTTATATTTACATTTATATTTCTCATCTAAGGCTATTTGAACATTCATATTTGGTTTATAGACAGAAAACTTTCTCATTACTGCTTGAACATCAAAAACTCTGTCATAACTGCTCAAACAACAGCAGCTCTCTCATTATTGCTCCAACATCAACAACTCTCTCATTACTGCTCTAACAACAACTTTCTCATTACCGCCTAAGCAACAATTCTCTCATTACTGCTTAAACATCAACAACTCTCTCATTACTGCTAAAACAACAGCATGCTTTTATGGCTTTGAAGATTTTTTGCATTGGTTTGCATATAAACACAGCCACGGACCTATAAACTATGGTTTATAGGTCCGTGACACAGCTGAGCATTTAAATTATTTTGGAATGGCTTCTTACAGCAGGTTCCTTACAAAAATTTGATATTAATTCATTAGTAAATAACATTAAGCTTAAATTAATTGTGCCTTGTGTTGAGTGCTGCCGTTTACAAATTAAGTGCGTAAAAGGAACCACTCAGTGAGTTTAAAAAAAAAAAATTATTGCCTGTGCCTGTTCAATCAAAACAGCAATTTATAAGCTTGTCCGAGCTTTTTATTTGTTTATAACACTTTTAATACTGAAGATTATAATCCATTGACTTTAACACTACTTTTCACAAAAAATGTGTATTTAGCATTTTGAAAAGCTAAAAGTAGACCAAAATTAATACCCGAAAGAGAATGACAAGAGTGCTTCCTGCAAAATAATCCTCCTGACAAAAAAAGAGTGTCACCTGATGACCAGATTTTGTTTTGGGCACAAAGACAGAAATTCTCTGAAAGTTTGTTTGTGAATAGTCTCTGGAATGGAAATACATTTAAAACAATGCAAAGTGGACTTCACAAGTTTAAATTCTAGGCAAAAAGAAATTCAGTAGGGGGAAAAATGAAGATTTTTTACCAATTTTGGTGAATAATGGACGATTTTTTGCAATGGAAACAGCGGACATTTGGCAGTAACATTTACAACAACATGACTGGCACTCAACACAAGGCACTACCATGATACTGTCATCATTTACTTTTTTGTTTTGCCTTTTTCGGTAATCTGCCAACAGTTCTGCCACCGAATGACACTATCATTACGATAATCATATATTTCATAAGACGACAAACTTATTTGCACTGCTTCCTCTCTTGACTTATTAATTTATACGCAGCTGCAAGGTGCGTTTAATGAAAATGACTTGTGATGAACCCTTCCCAACAATGACAACATGTTATATAAGGTAGTAAAATTTTCAGTCAGGTTTTTGAGAACTTCGGAGAGATTTTCACCAGTCAAAACTGACACCTGGAGTCATGTCCTTTGACAGCAATGTTTGTGAATTTTAAATAGTCAAAGATAAAACGCAATCACAATGTATGCTTAAAATATTTGTCTTACTTCTTCTGAAACTGCAAATTCATCATAATGACTATGATGATGCGAATTTGGTACGAACCATACTGAGTATGAATCACATCAGTTAAAAAGTGCTTTGAACGAAAAGAATCTTCACGTAGCGTTCATTTATTTAATCTGGAGAATATCTTTTTCGTTAAATTACCTGAGTTACTGAAGACATTTGGTCAGCAAACTGGTTTTACTTTCTGTTTTGTTTATTATGTTTTTTTTACAAGGGAGCCCACTCTATGAGACTATCGATTTACTGGTTGCAGGTCAAAACGTCCCCAGGTTTAAACGTCCCCATTTTGGTTAAAACGTCCCCACCAAAAGTCAAAACGTCCCCATTGGCTGGTCAAAACGTCCCCACCGGAATTATTGTTTAATATATACATGTATGTTAAAATAAAACTAATAAATGATTTTTTTTATTTCAGCAAATCATGTGATTACTTATGTGATTGGGACATCCAGTACCGGGCGAAACAACAGGCAATTATCATGGGCGACACACCAGGCTCTGTCCTTTTTGTATTACATATGAAATAAACTATTTATTTACTTTGTTTGTTTTTTTCTTTTAATTTCTTTGATGTACCTTAATAAAATAAGGAAGTGTGATCGCAGTCTGTAGCTTATAGATAATTATGTATCATTCAATGAAAGTAGCCGATGTGTTTGATGTACGTAATTGGATGAAATTAAAGAAGTGTGAATTTGTTTGTTGCAATAATTAGGTATCTTGTAAATGTGTTGTATATCTGGACATTATATAGTTATTTGTGTTTGACAATGTCTCATTTCCCGTGCATCGCATGTGGGAACAACGTGAGAAGGAATCAGCATGGGATCCAGTGTGAAAGCTGTGAGGAATGGCAGCACCGAACGTGCAATTCAGGTAAGTGGAGATTATACACCACGTGTTAAATGTCTAGTATCCGATAACCTGTCAAAGATTGAGAAACCTTCATCACTGTTGTATATTTGGATATATAGTTAATGAATATAAATACCTCGGATCTTTTAAAAAATACTAAGTACATATTACTAATCAGGCTATATTAGAGCAATGTACAGTTTATTACGGAAAGCAAATCGCTTTCGTTAACTCTAGACTTACAAAATGAAACCTTTGATAAACTATGAAACCTATGGAAAGAACGGAGTTCAACTTCGATTTGATATTTTTTTTATTATTAGCTAGTTTTGTATTGCATCCTTTCGTAATGATATTTGAGATAATGGGTCTTTACTATAATGTCTACGTAATACAATAAATACAACATGCATATGATATGTATTATATGTGAAATTTAATTATTTTACAAAATGTACTACTAATGCAACATCTAGTGAAACATCAAGAAAGTTAGTTTTCTCAATTTTATTTTAAAGAACAGTGTTACGATGGACATAGGCCATGTTCAATGCTTAATTTCTTAATTACAGTGTTAATTTGACCTAGAGCACCACTTTTATTTATTATTATTTACTAAACTTATATACATTATATGGTGAACTATGAGTTCCGTTGATAGTTATCCGCATACTCCGAATGGTTAAATATTATATTGGGCAAAAATACTAAAATAACATTACGTATGGTGGCAACAACTGGGATCACCAAGTTAAAATTTCTGTCTTAAAATATAGAGTCGTTTTGTACTGTTATATCGGAATAATATACATGCATGTAATAATATCTCATGCTTATGTCTTTTATACATAACACACCTTTGTTATGTTTACCACTTTTCATATTTGTAAGTTTAAAGCCGAAATAAACGTATCGTATCGTAAAACGTATCGTTAATACCAAATTATATTAAACGTTATTTAGGAGTTACAACTGCTTTTGTTAAGGCACGTGGCTGTCATTGTGTTTACAAGGCCACTATTGTATAGTGTCACTTTTGACACCTTTGGACCCTATTTTCATTGTTCATGGACAATTACTGGGGATTAAAAATAAATGTATCAAATACTAATGCAACGATTTTTGAAAATGGAATGGCAACGCATATAGACTTTCAATTTGCTGTCGTTATTATTTATGTACGAGACTTATGGGATTTTGTGTTTCAAGAACACTTTTTTACTGGTGTATGTCAGTGTGCAATAGGTTTGTAGATCCGTGAGTCTGCTAATGTTAATAAAAGTATGTAGAAGTGTGAATGTTGATTATTTATTGTCTTTTTACTGCGCCTAATTTTAAATATTCGATGTATGTATTTTCATTTTTCGTAACATATGTATAAAATGACTGTTTAAAATATATATGTTAACTTATTTAGTCTATATTCACTTCATTATGTTATTTTATATGAAAACAATAACTTAAAAGATAAATAAAATATAAGTTACGAAATGACTTTAGGTCGGGTACGAAATGATTATCTAAAGGTTACGAAATGACCAAAAATCTGAGGGTACGAAATGACTAGGTTGCGAAACCAAACCCAACCAGTTTTGTTTGGGAAGTACAGGATCGATGTGCTCGTGCAAATGGATGGGCGCCAATATTGTGTTGGTATTTGCACACTTGTGACAGGATCATGGGAAGAATAAAAAGGACGAAACAACACATGAAAGCATTATTGAGGCTTTGAAGTACGCCGTCCGCCACCTGCTGGTATCGTGAACGTTCACATATGTTGATGGTTATGGTAAGACCAAATCTTTCAGTTTCCATTTCAACGGTAGGGTGGGTATCTTTATTCAAACATTCAAACATCTATTTAACAGTGTCCATGTACTTTTATATCATGATTTTATTCGCTGTTGA
This sequence comes from Mya arenaria, assembly GCF_026914265.1. NCBI lineage: Eukaryota > Metazoa > Mollusca > Bivalvia > Myida > Myidae > Mya > Mya arenaria. Next base: position 40,279,345 of record NC_069122.1, on the reverse strand, counting down.
TCAGCTTTTAAAGTTTCGTGAGAAAATGCACAAGAAAATGCAATAACAAACAAAAATCGCCAACTGTGGCAAACACGCCCATGTTATTCTTAGTATACCGAGTGTGTTGATATGTTGTACAGCCAAATTTAGAGAGTGGAAAGTGTAAATACAGTTTTTGTCAATCCAAGGGTCATAACTCTGGAGTGACTTGGCTGGTTATTGAACTTGATCGAGATATTTTGCCAATAACCATTCTGACTAAGTTTGATAATTACTGGACTAAAGCTTCTATAGTTATTGATCAGACAAAACCCTTTTGTTTTAGGTTGTTTTTTTTTAATTAAAGGGTAATTACTCTTAAGTTACTCGAGCAATATGGCTGGTAGTCGAATTTTTCCGAAATATAATGCCAGTACACATTCTTACCAAATTAAGTGATGATTGGACAAATGCTGCTTAAACTATGTTCGGATAACACACTGGGCGACAGCAATACAGTACCTTTAGTACGTCCCGTTCTATAGACAGGTATATGAATCGGTCTCATTAGCGGGGTGGTCGTGAAAACGTGGTGGTCGATATAGGGTTTTTATTGTACAACTCCTAGGCATGCCGGTCAGGAATACCCTAAAATCAAAAGAGCTGAATAGAACGATTGACGATTAATCGTTATTTCAAAAAAGGTTTTCAGTTGATGATAAAACAGCTAACAGACGAATAATCTCACCTTTGCTACAAGGTTAACTTTTTTATATTGTTGTCATTTTAACCCTTACCATGCGGGGTCCGATTATATTCGGACCGAGTTGTGTGTAACCCGATCCATGCTAAGTCCGGATATTTTCGGACCGGGATATTTACCATGGGATGTTCAACAAATCCACTTCAAATTCTAATCTTGCAGCAAATTACCACATCAGTACATAAAAATCACATAGCAAAATAATAAATCTAGCATGTGACTTAATTTTATGTACCAATAATAGTAAACTGACAGAGAAATCCATAATTATGTATCGGATATTTTTATTTTCTCCCAACTCCGCCATTTTGAGTATGCGTTCACAGGGCATCTATACTTCATGCTTGTTTATTTTTCATTTTAAAGACTATTCCTTGATTACAACAACAAATCTCACTTAAAGTGAAATGTCAAGTTCATTACAATTTGTAATGGACGTATTCAAAATAGTTTTCCGTATTGTTTTATCTAAATGTTATGCAGTTACAAATCTCGGCATCAGTAAATGTCAATGACACTTGTTATGTGTTCAACTCTTTCATTGTTTTTACACTATATTAACTCAAACATGAATAAACATGTAGTTTAGAATAAACACAAGCTTTACATTGACTCAATGACAAGTATTTCCAAACCATTCTGTGATTTAAAATCCATAAACACCACCGTCCGAAATTGAGATTAAATTGTGAAACTAGGTCACCGGTGTCAACTTAGAAAATTTACTTACGATTTCACCACTCACACTTAGAGCACTGTTATTTGATATTTAACCATAGAATGTTATAAAATGTTTTTCTTACACATAATTTACAGATATTTGTGTCTACATATTCGATGGCAGCCGCTGACACTTTTATTTTTTATCTATAAACAACAATATTTGCATGACCTAAATTGGCGGGGATAAAACAACAATCACGTGACAGTTATTGTTTACCAGTGTCGGCTGTTACATTTGTCAATGCTTATTGCTATTGTTATTTTAACAACTCCTGCATATTTTAATTTATTATTTTATACAAAGAATGATATGACTGCTATCGTTTAGCCCTAGTCGAAAAAGAACAATAGTTCATTCAAAAATGTCACAAGTTTTTACTTTAATCGGATGCTGTTTTACATATCCGCAAGTCATATGGGGGCCAATTATCCGCATGTAATCTTTTGGTTACTTTACACATGATAGTTATAATTAAATTGGTGAACAGTGCCTATTTGATGAATGTTGACCAATTAATAAACATTTCGACTCATTTTAAACTTAAAACGAATTAACTGGTTTAATACATTTGGCTGCTGTCATCTGGAGAATGTTACAGTAGAGTAGATTTTAATTTTAACAAACCAATTAAGGTACACCTTAATTACAGGCTCCAAGTTTACACATAAGGATGTGGGACAACTTCACCTAAAACAAAACACCATATTAACACTGCTTATTTTTGTAATGTGCCCCCACCCCCCTCCCAATCACCAGGTGGCAAAATACCTGTAAGGTTTTACAAGGGGAAAAAAGGACCAAAGCATGAAATAAACACCCCTTAACCAAAACACCTCTATTGTCACTTATAAATGTATTCCTTATGAGTATGATGTACAATAGTATTATTTATACAGAAAATGAAACATTACTTTTATCAATAAAAAAATCAAATGTAAAAAATGTAATTGGCAATAACCATTCTTATGAATTTATTTATTATATATGTCATATGATAACAGCTAATTAAGGAATTTTAACACAGAAAAAACTACCTAACATAATATGGATTTACATGTTTATTTAAAAAAATAAATAAAAAAAGGAAATAATCACACTCTTTGTCACTAAAATCAATGTTTGTTATTAAATAAAAAAGGCAAAACATGTTGCATCTCATGAGAGCTTTTCATCAACATTTACAATATGAACCAAAATTATGTTTTTGCATACATGCACAAGAATTCTGAGAAATGACAAGTTAAATCATTGCATAAATGGCAAGTAACTTTAAGCAGAGATGTGATTTAACATTCTGCCATAATTGTAAGAAAGGTGGATACATTTTATTTCTTCAAAGTTGCAGTTATTTTTACCAAACTTTACATTGCATTTTATAAATATGTACAAACAGTATGGTGTTGAAACATGAGTATACAGACATGTTAATGTGTGCTTTATTTTGTTGGCCCTTCGGTAACATTAAACCACCTGATAACTAAATAGTTAAAGTATAAAAATTATGATAGTTTGCTTACAACATGTATATCTCTCTATGTATATCTCTCTCTGTTTTAATGTTATCATAAGATGAAATAATATCAAATGTATTAGAATATACAGTACTACAATGAAATTATTTATGCACAGCCATCCAAGAACTATAACTATTTGATTTGTTAAGGCAGAGCAAGTATTTTTTAAGCTGTAAATAAAGTAACACTTGCATGTTTAATAATAAGAAAGCTATATGATATGTTATGTATAGAACTATACCAATGGGCTCGATAGGAATTTCCTATTCGCCTCTCTCATAGAGAACCTGCGTTCAATTCCCAGCCTAGGCGAGTGTGAGTTTGGTTAGTGGTCACCAAGTTGGACGAGTGGGCTTCTTTTCCGGGGTTTCCAGTTTCCCCTAGTACACAAGACCCACTCTCTGGTATCATTGTGCCAATGAGAGTTGCAAATACTTGTTTCACAATTGTGAAAACAAATAAGTTTAAACTAACACTCCCTTTATGAATTCAATAAGTTACAAAATTAACTACTTACAATGGTACCAGGGTGGATGGCATAAAATGGGTTCTTTCCCCCCCCCCCCCCCCACCCCACCCCACCCCAAAAAATGTAAGCAATTTGTAGTCTGAGATGTTGCATTTTGAATGTATAAAATTACTTTTTATCTTATTTCTCTGATATAGAAGAAGTAAATTTGAACAATGTGAGGGGCGTTGCCTGGTGCACATCCCCCACTAGTGCAGTCAGTGGGTACAATGGGCAACTTGTTTTTAAGTATTGGTTCTATCCTGTCAATCTAAAGTAACTGCTTGTTATTGTTTATTCAGTACATGTACATTAGAAGATGCGATAAACTTCTTTTTCACTATTTTAAAGCTCATTTAATTATATACCATATGCACTTTTGATACTGTCCTTATAACCAAGTCTTGAGTACTGCTACTAAAGAAGACTAGTTCAGTCGCTGGTTGGAAATAACAAATATAAACATTTGTTTCCTTTAAGAAACATGATTGTACTTATAATATTTAATTAATACTGGTCAAAAGCATGTTTTTGATTCATTGTCTCATGTTGTGTTTATGCAGTCTCAAATGACTACAACTTAAGAATCGTATCTTATTGGTATACTGTTCTTTTAAAAAAAAACATAGTTGATGTTTCCATAGCAACCTTTTAAAATTGAAATGAAATGACTGAAAGATACATAATTGTGGAATGTTTATTTATCAATCATGCTCCCCTTCAGTAATATTGTAATATCAATTTCATACTGGACTATTGTTTTGTGATCCTTTAAACAGGGTATCAGGTCTGTGCCATTAGTATATTGTTAACTGTTCTTCTTTCCATAGCTAAGCATCACTAAAATACCGTAATGTGAATTTTTATTTGCTGAAAATTATTTATTATGACATTAAATTAGATAAAGCAGATACATATTCATAAAATAATGGTAATGTAGTCAATAAAAAACCTGAACATTGGTCAAATTCTTTAACTTTGGTATGAATATCAAATAAAGAAGATTGGTTGCCATGGGAACATGCAGAATAACTTTCTCACAAAGGTTTTTGTTGCTTCATAGTATTGTATTCTTGATCTGAACACTAAAGCTAGAAAAAACAAATGAATGACCATTGACATATTTGCTTGTTTCTCTCCAATAAACAGCTGTTTTTCAATTATATTGTAGCACACGCCATATAACAAATGTTGTCCAAAATAAACAATAACATAAGTTTTCATTTAATTGCGTTCAATATCAATGTGAATCTTCATTTTACCCAAAAATTCTTCAATTGATGGATTTTATTGATGAACACAAATGTGTTTTTATGAAAAACAATAGCATATGCAAAATAAAAGTATAATTTTTAGACAAGAAATTGTCTCCATGGTTACCGTGGAATCAATTTCAATTACTGATAGCTTAATTAAAACTTTAACATTTCAATATCACTGTCTGAAAGTTTGAATGTTGTAGAACAAGTATTATTTAAATTGTATTCTTTTAAAGTCAATGGGTGATATATTTAACATTCACTCAAAACAACTCAGCAGTGAGCACTGAACTGCACTTACAACATTGCAGCATGGTAAGGGTTAATAAGTACAAATGAAAAAAATCAGACGACAATTATGACGGGGTACTTACCATTAGCTCGTATTTCAGGGATCTGTTTGCGACTGGACTTGGAGGAGTGTACGTTTATTTAACGTCGCCACTTAAGACTGGTACCCACATTCTCTTTTCTTCAAAAAGGTAACGTAGGATTCCAGTCTAAAGCACATGAGGAAATTCATCCATTGACGTCGGACCAAGTAGTTCTCTTGTAAGACTGTTGGATGGGCCATAGTGCACAGACTGGATGAAACGTACCCTGGTTAGAGGGCTACCCTTATCCTTTCACGCACACCAATGTAAATGCACGGTCACACGGGACCCTCCTTTAACTTTGAATGCTATTTTGTAGAATTGGGCAGGTTTCAATATTGGTCTTAATTGGATCTAAGAAGGATGTAACTAATCGGATTTCTTGTTATTATTAACTGACCAATAGCGGGATTGAAGTTAATGATGTATGCATCTAATATTAACCTAAGTTGCACATTGAATACTACCCCAGGATAGAAGTATTTTTCACATCTGCCGTAACATAATTCTTTTCACCTTACAGTGAGTTTTAACTATAAAGTCATACAAATAATAGAACATGTGAATACATATTATAAAAGTGAGTGGTGTAGTTAAATAGCATGCAGATCATAGCAGAACAAAAACACACAAGTGTAATACATTAACATTTGTTCAGATAATTATGTTTTAACATATTATTATAAATTAACTACAGTGCACTCGTGCACATTAATTTTGTGGCAGAAAACAAGTGCGCTGCATCAACTTATAATTGAATATGATTTTTTTTCCCGCAAATAAATGAATACATCAAATTTAAGTGGCCGCACGGCGTGTGTCTTGACACTTATCTTTACTTCAAATTGTTATTTGGTCATTTGAGACATAACAGCGTCAAATGTTTACTTTTGGCAGTTTATATTGCTGTCTATATCACACTGTAGAGAATGTCTGATAAATATTAATTTAAATGCAAATGTATTGATTTGTTTCAATTCATTTTGTCTCGAACTGTCTGCGAATGGCGTAATTGTATTCATATTACAGTGTTAAATTTCTACTTTTTGTTAGACGACGAAGTTTAAATAATTCCATGGAAACATTTCTTTTTCCCCAATGGCCACTTTCAGGGGCGGAACAAGGAGTCACGTAAGAGGAGTCGCAATTTAGAGGCTTAACTTAGGACGTGACCCTCAACCCAAACCCGTTTTGTCCACCCAAAGACAATTTTGGCTATTCTACTTTAAAATGGTGTATCCAATCGGAGCTCTTTGGCCGTGTGTTCAATGGAAAGTGGCAGAGGAGTTCCGATTAAGTGTATACTGAACTAAATAAATACAGCCTGGTCAAGATCATTATTCCCCCTCTGTGCTCGCCGAATGGTAATAACCCGATGGCAAGGGTAAATAAGATTACCACCCCTCCCTAATTTTCCCCACAAGACGCATATACTAGTCTACGTCGAGGTTCTGAGCCTCCATTGGAGTTAATTTAATAAAATTGAACCAAGGCCACTTTCACATAACCTATTCGAGTCCTCATTTACTGGTGACATTGGCTGACCCCTCCCTGTTCCGGTTGGGAGGGAGTGACAGGGGGCAGGAGATGGGGGTCTTATCATTCTCTTTGGCCTAAACATCGCTTAATAATGCGGACAAATACCCCAGGCCCCTATCCCGTTTTACTTCTGAATTGTACGGAGGTGCTTTGTGGTCAAGCCAAAATGCAGCCAGTAGGCGCGGTAGACCTTAAAAACTCGAACATCTCTGTTCCAGGTAAATAATTCTGACATGAAACAGAAAAAAAATATATGCGTAGCCTATATGAAATTTTCATCCAAGTGTTTCAGATGATTTGTTTCTCCCATCAGATCTTCTTAACCAAGTGCAGTCTTTATATCTAAATGTGGTTATTATGATTCATGAGCAGAGAGCGTTTGCCAATGCATCGTGTGCAAACATTATCATGACAATGTAATGCCATATTTAGATATTTTATCTGCAAATGTCAAGGATTTTCACTAAAATGCACTCAAATACATGCAGTGTTCATTGTAAAATATGTCCCTGTGCTCGTATTCAATATTAGTCTTAATTAAGTCTTAGAGCGATGTAGCTAATCGGATGCCTTATTTTTAATAACTGACCAATATAGTGAATAAAGTAAAAACAAATGTATGACAATACGATTTACTTAAGTTGAATATTAAATACCACCCAGGCCGTTAAAAGAATAAAATATTCTGCTCATAAAAGTGCTAATTCACACGGCGATATATTTTTGAATTGTACACTAGCATTTGTAGACGTCCTTGCCTTGCAAATTGAATTAGACCTTTTGAAATTTATACGAGACTTTGTCCTATTGTTTTACGAGGTTGTCTCCTCAAAACATGTAAGGAACACACTGGTTTCGTAAAGCACTTTTGTTCGTGCGTATATAATTAAATTGGATACGTTCATTATCAAGAATGCAATTGATGCTATCAGGTTCCTATCCGGGTTCAACGAAATATGGTTAATGTACTTATCGATGCACTTGAGTCTTGAGTCCTCATTTCGCTTATTTGTATATTAGGATGAGTCCTCATTTCGCTTATTTGTATATTAGGATCATAACATATGTAAGTTAATAAGTGATTTGGTAACGGCTCTTTTATTTGTCCGAGGGGAGTGGTATTAGCACGATGCCGAAGGCCGAGCCCAATCGGAACACCTCGGCCAGTATTAAACAGAATTGACTATTTCGAAACTTGCCGGAGATGGCCGAGTTGTTACGATTGGGGCCGAGGGCCAATACGACTGTCCCGATGACAATATAACAGGACCAATATCAAATCACTTATTTATAGAAAATTTTATAAAATAACTTCATGCACGTACATAATTAAAAATTTAAACACTATTTAAAAGAAATGTCTAAATTGTAAAGATGAAAAACCTTTTAATAAATAACATTTTTTATATTTCCATAAATAGTATCTATTTAAAACAAAATGGCTGCCGTTTTCAAACTTATATAATTATATACAATTTTTTTGGCCCTGTTTAATTAGCCAATCAAATTCTTAAAAATGCGGGCTTTATATCTATATCACTTTTGGGCCCTTTTGGGCCCGGGGCCATAACTGATATAGATATTGGCACTGTTATAGAGGAGGCGTTTGCATACTATTGGACGATGCAACTGCTGTGTTTAATGTTTAATATTCAATAGTTATTTAATAAACAAAATTAAAGGCATGAGCCAACTATTTATGTAGATACTATACGTGGCCATATGCTGTATAGCGCTCTATGAGCATTATAGTCTATACGTGAAGTATTGGCACTTTCTTATTAAAGCTTAAACAATAAAAAAAAGGTTTCCGATTTCAGTGCCCGCCCCGTAAAAATGATTAAAAATAGTAAAAATAAGATATAAAAACAGGGTATTGTGGTATCTGTTGTTGTATATTTTAAGTAGAGAAGTGTCTGACTTCAAAACAGCGCAATTTGATTAGAATTCAAATAAACTAGAGTGCTATATAAAACACGCGACAATATGTTGATGAAAACGCGACAGTACGATGGTTAAAACGCGACAGTACGATGGTGAAAACGCGACAGTACGATGATGAAAACGCGACAGTACGATGGTGAAAACACGACAGTTCAATGATGAAAACGCGACAGTACGATGGTGAAAACGCGACAGTTCAATGATGAAAACGCGACAGTACGATGGTGAAAACGCGACAGTACGATGGTGAAAACGCGACAGCATGAAAACGCGACAGTACGATGGTGAAAACGCGACAGTTCAATGATGAAAACGCGACAGTACGATGGTGAAAACGCGACAGTTCAATGATGAAAACGCGACAGTACGATGGTGAAAACGCGACAGTACGATGGTGAAAACGCGATAGTATGATTGCGATAACGCAATAGTATGATGGTGAAAACGCGATAGTATGATGGTGATAACATGATAGTATGATGGTGAAAACGCGAAAGTACGATGGTGAAAACGCGACAGTACGATGGTGAAAACGCGATAGTATGATGGTGATAACGCGACAGTACGATGGTGAAAACGCGACAGTACGATGGTGAAAACGCGACAGTACGATGGTGAAAACGCGATAGTATGATGGTGATAACGCGATAGTAGGATGGTGAAAACGCGACAGCACGATGGTGAAAACGCGACAGTACGATGGTGAAAACGCGATAGTATGATGGTAATAAAATGATAGTATGATGGTGAAAACGCGAAAGTACGATGGTGAAAACGCGATAGTAGGATGGTGAAAACGCGACAGCACGATGGTGAAAACGCGAAAGCACGATGGTGAAAACGCGATAGTATGATGGTGATAACGCGATAGTTTGATGCTGATAACGCGAAAATACGATAGTGAAAACGCGACAGTACGATGGTGAAAACGCGATAGCACGATGGTGAAAACGCGATAGTATGATGGTGGAAAACGCGACAGTACGATGGTGAAAACGCGAAAGCACGATGGTGAAAACGCGATAGTATGATGGTGATAACGCGATAGTGTGATGGTGATAACGCGATAGTATGATGGTGAAAACGCGAAAGTACGATAGTGAAAACGCGACAGTACGATGGTGAAAACGCGACAGTACGATGGTGAAAACGCGACAGTACGATGGTGAAAACACGATATTATGATGGTGAAAACGCGATACTATGGTGGTGAAGACACGATACTGTCAATGCTGGTTGTACAGTGGAACCCCGTTGATTCGAACTCCCAGAGACCGGCGAAATTTCCTTGAGTCTCGGAAACTTCGAGCCAAGCGGGATTGTTTACCTTCAGTGAAAAGAAATCGGTTCTATACATCTATATCGAGCCAACGAGGAATTCGAGCCAAGCGAGTTCGAGCCAACGGGGATCGACTGGATTTTAATTTATCTTATTTCTACTGAAATAGGCGTGAAAAAACGTATTTTGCAATCTGTCAGCTTTTTTATTTTATATTTAACACATAAATGGTATCAAAACAATAACAAATTTATCATTCAAATAATAATAATAATAATAATAATAATAATAATAATAATAATAATAATAATACTTACAAAAACATTAACATTAAGAAGAAGAAGAAGAAGAAGAAGAAGAAGAAGAAGAAGAAGAAGAAGAAGAAGAAGAAGAAGAAATGCGTAACTTTATGTTATGTAGCACTATAGTGGTAATATTCAACCAACCTTATTTCTCTTATAACCTTGGAGTATGATATGATGAAGATGATTGATTCCAGTAAGAAAGGTAATTTAAGCCTAATTGTGTTCAATGGTCTTACTTTACTTAGTTCAGTACAGAAGATTTTTCATCCCATATATGGTGGTGGGGGTCGTGAAAACTAGAAATAAGTGTTATTTCGCATGCAAATCGGTAAATTCACTTTAGAAAGTTTATTAAGTGGTCTAGTACCTTTAAATTATATATTTGTCTGTCTGATTACCAGATATTGCTCGCCGAATGGGTATTAGCCGATGGCGAGGGTAAATAATATTACCTCCCCCCCTTCATTCAAAATGAAGACTCATTACGACGGGCTATCTGTCATAGTGTACTTTTAATAGGTATAGGATGTATGTACAATTGAAAAATAGTCGACGATTTATAAAGATAATGCCAAGGGCATATATTTCACCTAGTTATCATGCAGTTGCTAAATTGGTCTTTAGTGTTTAAGTAATGCAATCAAAACTGCCATGGACGCCTAACTATGGTTTAATTATATGAAACAATAATAGGTATGTCTAGCTTATATTGGATGAGCGTTGATCTACATCATAGATAATTTAGACAGATGGTTGGTCCTGTAAATAAGACCTATTAGAGAGTATAAGGGTGAAATTATTTACGCGCTCTACTGAGAAAATAATCTGATATTTTCGCTGCAAAAGAAGGATATTAAAATATAAGAAAAGGTCAGTGTATCATTTTTTCTTCTGTTTCTATTTTTCATGTTTAGTTATTTTTTCTTTAAACTTCCGTATTTCAATCCTTTGAAACAATATCACGGATGATCGAGAGAAGTTTTATCACAATGACGCGTTTCCTTCTTTCACTCTCAAGAAAAAGCAAACCATCTATAAAACTGGGAGACATTACAACTGCCACGGACTTATTGTCGTATTTGCATTTTAGATGGGAAACCTCTCATTTTATAAGGAACGCCTATACTTGTAGATGTTTGGGTCAATACATTCGACCTTTAGTTGTGTTGATGGATTTAGATATCTCCTTGTGTGCGTGTGAAAATTACTTATATTGACGCGGTATATGTGAAGTAGGGAGATTCAAGTGTAAGTACCATATAACATTAAAATGGGTTGGTATTCATAAAATATCTGATATTGTTTAAGATATGATTTCCATGTCCTTATTTAATGTGACTCACATATCATCATTGACCTTGTATAAAATTGTTTACGTTCTTAAAACTCATCAACACGTATTTAAATTTGACTTTAAAATGTTCAAGATAATAACATCAGCTAGAAAATGACTTTTAAAAGATGGTTCATGGATACCGGCCCATTGCCATGATTTTTTTTGCCATTATTCAGGGTCGGGGCAATGATTTGAAGTTAGAGGGGGCGCAATTTATGGGTGTTTCCTACCTCAGAACCGAACTTTATATGGTGTAAAGTGTTGGCATGTGGAATTGTGGTTTCTCCTCCGAGGACATTTCGACAATTTCAATTCCGAAATGGTGCTTTTGGGGCGAATTTTATTTATTTATTCCGCCTATATTGAAATATTGAAATTGCACCCCAACCCCCTAGATCGCCTAGTGTTATTAACTTAGTAATGAGGCGAATAATATCTGGGCGGCGGCGGCTTTGACATTTGGCAGTTTAGCCACCCATATATTTTATTACGGAAAACTAACGTGACACTCGTCAACTTATTGTCGTTGACCTTGACTTTGTTTTATGGTATTTTATATAAATGCCCATTATCAATCAAAGAAGTGTGTTTTCTTGAGTTTTGTTTTTCCAACGTACATTACTAGTTCAACCGGATTGCGGTCTCCTGTATAAACCATACACGTGTACAATATATTAAATATGATCGTTTCTATTTACTAGATTTACCATTTCAATATTATATCACAGCAATTTTATACTGTTGTAGAGGTGATCCTGGACTTCGCGTTATAAGGGAAGTGCGCCCCTATAACCACAAAGACCTAAACATGTATTGTTTAATCGTGGTAAGGCGGGTGGGGAGTGGGGGTGTTCCTTACATTTTTTTATTAGACATCCTCTAAAAAAAATAGGACTAAGTCTCATATAATTTTAAGAAAAAGGAAAAGTTATCTTTGTTGTCATCATTCGAAGCAAAAAGAAAAAGCAAACCATCTATAAAACTGGGAGACATTACAACTGCCACGGTCTTATTGTCGTATTTGCATTTTAGATGGGAAACCTCTCATTTTATAAGGAACGCCTATACTTATAGATGTTTGGGTCAATACATTCAACCTTTAGTTGTGTTGATGGATTTAGATATCTCCTTGAGTGCGTGTGAAAATTACTTATATTGGCGCGGTATATGTGAAGTAGAGGGATTCAAGTGTAAGTACCATATAACATTAAAATGGGCTGGTTTTCATAAAGTATCTCATGTTGTTAACGATCTAATTTCCATGTCTTTTTTTAAAGTGACACTCTTATTTAAAATCAATACATAGACATGTATAACAGACATCACTTCTGAGAGATAAACCTAAAAAACTTATTACAAAATAATGCATTTAAGCAAAATAGTAATTGCTGATAACAAGATTGTAACCTGTATTTAATAGCCGAAAACGCAAAAATATTAAATGATTGGTGAGTGCTAAAATATTTACTACGATCTACTATCGTCTTATAAGGTAGAAATACCGTTTTTCCTGCACCTGTCTTGCAAATTTTACTCGGCAAATTGTACTCGGCAAATAAGACTCGGTATCCTACAAGAACCATTGTTTTCGACATTTATTCATCTTTGTTGGTATATTAAAACACTCGTATTAATTGTGGTAGATCTTATTGGCGAGTAAGAGTGCATCTTCAAGTATTCTCACGGGTCATATAATTTCCGCAATGCTTCACATCGTCATTGACCGTGCGTAAAATTGTTACGTTCTTAAAACGTATCAACACGTAATTTAATTTGACTTTAAAATGTTCAAGATAATAACAACAGCTAGGAAATGACTTAAGATGTTTCATGAATATCGGCCCATTACCATGGTTTTTTTGCCATTATTGACTTAGTATTGTGATAAATAATATTTGGGCGGTGGCAGCTTTGCCTTTTGGCGGTTTCCCACCCAGATATATATTATATTGCGGGAAACATAACGTGAATCTTGTCAACTTTTTTGTTGACTTTGTTTTTATGGCATTTTATATTAATGCACATAATCCATCAAAGAGGTATGTTTTCATGTTTGTTTCCCACACACATTGAAATCGCACATTTCGGTGTATTAAATATCATACTTATTTCTGCAATATTGATCTAATAAGGTTCACTAGACAACCAACCCACCTCCCATACGTTTTAATCCGCTAGTAAATAAAGCATACACTACACATATACATAATGTATATATTTGAATATTCTAGTTAAATGTCAATGCTAATTCTAGATACGAAATTTAAACATTTACTAAGTGTATTGTAATACGCTACGTCAGCTCTGAAAATAATTGCAAAACTAAGGCCATTCAGATAAGTATTCAATGCTTTTAATGTACACATGTATAAGCATAATCCCAAAAATATGTTCACCGTCAAGATCAAAAAAAAAATTACAACAAAATTCCCCGCAATTCACTCAAAATCCGCGGATATTCGAAGATACGGTAATAAATAATTCAGGAAATCACAGACGACGTGATTTGCTTTTCTGCCTGTCACATTTATATAAAATAGACATAAGTAACCAGACCAGATCTCGACCTCCTAATAAATAAGCTACAAGAAATCGAACACTATGTCAGACTATGCCGATGTTCGTACGGTCAGACTTGGTCGATGAATATACGGTCAGTATAGACTTTGTCGATGTCCATACGGTAAGTACTGACTATGTCGATGTATATGTGGTCAGTATAGACTATGTCGATGTCCATACGGTAAGTACAGACTATGTCGATGTATATGTGGTCAGTACAGACTATGTCGATGTATATGTGGTCAGTATAGACTATGTCGATGTCCATACGGTAAGTACAGACTATGTCGATGTATATGTGGTCAGTACAGACTATGTCGATGTCCATACGGTAAGTATAGACTATGTCGATGTATATGTGGTCAGTACAGACTATGTCGATGTCCATACGGTCAGTACAGACTATGTCGATGTATATGTGGTCAGTACAGACTATGTCGATGTCCATACGGTAAGTACAGACTATGTCGATGTCCATACGGTCAGTACAGACTATGTCGATGTCCATACGGTCAGTACAGACTATGTCGATGTCCATACGGTCAGAATAGACTTTGTCGATGTTCTGTGGTCAGTACAGACTATGTCGATGTATATGTGGTCAGTACAGACTATGTCGATGTCCATACGGTCAGTACAGACTATGTCGCTGTATATACGGCCAGTACAGACTATGTCGATGTCCATACGGTCAGTACAGACTATGTCGATGTCCATACGGTCAGTACAGACTATGTCGATGTCCATACGGTCAGTACAGACTATGTCGATGTCCATACGGTCAGTACAGACTATGTCGATGTCCATACGGTCAGTATAGACTATGTCGATGTCCATACGGTCAGTATAGACTATGTCGATGTCCATACGGTCAGTATAGACTATGTCGATGTCCATATGGTCAGTATAGACTATGTCGATGTCCATACGGTCAGTATAGATTATGTCGATGTCCATATGGTTAGTAACTGCTATGTCGATGTCCATATGGTCAGTATAGACTATGTCGATGTCCATACGGTCAGTATAGACTATGTCGATGTCCATACGGTCAGTATAGACTATGTCGATGTATATGTGGTCAGTACAGACTATGTCGATGTCCATACGGTCAGTACAGACAACGTCGATGTCCATACGGTCAGTACAGACTATGTCGATGTCCATACGGTCAGTACAGACTATGTCGATGTCCATACGGTCAGTACAGACTATGTCGCTGTATATACGGCCAGTACAGACTATGTCGATGTCCATACGGTCAGCACAGAGTATGTCGATGTCCATACGGTCAGCACAGACTATGTCGATGTCTATACGGTCAGATTATGTCGATATTTATGCGGTCAGACTATGTCGGTGTCTATAGGGTCAGTCTTCGTCGATATACACACGGCAAGACTACGTCGATGTGCAAACGGTCAGAACACGTCGGTGTCCATAGGGTCAGACTACGTAGATATACATACGGTCAGACGATGTCGATGTGCATACGGTCAGACTACGAATATATACATACGGTCAGATTACGTCGATGTGCATACTGTTAGACTACGTCGATGTCCATAGGGTCAAACTATGTCGATGTGTATACGGTCAGACTACGTCGATATACATACAAACAGACTACGTCGATGTCCATAGGGTCAAACTATGCCGATGTACATGCGGTCAGACTACGTCGATATACATACGGTCAGACTACGTCGATATACATACGGACAGACTACGTCGATGTCTATAGGGTTAGAATTTGTCGATGTGTTTACGGACGGACTACGTCTATATATTTATTGTCAGACTAGTTTGATTTGCATACCGTCGACCTAGCTGTATCGATGTGCATACCCTTGATATTATACTCGACAAGAGAATTGTCAAAATTATCTTTATCGTTTTATCATAATGTAAAAATTAACGTTGACATCGACGCCAGAGTCTCAAGGAAATATGTTGCCGACAGGCACATCAGTTGTTGCGTTTATACGTACATTTGTCCTTCGGATAATTTTTTACCCTAGGGTAAACATCGTCGTATAAACGTAGCATTAGTTTGCATTATATTCGATACACACTGACAAAGTTTAGGCCCGCTATAGCGGAACCATTTTTTTGTTTTGTTATGCAACATATCAGTTCAATAAGAACATTACCGAGAACATTCCCTTTTTATAATATGTTACTGAAATTTATTGCCGTGGAAATATAATTAAGTTTGATGCAATAAAGCAAGTCCTTGTACTCATAAGTAGTTTTTGTTGAAGGTTCCTTGAGAAAGCTGATGTTTCTGTTGCATTTACTCACGTAAAACCAATTGATAGAATGATATTACCACAATATTATTAAGTAACAGGAAACTATTCACATTTTATCCTATGAGTTAAGAGATGAAATAGTTCTTAGAAACCAATACACGTGAGTAATAATCTAATTAACACATTCCACGCATGCGCAGGGTACACTTGTATTGAAAATGCGTTTGAAATAAGCCAAACCTATATCGTTTACTCATCAATGTATTACGCGAACCAGAATAATGAATATGTACCTCACACATTTCTGAGTTATATCTATATATATATTAGGCTTTGCTCATCAGCGCTGTAATCAAGGGTTCACCGCAAAACAAACGTAGCTCCTTTTATTTTGGACGAAAGTTCGTCCGTCTGATAAAATGTTGAAGTAAAGTATGCTACTTGGTCAAATATTTTGTATATACAGAAAGTAAGACTCTTACTTGGTTGAACCAGTCAATACTGCCGGATCATTACATAACGTCGTATAATTTCCATGTACACATAGTCAGACTATTTCGGTACGCATATAATGACTCTATTTTGATATTCATATTGTCAGACAATATAAGTTGTGTATAATTTTGTGGTCAGACCATTTCGATATACACATTGTCAAACTATTTCGACAAAGATATAGTCAGTCTATTCTGATATAGATACGACCTGACTACAGAGGCAGTTCCAGGATTTGACATTGGAGGGGGCGTAACTTAAGGGCCTTTTAACCTCTAGATATGCTCCCCTCCATGGGAACCGAAATTCATAAGCTTTAAAGTGTTGGAACGGAGGTTTGGGGTATTCCCCTAAGATTTTTTTTACAATTTCTAGTCCGAAATGGTGCATTTTGAACGTATTTTATTCCTTTTTTCCTACTATGTTGAAATTAAAAGTAAACTTGGACGATTCGGGGGGGGGGGGGGGGGGTGGCGCCTTGGCACTCCACCCCCTTGAACCGCTAGTGATCTATTTCGATGTAGAAATGGTCATTTTGGACGTATTTTATTCCTTTTTTCTCCTATATTGAAATTTAAAGTAAACTTGTACGATTAAAGGGTGTGTGTGGGGGGGGGGCAGGTCCCATGATCCGCTAGTGGTCTATTTCGATGTACACATGGTCAGACCTTTCGATGTACATACGGTCAGTGTATTTCGAAGAACGTAACGTCAGCATATTTCACCGTATATAAGGCCGTCATATATCTGATTTTTTTGATGTAAATAATGTTAGAATATTTCAATGCCCATATCGTTAGAAGATTCGAATTATTCTGAGGTACATACCAATAGCGTCTGTATATACCGTCGTGCCATTTCAGTTAGGTTATTTTGATGTACAGGTCGAGCTTTATCAATGCCCATAAGATAATATATTTTCGCTGGGCATACTTTCACGTTGTTTAATTGTACTATAGGTCGGAAAAGTGTCAATATTGATAGTTTCGATTTAATTAAAGGGACAAGACACCAGATGGTCCCAAAATTGACAAATACATTAAATCCTCAAAGCAAGCATAGAACTGTTAATACGAGCTAGTATGGGGCCGGTAAAGCATCATTGTACATGATTTAAATAGTACTTTGTCGCTGTCTCAGCTGAGTTTACCCGTTTAAAAAAGCGCATACTGGTTCCCCAGTGTGAAGTGTGTAAATTTAGCATGCGGAACTCACGTGCTTAGTACAGATACAAATACTGATGCTATTTTTAAATTTGATGGTACTAACGTTGGAAAACAAACCAAGTAACGTTGGAATTGAAAAAAAATACGCAAAAACACTGCGAACGATATTATTGCATTTAGCGATGTGATACATCAGTAAGTAAAATTGAATGAGTTGTACACGACGATATCAATTTTATGTAAGTTTTTGACAACTTTCTTTTTTTCTTGCAATTGTATCATCTGGTGTTTAGTCGCTTTAACACGATAAAAAGATAAAATAAACAATCGATATGCTGTTCTATATTTCATTATCAATTTTATAAATAAATGCCCGCAGTGATAGGTAGGTCGTCTGTTAAACATCTGTGAACAATAGATATAGACCAGGGACGGACCCAGGAATTTACGTTAGAGGGGCGTAACTTAGGGGCGCAATCTTTTGACACGTTACTCCTTCAAGAAAATCGAAACATTTTGTAGTGGGAAATGGTGCATTATGAGTGTATTACTTTTTTCTCCCAAATTGATATAACAAGTGAACTAAGAGGATTTTAGAGGGTGTGCGCGCCGGCTGCGCCCCCTCTAAATCTGCTGGTGCAGACATGTGCTATGATAATGCGATGAAGGCTTTATGAAGGTATAGAATTATGTGTTTATGAATCGTTTGTCTTCTAACGTAATTTAAAGCATATAATTCTTTGACGTAATGATTTCAATGCGGCTGCGTTTTTTGTATTCACTCCAAGAGTGTTTTTTTGTGACATTGAAGTTCTGTGGAGTGCTGAGAGAAGCGAATATAATTTGCTGATAAGCCTTACTTTACCGTTATCATTAATATCGTTATTCACTGCGTTTTATCCCACTTTTTACATAGTCTACATACATTTCATGCTCATAGTTCAGTTTACCTGAGCACGCTATGAGCAGAGGAGCGGATAAAAGGCGTGCTAGTTAAATGACGATCGATTCATTATATTTAAAGCGAACCATATCTTTCACCTATTATAGTGCAGTTTAAATGTCACAATAGGGAAGTTCTTTTATAAACACTTGATTCAATAGTAATATTCGCTCTATTTAAAACGGTTTACTTTAAAATTACGCATTTAATAGCGGGACAAATGACTGGATATATCCATATAAATCAACCTTAAACGAACGCCAGGTTGACACAGCATGGTTTATAAACATCTATAAATATACTTTTAATACCAAACGTTTTCCACGTCATCTTAAACAGAGTTAAAGGATTACCTGAGGATCTAAGGTAAATCTGTTATATTTTTATTTACATTTTTCGGTACAATGCATATGCATTTTTAAACCATTTGAACATTGAACCAATATGCACACAGGTAGAGCTGTAAACTCGTAACGTTTATACTTTATAGTGATGGAAATCGTTCATGTGATTGAAATCGTTCATGAATGAATTTAAAGCTGCACTTTCACAGATTGATTTATTTGACAACTTTTTGTATCTATAGTTTCAGAGTCAGCCGATTTTCGTATCTATGCTTTCAATTTATTCATGTAAGATTACTCACAATCGAACAAGTCTTTATTGGTTGGAAAAACGCCGAAAATTTTGCATACCGCATTAGTAACACTTTTAGCCATAACACATCAATTTTCGAGCGTAAATATGAAACACTGCGATCAGATCTTTTATCAGCAGTCTTATATCACCGGTGTTCAGATATTGATGCACAATTTGGCTCATTCCAAGACAAAAAATTAAAGAGTTGTCAAAACGGTCAATCTGTCAGAGTGCAGCTTTATCAACTACTTGTATGCATTTTTATTTTGTCTGTTTTTTCGTGGTATTTGAGGTATTGTGGAAGCCTAGGTATTATCGTCGGCGTCGGCGTATTTGTAAAAATCATTAACTTTTGACTTACCTAAAAAGCCGTTAATGATATTCTAATGAAACTTGGTATAGTTGTTGCTAGAGACAATACGTTATTGTTTAGTAAGGTGCATAACTCTAGTTTTGAAAATTGTTGAGTTATGTCCCTTGTTCGGCTGAAGAGAAAACAACAACAGACGAACGTTAGCTGCACAGCATTATTATTTACCATTGTTTTCTTTCATGCAAAATGGAACTTTTTATATATTTTTGAACGTCTATGTACATGAATGTATAGGCAGCATATAAAATGCTCCCAACGTTTTCTTATTTCAATACATGACTAAATGAAATATCGCCAAGTCTTCCTCAAGTGCACGTTAGAATGTTATAACCACCAATACAGCTTGAAATGCCCTCTCTAAGGTATATTTCTAATATAATATGAGACGTAAATACGTGTTTCATTACGTCTATTCCATTATTGAAGCATCTTAAAATAAACATGTACCGTTTTCTTAATTTCAACAATTTCCTTAATGTTCTATTCCGCTGGCACAAAGTGAGACGATGCATGTTTAATATGAAACGTAAATATGAAGACTTAAAGGTTTTCTATTTTTTTAAAAAAATCCACATTCTTAAGCATTAGTTTTTTAAAAAGAAATCTAACAATTTAAAATGATACACTCAAGTTATAACACTTCAAACTTTTCTTAAGATGGTTCTGTAATACAGATCCAGATAACGTTGCCTATTGTGCATAATGCTATATTGACCCTGTTGTTGATTTTAGAAGTTATTACTTTATCTCTTAAGTGATTTATTTGCACATTTAAGTATAAATAGATCACTCAGGATCAAAGAATATCAGTACGAGCCAGGGGCGGATCCAGAATTTGACAATAGAGGGGGCGTAACTGAGGGGTGTAACTTACGGGCGTAACCTTTTACTTGCGGCTCTAGCTCAGAACCAAAAGTTATTTTCTCCCCCTGATTTTTTTTAAGCAATTCCTCGTCCGAAATGGTAAATTTGGGCGTAATTCATTACTTTTTTCTCTTATATTGCGATAAAGTAAACTTTAACAATTTAAGGAGGGGCGCGCGCCGGGTGCGCCCCGTCCCTGGATCCGCTAGTGCTAGAAGGACTTTGCACTCATGTGTTCTCATGTATTAATATATATACGATGGGCATCTGTAAGAACCTGTTACAATTATAAGTCACCTTGAATAAGAAGTGGCATTTTGACATTTTCATTTTGGAACTCGTATAGAAAGACAATGTACATGTATAAATATTTTTTTAGAAAGTATACCACTTGTTGGGTATATTAACATCTTAAAGCTGCACTATCACGGATGAACCGTTTTGACAACATATTTATTATTTTTTGTCTTAGAATGAGCCAAAGACTGCTGACGAAGAATCAGATCGCAGTTTTTCATATTTACGTTCGATAATTGAATTAAAGCGTTAGTAACGCTTTTAGCCACACAACTTCAATTTTCAAAGCTAAATATTTAAAAAAAACTGTGGTCTTGTATTTTGTCTCCAGATATAAAGGCAAAGAATAGTTCATTTTAAGACATAAATAAAAAAGTTGTCAATACGGTCAGTCTGTGAGAGTGCAGCTTTAAAAGCCAAACCCTTTTCTATTTCATTAACATGAATGTTACTATATAGTGTATGTAAGTTATACCATTTGAAATCTGATCACTTTCTGTCAATACATCACTTGAATCCAGTATTTTCACATACAACATAATTCTGAAAAAAGAAGAAAGACAACATGTTTAAAGTACAGTTCTTTGGTTATTATCTGAGTCACATATTGACATATTAATAAGGTGGTAACTTATCTATAAAGGAATGAATCTAGTGATCACAAAGTGTTAGACGGACGGACGGACTGACGGATGAACGGACGGACGGACAGACAGACGGACGGACGGACGTTCTGACATATCTACCTTTGTTAGGTACTTTCCCATTACTCCCATTATAGAATATACCCACTAATGCCCTTCTAACACTAACCAACAAGCGCTACATGACAAATTTATCTTCTACAAGGAATGAAGGAATTAATACCCAATATATACCCATTCGTGTGTACGGACGGACGGACGGACATACATACAATTGTTATTATCAACTGCATCATCACTTATGGTTACGTTACATATATTCAGCAAATATCAAGATAAAGCAATATATCAATGAAAATGACAATGGCATGTGTATGGTTAGGTTGCAGTATTACGTTGCAATTAACTGGTCAATGACAACATAATTATTACTGTTTATCACATTATTAAAGTAATTGACAGTTTATTGACACTAGATATGTCACTTGTTCTAACTAAGTATGTCATATAAACAAGGGACAGCTGACATGCACCAGCAAAACAATGTATTTAGATATTACGGAGGGGCGATGGCTTGTGAAGAGCAGAGAAATATTATTTTTAGGTTTTGTATTTATTCTAAGGGAACATTCAAATAAAACCCAAAACCAGTGTACAGTCGGAACTCACTATGTCGAACTCTGTTCTCTCGATATTCCAGTTATGTCGAACTTTTTTTTAATATTTTGGGTTAAATAAGACATGTTTTGAATTTCGGTTATATCGAATGTTCGTTATTTCGAATTAATTACCAAAGGTCTCAATGACATAGCGAGTTTTAAAGATGCACTCTTACTCCCAAATAAGAATTACCACAATTAATAATATTTTTAATATTCCAAAAAGGATGAATAAATGTCGAAAACAATGGTTCTTATGAAGGATACCGAGTTTAATTTGTAAGAAATGAGCATAAAGCACTGTACTTCTACCTTATGCGACTATAGTAGACCACAGTAAATCTTTTAGCATTCACCAATCATTTAATATTTTTACGCTTTCTGCTATTAAATACACGGTTACGATCTTGTTATCAGTAATTATTATTTTCCATCAATGCATTATTTAGTAAGTAGTTAAATGTTTAATAGTCAAATTTGATGTTTTTTTTATACTTGTGCATGTATTGATTTTGAATAAGAGTGTCACTTTTACTGTAATTGATATTATGCTAGAAAGTTTAAGCCCGAGTGTATAATTTAAACGTTTTGTACCACGTTGTCAAGGCCTTAGTTCAGTAAATAGCTTGTGATATAAATAGCGCTGTAATAAAATAAGATTTTATCCGCACGATAGTTGAAGAAATGGTAACGCCCATTGGTCTTGTTTCCGTTTCGATATGGAGGTTAAAGGGACTAGACACCAGATGATGCAATGGCATGAAAAAAGGAAAACTTACATGAGATTGACATCGTTGTGAACAGCTTACGACACATGCATTTTTCGCGTGTTTTTTTGCCTTTTTTCCATGGTCAATTCGAAATTTACTGATGCTGCCCACAACGTAAATCCTAGTTAGTTTAAAAGTAGCGTCAGATCTATGATTTAAACTGAGAAATCATCATGCGCGAAACTCGAATGAGACAGCAACATGATTATTGCGTTTATTCTTTTAATCATGTAAAATGATGTTTTATCGGTCTCCTCCTAGCTCGCATTGATCGTTCTAGGTAGTTCTCAGAAGGGTGCTACCATAACGTTCTCGCTGCAGCACCCTGCTAAAACCCTTCAGACTGATGCCACAGTTTACTGTAAACCGTCACCGCTCAACAATGTCACTCTTTTAAAGCTGCACTCTTACAGATTGACCGTTTTGACAACTTATTATGTTTTGTCTAGGAACGAGCCAAATTATGCAGAGATGTCTGAAAACCGATGATAAAGGACTACTAATAAAATATCAGATCGTAGATTTTAATATTTATGCTCGAAAATTGATGTTTTATGGCTAAACGCGTTACTAAATCTTTAAAAGTGACAGTCTTATTCAAAATCAATGCATACACACATATAACATGTATAACAAACGTAACTTTTTTGTGATAAATCTGAAACTTCTTGCTAAATAAGGCATTTATGGAAAATATTGATTACTGCTAACACGATTGAAACCCTGTATTTAATAGCTGAAATCGCAAAATATTAAATGAATGGTGAGTGCTAATATATTTACTGTGATTTATTATCGTCACATTAGTTAGAAATACCGTGTTTTCTGCACCTGTCTGTCAAATCAAACTCGGTATCCTTCATAAGAACCATTGTTTCCGACATTTATTCATCCTTTTTGGTATATTTAAACAATTGTATTAATTGTGGTTAATCTTATTTGGGAGTAAGAGTGCATCTTTAAGAAAAATAAAAAATGGCAGTTTTTTTAAACAAAAGAGGTCTGTTTTATTGTGTGTTATCCTAAATGACGGATTTGAAACCACTCATGCCAAAATTAGCAGATTCTGAGACAAAAAAGGAAAAAAGTTTTCAAATCCGTCAACCTATGAGAGTCCAGCTTTAATCCCGGGTATATACATGGATACAAAATGAGGATATTTTGTGAAAAATTATTAATTATTTTGCACAGGGTAGGAATGTAATCAAAGATCAGTGGAATTCCGTAATCTGAACCTTTTTTATTGTGAACGACACTGCGCTCCGCATGCTTGATTATCACCCCACGCTTGAAAAAGTATTCTCAAAGCATCACCTTAATGCGCTCGACACACAAAGAATACTCTTAACAAAACTGGCTCTTTTCCGCCACTCTTTCATCCAGGAGTAACTTTGTTTATAAGAGAAAAGCCTATCCTTGTTTTTGTCATATTAACTGTTTTAACGAGAGCTTTATAATTATGAACTGCGTCCAAAAATCTGAATGTGAATCAAAGTATAAAAACATCACTTCAGGTAGTTTAAAGGTGTTTTAGATATTATTATACATACAGTGTATTCGATATTCAATATTTTCTATTTATTGTCCTCATTTACAAGCAATAATCTCCATTTAAGGAGGTGCTGTATACTGTATAGGCGAGATTGTGTTAACAACATATGATTATCGACAACATTTATCTAGAAAACAAACTGAGTTGGAGTCATCGAATACGGTATTCATGAACAACTAGACAAACGATCTCTGACCAAATTTCATAAGAAATAAAATAATTCGTTTACGTATGTCTGGTCAATGCTATCAGGGAGCGTACGACAAATGGGTCAATGTTATCGATGCGCGTACGACAAATGGGTCAATGCTATCGATGCGCGTACGACATATGGGTCAATGCTATCAATGCGCGTACGACAAATGGGTCAACGGTATTTATGAGTGTATGGCAAATGGGTCAACGGTATCTATGCGCGTATGACAAATTGGTCAACGGTATCTATGAGCGTATGACAAATGGGTCAACGGTATATATGAACGTATGACAAATGGGTCAACGGTATCTATGAGCGTATGACAAATGGGTCAACGGTATATATGAGCGTATGACAAATGGGTCAACGGTATCTATGAGCGTATGACAAATGGGTCAACGGTATCTATGAGCGTATGACAAATGGGTCAACGGTATATATGAGCGTATGACAAATGGGTCAATGATATCTATGAGCGTATGACAAATTGGTCAACGGTATATATGAGCGTATGACAAATGGGTCAACGGTATCTATGCGCGTATGACAAATTGGTCAACGGTATCTATGAGCGTATGACAAATGGGTCAACGGTATATATGAACGTATGACAAATGGGTCAACGGTATCTATGAACGTATGACAAATGGGTCAACGGTATATATGAACGTATGACAAATGGGTCAACGGTATCTATGAGCGTATGACAAATGGGTCAACGGTATCTATGAGCGTATGACAAATGGGTCAATGATATCTATGAGCGTATGACAAATGGACCAACGGTATATATGAGCGTATGACAAATGGACCAACGGTATATATGAGCGTATGACAAATGGGTCAACGGTATATATGGGCGTATGACAAATGGGCCAACGGTATATATGAGCGTATGACAAATGGGTCAACGGTATATATGAGCGTATGACAAATGGGCCAACGGTATATATGAGCGTATGACAAATGGACCAACGGTATATATGAGCGTATGACAAATGGGTCAACGGTATCTATGAGCGTATGACAAATGGGTCAACGGTATATATGAGCGTATGACAAATGGGTCAACGGTGTATATGGGCGTATAACAAATTGGTCAACGGTATATATGAGCGTATGACAAATGGGTCAACGGTATTTATGAGCGTATGACAAATGGGTCAACGGTTTATATGAGCGTATGACAAATTGACAAATGGTATCTATGAGCGTATGACAAATGGGTCAACGGTATATATGAGCGTATGACAAATGGGTCAACGGTATATATGAGCGTATGACAAATTGACAAATGGTATCTATGAGCGTACGACAAATGGGTCAACGGTTTATATGAGCGTATGACAAATTGACAAATGGTATCTATGAGCGTATGACAAATGGGTCAACGGTATATATGAGCGTATGACAAATGGGTCAACGGTATATATGGGCGTATGACAAATTGACAAATGGTATCTATGAGCGTACGACAAATGGGGCAACGGTTTATATGAGCGTATGACAAATGGACCAACGGTATATATGAGCGTATGACAAATGGGTCAACGGTATATATGGGCGTATAACAAATGGGCCAACGGTATATATGAGCGTATGACAAATGGGTCAACGGTATATATGAGCGTATGACAAATGGGCCAACGGTATATATGAGCGTATGACAAATGGACCAACGGTATATATGAGCGTATGACAAATGGGTCAACGGTATCTATGAGCGTATGACAAATGGACCAACGGTATATATGAGCGTATGACAATTGGGTCAGCGGTATATATGAGCGTATGACAAATGGGTCAACGGTGTATATGGGCGTATGACAAATTGGTCAACGGTATATATGAGCGTATGACAAATGGGTCAACGGTATTTATGAGCGTATGACAAATGGGTCAACGGTTTATATGAGCGTATGACAAATTGACAAATGGTATCTATGAGCGTATGACAAGTGGGTCAACGGTATATATGAGCGTATGACAAATGGGTCAACGGTATATATGAGCGTATGACAAATTGACAAATGGTATCTATGAGCGTACGACAAATGGGTCAACGGTTTATATGAGCGTATGACAAATGGACCAATGGTATATATGAGCGTATGACAAATGGACCAATGGTATCTATGAGCTTACGACAAATGGGTCAACGGTATATATGAGCGTATGACAAATGGGTCAATGGTATATATGAGCGTACGACAAATGGACCAATGGTATCTATGAGCGTATGGCAAATGGGTCAACGGTATATATGAGCGTATGGCAAATGGGTCAACGGAATATATGAGCGTATGACAAATGGGTCAATCTTATTAATGAGCGAACTACAAATGGGTGAATGTTATCAACGAACGGACGCAAAATGGGTCAATGCTTACCTACGACGACTGGAATCGAAAATTCAAAGCTTTACTTGGACTATCATATAACCTTGTCGAAGCGGACAAATTCAGTTATTACATGCACTTTTGAAATATATAATTTCTCAGAGATATCGATTCGAAAACGTGAGCATACAATTCGAGCATTGTAAACATGACCCCTGAGCATGTCCATAGTTGGTTTCGTCATTTAGTTTAATTTTAAAAAGTGCCTGCGTGAGGGGACACACATTCCGCCCCCATCAAGTGTTACAATTTGAGACCAAACTAATGAAATACATTCAATAGCATGTCAGAGGCTTACTCAAGTTCGAGCCAAAATAAGGCGAACACTTACAGGTATACTTATATTGATGTTTGATAAAAAAACAACAACTTTGTTTTGAAAAAAAATCCTTACTGAATGTCAGCTGCAAATATTTATTCAAGTATATTTCCTTAAAAATCTTACTTTTAAGTTTAATATTAGCATTTTATTTTCGCTGGAGTATTCTTTTAAGTAATGACAAACGTGCCTACTTATAATTGTCCTTTATTTGGATGAGCAAAAGCTAGAAAACAAACTTGCTACGTGCGTATTAAATATATATGTTTAAGTTGAGCATGTTAAATTCTGTCTATATTTTTTTTTTCAAACCTTTATCAGTAAAACGAAGCATGAACAGACAGACGTCTTGTAAAACTTACAGACGCCCTTTTGAGCATATCTGACACTGAGATAAGATATTTGAAACCCTTAAAAAATGTCGCTGCATGGAGATAATACAATTATAGATTTGCTGAACAATTGAACGATAAATACAAAAATGAGCAGAAATGCTATAACGACGACAATGAGGAATGATATTTAAGAGTTAAACATAGAGATAAACATTTAATCATGCAGAAGAGCTCAGACAACTAAAAGTCCATGAAGGATATTGCAACAGCCAAATTTTTATTAAGTAACGAAACATCACAGCCAAATTTCCATTAAGTAACGAAAAATCACCGCCAAATGGCTGTACGAAACTACAAAACTTTCGAAAAATTTTACAACTTAAAATGTTGGTCGATGTTCTTTGTAACCTATACGAATGTGCCAAATGTGCCTTACACATTGTCAATAGAAACTGTTCAAACGTAGGACAACGTAGGACAACGTAGGACAAGGGATTCTGATATTTAAACGTAGCTGCGGAATATTGAGAAGGTCCTTAATCTAGTCATGTTAACGAATGGGTGAACATCAAGGGTTCCAACCACAATCAGATCCAGACCCCCCCCCCCCCATCACCCCAAAAAAATCAATAAAAAAGATCACACAACTTTACTTTTTATTTCAATACAAGAGAACAAGAGTAATGAAATACGCCCAAAATGCACCATTCCGGACTCGAAATTGTTAAAATTCTCTTTTGGGAGTACCCCCATGTCAACAATCTAAACCAAAATAATTTCTGTTCTGATGGAAAGGCGCAAGTCAAACGGTTAAGCCCCCTTAGTTACGCCCCTCTAACACCAAACCATGGATCCGCCCCTGCAACGATACCTAACACATGGTCTCTAAAATCACCATTAGGAACTCCTCGGCCATTTTCCATCGAAAACAACCTCGGATTTATATGGACGGTTTACAGTGTCAGATTTTCTTTTTTACATTTTAATACGCTGCAAGTAGATCGCGAAGTTATTTTAATTTAGCAGTTAAACTGAATGACTTCCCTCTTGGGAATCATTTATGTTTATGCAAGTACACATCACTGGCGATGAATTTAAACTCAGTAATAAAAATACACAATTAATTAATACTATTATTTAAATTTTTACGAACTACTTCCACTGATGAACCGGCATACATCCGAGGTTGTTTCGATGGAAAATGGCCAAGGTGTTCCGAATGTAGAAACTCTTGTTACGTAGGACATGATCTACCGTATCGTGGCTATAAGATATTTGTGCACGTAGCCGCGAGATGTGACAGTTAGCTGTAATATCTTAATGATTAAGAATAGGTGGAGTGAGCGTATCGAACGAGCCCTTCTTAATCATTAAGATGTTACTTCAGGTCATGCTACTGACTTAGAATACAAGCTCATTAGCTGACATAGGGAATGAGTATCGGATGCGTGGCAGTAGGCGAACCTCGAAACACCCTCTTAATGATAGCCTATCTACGACCACATTTGCTGAAGATATGGGATTTATTCTAACATGAGATAGTACTTAATCTTTGACACATTTTATAACAGCTTGAAACCGAGACGCTCTTGGAAAATTGATTGCGAAAGTACCTGCATTGTAGAGTATTCCTCCACTTAGTGATAGATAGATGGCATGAAGTAAATTCTTAATGGTAAAAATGGGCGGAGTGAGCGTAAGGAAGGAGCACTTCTTAATCATCAACGGCCTCTTAAAACTAGTGATTTACACAATGAATGTGTCCTCTGTTTTATGTGCACGAACCTGGCAATGCTCCTTTAGATTTCTCGAAACTTCTTAAGCTTAACAGGCTTAAGTTGCTAATTTCAATAAGCCAAAACACATACTTGAATGAGATTTTGGCAAATAAAATATGGTTCATTGTGATAACCATAAAAGTATTTCCTATTTAAAGTCTTAAAACTTATACTCAGGTGGGTAGCACTTAGCGGACTAGTGAGATCATTGTAATTAATATTTATGTCCGTTATTGACAGCGTATGTAAAGTGAATTTCAATGAACTGCGGCCAGTCTTAAATTTTATACGACCATTATTTTAAGAGTATCAACGAATCCAGTGATGTATGTTTACATAAATTTGATAAGTTGTTGCTAGACCAAGAGGGAGTAGTCATTTAAAACTTTTGAATTTCATCAGAAAAAGAATATTCATTTCAACTCGAATTTAAGGTAAAAAAAATGATTTTTATTTTCAAAATTATTTTTTGCACATTTTTACACATTTTTATGGTAATTGACCGATGATTTGAAAACATAAACATATTCAGTTTCCTTTCTAACATAAAACGAATATTTGCTTTCCTTTGAAGCACTCATGGAAATGTGTTGATTGTATGTTACATCACAATGACTTTGTTAATTTTGAACCAAGGGCGGTTCAAGGATTTGACGTAAGAGGGGGGGGGGGGGTAACTTAGGGGCGTATCCTTTTGATCTGCGCCCGTTCCTCAGAACCGAACCCTATATGGTTTAAAGTTTTGGTAAGGGTGTTTTTTGGTTCTCCCCCAAGACAATTTTAACAATTTCCAGTCCTAGATGGTGAATTTGTGGCGTATATTATGCCTTTATTCTCCTATATTGTAATTAAAAGTTAACATGGACGATTTTAGGGGGAGGCGGGTGCACCCCGCCTGGATCCGCTAGGGCTGAACTTTATATATATCAAGTAAAAATGCTCTGTTTTTATTGTTGACACAATTTAAGTAGACTTTAGGGAGTGATATATAACATAATTTATTACATTTATAAATTGTTTATTTAACAAAAGACAAAAGACGTACGTTTCTTTGACTAAGATCATACGAAATTGTTTTTATGTTTAGCGTCAACACTTAGTGCGTTATCCTATCTAGCTATCCTGAAAAAAAAACGAATGATAAATGAGTGACATCCTATGTAGATTATAGACAACAGAGCCTCCTTAGTCTATTCTGGACCATTCTCAATTGTTAGGTAGATTTCCACTGCAAAATGAGTCCACATGAACTTGTTGACCATGGTAATCACACAGAATGCATCTTTTCTGATATCAAATCCCAAGAATACCAGTACAATGTATGAAGTATGTTGTTAAAACTTGTATTCCGTAGTCGTTAATAGTTTAAGGAAATCAAACATATTCGGCAAGATTTTTGATCATATAAGAGGGTTGTTGTTTTTCGTTCGGGCAGCCCAAAACCTATCCGTCCGCGGACGCTATACATAGATACGATTTAGTATGGCCTAAAGGCGAAATGACTTTAGTGCAACATTTGAAACAATCTTTCTTGTAATTGGCTATTGTCATTAGTTGAACACTTGCGTCAACATCTTGCGGTTCATTTGAAGTTTGGAAACGAACGTGCGAGATTTTACCGTCGCCATCGATATGTTTTATATACTTCAATCTTCTCCCACCATTTACATTGTCTACATCAGTTTACCTGAGACCGATGTCAAAAAAGGAGTGGATTAGTTAAACGACAGTCGATATACTACGAGGCGATATTGTACATTTCGCTTATTATTCGTGTAGTTAAAGATCTTTGATAGGGAATACATTACGCCTGAAATACTGGATTTATTTAAATATTTTAGTTTTGGTTAGAATACGTTTAAAATTAAACATTGATGATATGACTGTGAGTTTGGATACAACCATATACGATATAGAATTACCTTAAAGGACTTACTATAATATACATATACGGTTAAAACACTCCAATACCAGGGACCAATAGTTAAACTCTCAGGCTTATACGTATAAGGGAATATTCATACGTGCTTATAGATAGTTTTAAAGGATATTTTAGTGATAACTTTTGGATACCAAGGTAAATATATCACATTTTATAGTTTTTATTTCAATACGTTGAAAATTTATAATAATAAATTGTCATATATGTGCATTCTGTTGAAACTTGCACTATATTTGCACTTTACTTAAATGTTCTACAAAATACCCAAATGAAAATTCAAGCGTTTAAAAGTAAAAAAAAATAAATAAGAAAAATGTACAATGTAAATATTGATTACTCATGCGATTCTTTTTTATTTACATTTCCCTAACATCAATTTTGACCAACAGGGATTAATGTTTTTTAAAACATGTATATTTATTCTTAAACAAGTATTTTTGAGCGATCTTAATTGCTACCATATCGTTATAATGTTTCAAGAGACATTTCATTGATAGTTTTCAATAAATGGCCTTGGTTAGGTCTTTACCAAGTGCACACTATTTGGTTACATAATGTCAATGTGTTCTAGCGGTTGTATTTCTCCATATAGCAAACTATAAAGGTAATATCACACTGACTATTGTTTATTGCACCATGTGCATTTTTTGCAAAATATTGAGTCTCATAAGCAGACAATTGAGATATATTTATGCTGCTGTTGATTACAATATTATATCTTTTATTACTTCTACGATGTTGCTGAATATGCGAATAAAATTCAAAATGGCCATTGGCTGTATTAAAACAACAGATGTCCTTGTAGAGATAAAGTTAAGTGAGTACTTTTCAATTCCATTGTCTGGACTGAGGGCCAAATTTAGGTCATTTGTATTAGTAAAAGCATTCGGTATCTTCACAACTCTGATATGGCCGTTTCCAAAAATAACGTTCGGAGCGTGTGACATGGCGGCTATTGATTATAAACCAAAAGCATTTGGGTATTTAAATATTTTTTCTATTAATATAGTATATTTGATACCCTATATGATCAATATGTTACATATACAGTATATATCATCACGGAGAATCTATACTTTGTAGTTTGTAACATCTGGTTATCAACACTTTTTATCTTTTATAACCGCACAAAATTCATCGTATATCTAAAATACATGCGAAAGGTATCATTTATGGTGAAGGTCATTGTCGGATACCCTCGGTATTACTACAATGTTCTGCTTCACTGAGTACCGTGGGAAATCAGGGGCGGTTTAATGGATTCGACGTAGGAGGGGGCATAATCAAGGGGCGTATCCATTTGATTTGCGCCCCTCCCTCAGAACTGATTTTTTTCTTTCTGTTTTTAAGTGTTGGCATGTGTGTGTGTGTGTGTGTGTGTGTGTGTGGGTGTGTGCGTGTGTGTGTGTGTGTGTGTGTGTGTGTGTGTGTGTGTGGGGGGTTATCACTTTAAAATAAAATAAAGATATATTCTGCATCAACTTATATTGTGCCCCTTTCAATATTTTTTGAAACTGCACTCTCACAGATTGAACGTTTTGACAACTTTAAAATTTTTTTGTCTTGAAACGAGCCAATTTTTGCGAAAATCCATGGAAACCAGTTATAAATGACTGCTGACAAAAATAAGATCGCATATTTATATATTTAAGTTAAAAAAAATGATGTTTTATAAATATTTCTTAAACCGCAAGTAACGGTTTGAGCCATAAAACATTAATATTCGAACGGAAATATGAAAATCTACGATCTGATTTTTCTAAGCAATCCTATATAATTGTTTTGCAGCTATTTACGCAAAAATTTGCTCTTTTCAAGACACAAAAAAAAAGTTGTAAAAATGGTAAATCTGTGAGAGTGCAGCTTTAAAGTGACACTCTCATTCATAATCAATACATTCACATGTATAACAAACATAAATTTTGAGTGATAAACCTTTAACTATTCAATAAATAATGCATATATGGAAACTATCAATTACTCATAACAAGATTGTTACCGTGTATTTAATAACTGAAAACGCACACATATTAAATGATTGGTGAGTGCTAAAAGATTTACTGTGATCAGCTATTGCCTCATATGGTAGAAACACCGTGTTTTCTGCACATTTCTTTCAAATTTAACTCTGTATCCTTCATAAGAACCATTGTTTTTTTATATTTATTCACCCATTTTGACATATTAAAACAATTGTATAAATTGTGGTAAATTTTATTTGGGAGTAAGGGTGCAACTTAAATAATAGTAAAGCTTTAACTGAAAGCAATCATGTTGAAAGTCATTTAACGGTCGGGCATGTTTAATTCAGTTGAAGTAATTTTCTTTTCAAACTTTTATCAGGAAAATGAAGC
Source organism: Mya arenaria (assembly GCF_026914265.1). Lineage (NCBI taxonomy): Eukaryota > Metazoa > Mollusca > Bivalvia > Myida > Myidae > Mya > Mya arenaria. The sequence goes on along the minus strand of NC_069122.1, from coordinate 40,245,297 downwards.
ATGAACAAACGTTTTGTGAAACTTTAAGCCAACCTACTGAGCGTATCTGATGTTGAGATGTGTTTTCTAAATCCTTGACAATATGCCGCAGCATGAGGGTGATTCAATTTTAGATTTAATACAATTATTGTTTAAAAGCTAAACAACTAAACAGAGATGCTATACAAACTACGACAAAGAATACAAATTTAAACATTGTCAGTATATTCCATGGCAGAGAGTGTAAGATAGGTTCTTCCCAACCAGATCGTAGGTTTTTTGGCGGAAACGAGGATTACTGAGTTTCCGCAGAACACTCTGCGTGAGGGTTGGGATGATATGGTGTTACTCGAGCGGCCATGGTAGATGTTTTTCCTCCCACCTCAGTTAAACAAAATAAAGTCTATTATAGTATCTAAATACTTACATACGGGTACTTTCTTATCTTTGCCCGTGGTCAAGATAAGGAATTTCAGCATGGCCAAACAATTTGGATCTACATATCTGGAGTGTAGGAAAAGACGAAAAGAAAGTATCACCTTTGTCAAATACCCGTGGTACTCGACTACACTCTAAATTGTATCGTGTTATACTCCGTAAATGCCTTACATATTGTCGCTACGAACTCGCGCGTGACAAAGAGTTACGCAAATGTAGGACATACATTCTAAATTATGGCCACATGATTAGATATATAGGCATGGGAACGATCATATGGCTACGTTATTATTTAAAAGTTATCCGCATTCGAAACTCCTCGGCCATTTTTCATAGACAGCAACCTCGAATGTATATGGACGGTGTACAATGTCTGAAATATATACAGTTTAACTACGCTGCAAGTAGATCGCGTAGGAATTTCAATTAAGCAGTTAAACTTTATGATTTTACCTCTCGAATCTTCATTATTTATGCAATTATACACCTCACTGGCAATCAATTTATACTAAGTCATACAAAATTAAACATTCAAACGCTACTTTTAATTAATACTATTATGTAAAAAAATTTACGAACTACTTCTACTGATGTACCGGTATACATCCGAGGTTGTTTTCTATGAAAAAATGGCCGAGGAGTTCCGAATGATCCAGGTATACATCCGAGGTTGTTTTCTATGAAAAATGGCCGAGGAGTTCCAAATGAGTTCTTTGATACCCCGGCACTAGATCGACGACGCACTTCAGTTCGTGTAGTGTTCATGGAATTTGTACCATAGGTATGCCAACGATGCTTCGCATATGAACGCTAGGTATTAGGGGTTTAGCTTAAAAGAAATGTAAGGGTGCTGCACCATATCCTTTTTGTTAGCACACTTCAGCCCTCAACAAAATCAGCATGGGCACACTTTTGCCTTCATAGCATGTAATGCTTATCATATATGATTATAATGTTTATATACAAATTTTGAACTTTTGGCATTCGGAGTCTATTACATACAGGTGTCCGTCACATAGCTTGATCACTAAAATATGGCCCTTCAGTCCTTTGATATTGTTTAAAAAATAACTAAAAATAATTAAAATTGATAAAATGACATTTCAATAAATGTCTAAGAGTATAACTTGAAAAAAATAGCATTATATATATATATATATATATATATATATATATATATATATATATATATATATATATATATATAAACATTAGACAAGGTTCCCGTGTCCAGAAATCCCCATCACCTCAGTTGCCCTAAACAATGTCAAATATTTCCTAAAATAATTGACAAAATGCTATAATTTATACACTGCCGGAAAGGTAAAAGACTAAGCTACAAGAACAATGAAACTTTTATGCCAGTTCTTGATACAATACTAACATAATCAGACGAAATGCGCAGACTCAACACTGAAAACGCTAATTACGAATAAATGAAGAGGTTCAATAATCTCCTTAAAACACGTTAAATACAGACTGACATGCAAACTTTGCGCATGCATTACAAAGAGTAGTTTGAAATATCATCCCTACCGTTTTGAAGTCGTTATAATATATTTCGTTCATATATAATAAACCACGAGATACATATAGGCCGTGTAATTCGTACTTCTTGACCAGTCACAAGATGCATACACATAGGGTTCGATATACATACACATTGGACACGAGATACGTACACATAGGCCATGAGATCTATACATATAGGTAACAAGATACATACACATATGCCACCAGATACATACACATATGTCACGAGAAACATACACATATGTCACGAGATATATACACATATGCCACACATAGACCACGAGATACATACACATAGATCACGAGATACATACACATATGTCACGAGATATATACACATAGGCCACGCATAGACCACGAGATACATACACATAGATCACGAGATACATACACATAGACCACGAGATACATACACATAGCACGAGATACATACACATAGACCACGATATACATACACATATGTCACGAGATATATACACATAGGCCAGACATAGACCACGAGATACATACACGTATACCACGAGATACAAACACAAAGACCACGAGATAGATACGCATAGACCACGAGATATATACACATATGTCACGAGATATATACACATAGGCCACACATAGACCACGATATACATACACGTAGACCACGAGATACATACACATAAACCACGAGATACATACACATATACCACGAGATACATACACATATACCACGAGATACATACACATAGGCCACGAGATACATACACATAGGCCACGAGATACATACACATAGGCCACGAGATACATACACATATACCACGAGATACATACGCATAGACCACGAGATACATACACATATACCACGAGATACATACACATAGGCCACGAGATACATACACGTAGGCCACGAGATACATGCACATATACCACGAGATACATACACATATGCCACGAGAAACATACACATAGACCACGAGATACATACACATAGACCACGAGATACATACACATAGACCACGAGATACATACACACATACCACGAGACACATACACATAGGCCACGAGCTTAATATACTTACACCACGAGATACATGCACATAATCACGAGGTACATACAAAGTAAGCATAGGTTATGGTACAAGCTTCAATTAACGTTTTTGACTGCTTGATGCTGTGGCATTTTGACTTTCTTCATCGGGTCAGTGATTCGAACGTTGGCGGACTGGCTAATGGACTTCCAGACACTCCTAGATATTTGGTTGTGATATGTGTAGGAGGCGACGGGGATCCGCCCACTAAATAAAATCTCATGACAAATAAATTTACCATCAAAGGTCTCCTTAAACTTGTGTATGGTCTCTGTTCCATGTGCATCAACCTTGAAATTATATTGTATGGGGCTACTGTACCGAACTGTTTCAAAATCAGTCTCTTGAGGAACTTCAAGAATAATTGTTTCTTCTTTTATCGTTAACGGTCATTAACTGATAAAATATCTTTCACAGATGTGAATTTCGTTTTATAAATGTTACATAAATGCGAGGGAAGTCATTGTAATATCAAATAAGAACCAAGACGGATCGTATTTGGAATAAACGACAAAGCTTTAATTGTTTCGATTTAAAGAAATGGCAGGTGACGAACAAATATTATATTTCATTTATGTGGATACTTACAAAATAAACACCGTGAGGTAATTTTTAAACGATTAATTGCTTAAACATTAAACAGATTTTTTACAGACTCTTATCCTATGATGATATTAATGGTTGTTTGGATATAGTTAATGTTATGATGTTATTTGACCGATGATTTCGTGAAAATACTTAAATCAAATTCTTTTCATATACATGTAACGTAACACCATTCCGGATTATTCATTCCGCATTCAATTATCTTGAATATTAAAAGGTCAGTACAAGTACAAAAGTTTCAGTACTAAACTTCAAACGCCAATTATTTAAAACCTACAGCACTATTATAACAAAAATATTTTGGACGAAAGAAAATTCTATTTCATTCAATTCCAACGAAAGAATTTACTATTTTCCTCACTATAGTAATTATATTAAACAATTCGTAAATCGCTATACGCCTACAATATATATCGTGATGCGTTACAGCGGCTGCCAGGCTGCCAGACTCAGTGTGTGTATATCACGTGATAAATTACGTCATATATGCTACGTCGGAAGGCAACATTTTGCTTAAAATAAAGCGTTAAATCAAAGATAACTTCGCTCACTACACCATCTTAAATGAAACAAAGGCCAGTCTATGCCGCTTAAAGAGCCCCACTTTTGTTGTATAACCGGAGTTTGATAAGGTGATTAGTTTCTTCAAACACTTCGACAAACCTGTTTCCAAAACAATGTTTTGACAGTGCTCCGTCAGACGGCCGTATCGTGTAAAGGTTTGTCGAAGTGTTATAAGAAACTAAACTCTCAATCAAAATTTGGTAAAAGACTGAAGGCGGTGCATCCGTAAGCGGCATAGACTGCGCTATGTTTCATTTAAAATGGTAAAGAAAATGAAAGGTATCATTGTTTTAAGTCTTCAATCGAAGCAAAATATTGCCTTCCGACGTAGCATTTATAACGCAATTTATCACGTGGTACACACACACTGAGACTGCCAACTTCACGAATAACATCTTGGTTGGGTTATAATAATAGCACTAGCTTTGGGAATCGATTCCAATTTGACTATCGGTAATCGGTTCCTCTCAGGTAACCGATTATCGAAAGCAATATATGTATTTGACATAACCTTAATTGTAGTTTTATTCTTATGCCATAACTTATAGTCCTTAACTATACTTATGTGTGCGCTTTTTAAAAACAATATGTGTGTTGTTGCTTTTGGTCATATTGTTGACGATAACAAATGAACACTTCCAAATGTATAAATTAACTCAAAGGAGAACATTTGCAAAAAAATAACCGTACGCAAATAACGGGAGGAAAGAAATAACAACTCGCGGGTTTAATCAATGATTGATTATGACCAAATATAATCGATTCTCGGCGATTTCATGCCAACAAATCAATTTTCGATGATAATCGATCACCGGAACAAAACTAGTTAGCATCATGCGTATAAACAATTATTTTTCATTCTACAGTCAATAGCGCGTCCCTGTAAGCAGTGATATGGGTAACTGCGCCGGAAAACAGCGGAAGGAGCCGCCTGTCACGCACAACGCGCTGGGCCGGAAGCGGGTCCACGATGCGCAAGATTCCTATGTGCGCAGGGCTGTCGACGAACCTGACGGAAAGGATGACGATACGGATTCTGTTGGACCAGGTGTGTATGACGTCATCATTATTGCAGTTTTACGTCATCAATTTTGCTGTGTGCAGTTTGAATGAATATTAGTGCATTATTAAGCGTCGACTTTTCGGCCTATGTCCACAGGCATCTGGATCATTGTTTGTCACTTAAATGTTGTTTAAAACCATTTTTGGTACATACAATGAGATAAACAACACATCTGAAGATATTTAGTGTCTTTGATATACAAAAAAGAAACAAGGTATGTAACTCAAACTTACCCGATTTCACGGTAGAGTCCAGTTTTATGCAAATTTCTCAACCAACATATAAACAATCCATTTTTAAAGAAGTGACATGGAAAGAAGAGTCAATTACCTTTAAAATGGTGTGCGATATGTTGGTATATCTATAATGTCTTTAGACAAACAAGCATAATTCAATGTCCAATTCTCGTGTTTTCCTTTAGTCGGAAAGAGTACAGCAAATTCAAATCTTCAATTTTCCCCGTGTAAACAGTACTAATGACAGTCCTATTGAAGTTATTTTATGCTTCAGTGTACAGATAAATTAATTCCATTCCTTAATATCACCATAAGACAAACACCACAGTTTAAGAAACAACCGTATCAGTCTTCAAATTAAATCCACTTTAAAATTTTGTTTGAGGCGGACATTTTCCTGACAGCGCTCAGATGTTTCTGATCAACCTCCAAAAGAAGAGGAGTATTTGACCCATCCCAGCTTGTGTGGCTCACATTCAAGCCGGTACAAAGATGTTAAATGTACATGTCAATGACATCATCTGGGCGCTTGTCGGTAAAATGGCAGGCTGCCTACGAAATTTAAAGTGGATTTAATTTGAAGACTGATACGGTTGTTTCTAAAACTGCGGTGTTAGTCTTATGGTGATATTAAGGAATGGAATTAATTTATCTGTACACTGAAGCATAAAATAACTTCAATAGGACTGTCATTAGTACTGTTTACACGGGGAAAATTGAAGATTTGAATTTGCTGTACTCTTTCCGACTAAAGGAAAACACGAGAATTGGACATTGAATTATGCTTGTTTGTCTAAAGACATTATAGATATACCAACATATCGCACACCATTTTAAAGGTAATTGACTCTTCTTTCCATGTCACTTCTTTAAAAATGGATTGTTTATATGTTGGTTGAGAAATTTGCATAAAACTGGACTCTACCGTGAAATCGGGTAAGTTTGAGTTACATACCTTGTTTCTTTTTTGTATATCAAAGACACTAAATATCTTCAGATGTGTTGTTTATCTCATTGTTTGTACCCAAAATGGTTTTAAACAACATTTAAGTGACAAACAATGATACAGATGCCTGTGCCTATGTCATGTGAAATATGCATGTTTAATCGATACCTAAGGAATGCTTTAAATGTTTGTAAAATGAGTCACTCATGTCATAATTGTGATGCATGACACCTTATTTTTTATAGCTTTCCTAAATGCTACTACTCCTCTGGCCCCAATTTCTCCAAACTTCTTAAGTCTCTTATAACTGGATTAAGCTAAAGCCACTATTTATGTCTTTCAATATTTTGCGTTTTATATACTTTTTTAATTGTTTTAATACTCAAAATAAGAATTATCATTACGATTATCACACTAAACAATTCATTCGGAACTCCTCGGCCATTTTATCGAAAACAACCTCGGATGTATGCAGGTACATCAGTTGAAGTAGTTCGTAAAATTTTGAATTATATCATTAATTAAATGTAGTGTTTTAGAGTTGTATTTATTGATCTAAACTTAATTTGATTGCCATTAAATTGTATAATTGCAAACATAATTAAGAATCCCAAGAGTAATGTCACAAAGTTTAACTGCTAAATAAAATTACTACGCGATCTACTTGCAGCGGACTTAAACATACCACTTTTTGAGTATGTAAACCGTCCAAATACATCCGAGGTTGTTTTTGAAAAAAATGGCCGAGGAGTTCCGAATGTAAACAATTTTTCATATGTAAAAAAATCACTATCAGCATGTATTTTGTCTAATTGAAATAAGCAACTTAAGCCTGTGAATCTTAAGAAGTTTCGAGAAATTGGGGCCTAAAAAATAATACTTTACAAAAATATAAGACTTGACAGATATGAGTTATCACACATTCGACAATTTAATTGTATCTAAATTTTATTGTATGACTTTTTATTTTTTTCAATTATTTAGAAATAGTTTGTTATTTTAAAGCTGCACTCTCACAAATTTACCGTTTTGACAACTTCTTTTTATTTTTTATCTTGGAATGAGCCAATGTTTGCGTAAATATCTGCAAATCAAGATAAAAGATTGCTGACAAAAGATCAGATCGCAGATTTTCATATTTCCGTTCGAAAATGTGTTATGGCTTAAACCGTTACTAAAGGTTTAAAAAAAATGCATAAAACATAAATTTTTGAACTTAAAGATTAAAATCCGCGATCCATATTTTCAGCAGTCTTATTTAACTGGTGCCCATGCATTTTTGCAGAAATAAGCTCGTCCCAAGACAAAAGAAAATTATAAAAAAAGTTGTTAAAACGGTATATCTGTGTGAGTGCAGCTTAAATGCTACTACTCCTCTGCAAATTAATACTTTAAAAAACTTTATGATGGGACTGATATGAGTTATCATGCATTCGACATTATAATTTTCTCATAATTTTGAATGTATGACGTTTTGTTATTTACAATTATTTAGAAATAGTTTGTTATTTTAACAACGTATCAAATAGCTGAATTGCTAGGCGTATATTTAAAGCAGGTTCTGCGGTTTAGTGGACATATTTTTTCAGTTATAAAGAGTAAACAATTTTTTATTTCAAGGGTACAATGCATTAAAATAACCAGGGCCATATAACCAATACTTAAGCCCGCTTTCCGACAACTTAAGTAACAAAGAAGCTTTCAATGCACCTAAAAAGATCTTAAAATGCATATTACTTTTTATCCAGATGCAATTGTTTCATAAATCCTTGTGCATGTTCTGTTTTTGTTGCGTGGTTTTTACTGAATTATTAACGCTTTGTAGGTTTTTATTACGGTAAGTTGCTTCACAATGCTATATTTATGTTACCCGGTTCGGCGTATTTTTTATGTGGGAACGCTTGAACAATTTATGAATTATATTATAATTACGTATACGGGTAAAAACATTAATTGATTTTGTGCTTGAATAAATAAACGGATTTATATTTTTCGCTACAAACTTGCATCTTATTAAAGCTGCACTCTTACAGATTGAACGTTTTGACATTTTATTTTATTTTTTGTCTTGGAACTAGCCAATTTTTGCGAAAATCCATGGAAACCAGTTATATAAGACTGCTGACAAAGTTTGATCGCAGATTTTATATTTAAGTTCAAAAATTGATGTTCTATGCATTTTTCTTAAACCGTTAGTAACGGTTTAAGCCATAAAACATTAATTGTCGAACGGAAATATGAAAACCTGCGATCTGATCTTTTGTCAGCAATCTTTTATCATTGGTTTGCAGATATTTCAGCAACAATTTGCTCTTCCAAAACAAAAAATAAAAATGTTGCAAAAATGGTATATCTGTGAGAGTGCAGCTTAAACCTTTACTGTAAATCTGCTAATATATATAAGATTTATATCTAACAAATTGTATTTCTGCATCCAGTTGTATAAAACCTTGCTTAAGTTTTCAACAGATTATCTTTTGGCTGGTTGAATAATTTAACGATATGATTGATTTTAAGTTATTATTGGAAAAATATTGATCAATAAATAAACATTTAATAAAACGACTCAACGGTTTTATACAATTGGGTGCTGATTTATAAACAAATCTTTCAAGCATTCGGAACACCTCGCCTGTTTTACACCGAAAACAGCCTTGGATGTGTATGGTCGGTTTACGCTGTCAGAGATCTTTACATTTAACTACGCTGCAAGTAGGTCGCGTAGTATTTTCAATTTGGCAGTAATTAACCTTAATGACGTAACGACTCTTGGGAATCTTAGTTATAAACCAGGTTTTCACATAGTGAAACCTGGTTATTAGACTGACGAACGTTGTTCGGGCGGGCGGGCGGCCGGGTGGCGTCAAACTCACCTATAAAACTGAATAATTTCAGTAAGGGTTGACATATCTTGACCAAACTTGGTCTATTGGAAGAGTTTATGTATACCTTTCATGAGATTGCGCTTGGGGTCCTTTGGGTGAAGGTCAAGGTCACTGTTACTAAAAATTGAAAACGGTTGAAACTGAATAACTTTAGTCAGGGTTCACATATCTTGACCAAACTTTGTATAAAGGATGTGTTTATGGAGACCTTTCATGGGATTGCGTTTAGGGTCCCTAGGGTCAATGTCAAGGTCACCTTTACTTAAAATAGAAAAACGGTTGAAACTTAATAACTTTAGTTAGGGTTGACATATCTTGACCCAACTTGGTGTAAAGGAAGTGTTTATAGATACCTTTAAATGGGATTGCATTTGACCTCCCTAGGGAAGGTCACTGTTACTAAAAACAGAAAAAAAACAGTTGAAACTGAATAACTTTAGTCAGGGTTCACATATCTTAACCAAACTTGGTATAAAGGAAGAGTTTATGGAGACCTATCATGGGATTGCGTTCGGGGTCCCTAGGATCAAGGTCACTGTTACTAAAAATAGAAGAATGGTTGAAACTGAATAACTTTAGTCAGGGTTCACATATCTTGACCAAGCTTGGTACATAGGAAGAGTTTATGGAGACCTTTCATGGGATTGTGAATAGGGCCCTAGGGTCAAGGTCACTGTTACTAAAAAGAGAAAAACGGAAACTGAATAACTTTGGCATGTTCTTATACATACACACAACACACATCAAATCAACTTAATTATAATTCTCACAACACAGACTGAAGTTCTTCTGTCAATCATTGAAAACATGGTTTCGCCGCATTGCGGCGTTTCTTTTTTTGTGCAATTAAACTCTTCACTGGCAATCAAATTAAACTTTAAAATACAAAATACACTACAATTAAGTAATACTATTTTTTATTTCTTTTACGAACTACTTCTACTGATGTACCGACACACATCCGAGGTTGTTTTCGATGGAAAATGGCCGAGGTGCTCCGAATAATCTTTCCAGTAGTTTAAAACTGGATAACTCTTTGGTTTTGTCAACAAAATAGTGGCTGAATCCGTGGTTTAGTGGTAACACACTTTACCATCAATCCAGGGGTCGCAGGATCGATTCCCCATCCACCATTAAAAATACTAATTGTCTTCCGGGAGGGACGTTAAATGGGGATCCCGTGTGACAGTGCTATACACTGGTGCACGTTAAAGAACCAGGGTAGCTCTAGCCAGTTTTACATTCTGCATGTGCACTAAGCTCCAAAAACCATAAGTCTTTTGTGACTGTAAAGTGGACATCCGGAAAGGTTATGACTAACAATTTGAACGGAGCACTCACCGAATGGGCCAGGCCAGAGTGCGAGTATAAATAAGCTTACACACCAAGTTTCGTCAAAGTAAGAAGAAATGTATATTGATTGGTCAATATCTATCAAATAATTACTGTCAACCATTCAAATAATTTAATTGTGCAAACTAGCCGGACACCTTGTCAAGGTTGCATATCGCGTTTGAAACAAATTAGGCCTTTAATTTTCGATCTGTTTTTATTTGTTTTATTTGTCAGTAGTTTCAATTCGAAATAAGCCTGAAAAAGCTAGTTCACAATATACTTGCGCCTTCGGTTATACAAAAATACAGTTTAAAGCTGCACTCCCACATATTGGCAGTTTTGACCTTTTTTAAGTCCCCCTCCCTCAAAATCAGCTTTTTTTGTTACCATTTTCTTCAATGCAGTCATATAATATCACTCACAACAGAACATATCTCAATTGTTTTTGGAATACTGCCAAACATTTTTTTTTCATAAAGCGTTAATAACGCTATTAGTCATAAAACATCAATTTTCGAACGTAAAATTATATGAAATACTGCAATCTGATATTTTTTCGGTAGTCTTGTTTTATTGGTTTCAGACAATAACGTCAAAGTTGGCTCATTTGAAGACAAAAAATAAAAAGTTGTCAAAATGGTCAATCTGTGAAAGTGCAGCTTTAAAGATTTTACGATAATTTACTTCAGGAAACTTATATAATAAATATCTAAATCCGTTTTGTAACCATCCCTGACCGATTCTACCACGTATGGTAATAACCTTGTATTTGAAAAAGATAATACATAAAGAAAAAGTTAAAATAACACATAAACATATATTTCAAACAGACATTTTGAGTGATAAACCTTTACTCGCTAAATAATGCATTTATGGAAAATATTAATTATTGATAACAAGAGTGTAACCATGTATTTAATAGCTGAAAACACCAATATTAAATGATTGGTGAATGCTAAAAGATTTACTGTGATATTCCATTATTTCATAATTTTTCTGCACCTTGCTTTTAAATTAAACTTGGTATCCTTCATAAGAACCATTGTTTTCGACCATTATTCATCCTATTTTGTATTTTAAAATAAATGCCTTAATTGTGGTAAATCTTATTTGGGAGTAAGTGTGCATCTTTAAGTGCCGTCTAGAAAACAGACCAAAAGAAAGAAAAAGGCTTTGAAAACAATTTGACGCATTTGCAGATAAACCATCGCATTTTTTATTAAAACTTCAAAAGCCCTAAACTGTCTTATACACGCAACTTTAGACCAGTTCAAATTATCGTAAGTGACATTTGCAGACTAAATTGTCATAAATTAAATAATAAACTCCTCATATATCGTGTTACCATGGTAATCTTTTCCCTTAGCCAGCTATCTGCACATCTAAGTTTTCCGCTATCTGAAGATCTGATTTTATTATTGAAATGCATGCGAATGTATCCTGGTTGTTTCGAAAATCACAACCGCATGGATTTAGTTTACCGTGAAACTTCTTGAAACATACACAAATAAAAAGCTATTGAATAATACTCTTTTGCAAATTGAATGTGCAAAAAGTATGTCAAATATTACAAATATATATGGCATACATTGCTTGTTTATTTGGTGTTTTTGAGAGAAGGGGAAACTTTTCCATCATTTTATTGCATTAGCGGAAAAAATCTCCCATATGATATTCTTAATAATTTGGAAGGTTATTTCTTCCACCTCAGATAAGAAGATCCAATATTTGGCCATGCTGGAAATCCGTATCTTGCCCACGGGCAAAGATGAAAGACACGCACATGTATGGGACTACTTTTTCACTACGCACAAAAGAGTTCCAGCGCAAAAATACATTTTTACTATATTTGCTTAACTGAGGTGGGAGTATAAGTATCTTCCATAGCCAAGAGTGTAAGATAGGTTCATCCCGACCCGAGCGTAGGGTGTTTACCTGAAACGCGTAGTGATTCTGATTATGTTAATAGTCAAATCGGTCTTTAAATAGTTCTAAGGAGCATTATTTCTTGAAAGGTGCGTGAAAACTGTTTTATGGTGACATTTGAATGGGACTACTTTTTAACTACGTACAATAGTTGCCACACATGCTCGGGTTCTTATAATGCACCAGTCATTTGTAACCACGCCCCTCCCCCCAGGTCGTGGGGTATACCGGGAATGGCGGGGGAAATGGGCCGTGTTTTAACCTTCCATGTGGCACCGCAGTGCCGAGTGAGTGCGATGGTTTATTTTTTGCGCCGAAAATAGCGGGGAATGGGCCTTACCTAGGATATATATTGGTGCGGTGCCATTTGGCGGAGATTCTACAAGCAGTTTGTCCCCTGTAGAGCGGGGATTTTACCGGGGATTGTTTGGGTCGAAAGTCAAAGTTCCTGCTATTCTCCGGACCTGGGGGAGGGGGGGGGGGGTCGTGAATACAATTTACTGGTGCATAAGGCAAACATATGATGTCCCACAAGGTCTTGAAGCTTTAACCTGCCCTTTCGAACTGAGAACACATAAGCAGATGTATATTTATTGCTCATTTATAGTCCATCTATTTCGTACCATACTTCTTTGTCTGTCTTGATTTAGATAAGCGGAATAGTAAGGATAAGGAAATGTTCCACGGAGAATTCGGTAGGTATTTTTAGCACCACGTGGTATATAAACTTCCGGTCATGTGATCTCACGTGATCTATCATGTGACCGATTTTATTACCCTTCCCTTGATAAATCGAACAAAAATATGGCAATGTAAATTGTCTACACAGCCGTTTTCTGTTTTTCATATCAACACATTTATCTTGCAATCGCTTTATATAGAATTTGTTTAGGAAATTAGTCAATAAACGAAGTTTTGATAATGAAAGTATATCTAACACTAGATTTTTTTATTGAAGCTAGTAGAAAATGGCATAGTCTTATTCCTTTTGTACTGCTACTTATAATGAATCCAACACTTTATTAATATAGAACGTCAATAGTTGTCATCTGACTCTCGGGTGATATTCAATATTCAACTAAAGTCAATCTAATGGTCACACAGTAGTGACTTCATTCACTCTATTGGTCTGTTATTAATAACTAGTAATCCGATTAGCTACATCTTTCCTAGAACAAATTAACAACAATACTGAATACCAGCCCTAGCCTTGAAAGAATATACACAATTTATCATACTGACACATCCAATTTTCAGCTATGTGTGTTTCATTAAATTATTAACTTAAAATAATGAGTTTTAAAGTACAGGCTGTTCAGTTGATACTTGAGCATATTTCTGCTTTATTACTTTGCACATAAAGCTGCACTCTCACAGATTGAACGTTTTGACAACTTTTTTTATTTTGTCTTGGAACGAGCCTTTTTTTGCGAAAATGCATTAAACCAGTTATATAAGACTGCTGACAAAAAATTAGATCGCATATTTTTACATTTAAGTTCAAAAAATATGTTTGGTGCATTTTTCTTAAACCGTTATTAAAATGAATTTTTGATCGGAAATATGAAAATCTGCGATCTGATCTTTTGTGAGCAATCTTTAATCGTTGGTTTGCAGATATTTACGCAAAAATTTGCTCTTTCAAAGACAAAAAATAAAAAAAAAGTTGTAAAAACAGCATATCAGTGAGAGTGCAGCTTTAAACCGTAACTATAGTGAATATATATTTTATCGTTATTTCTGAATACGTACCAGGGAGTTGTTAGGTTAGTAACTGACATAATGCATTAGAAAACATAACCTCGCAATTTTATTAAATGTATTTCATGTACACTAGTTTTTATATCACTATTATAACCTAGTTTCCTTGGGCCTGGTTTCACGAAAAAACAAACTTAAATCGCATAATAAACTAAGCAAGGTCTTTTTGCTACCTCATGATTGGACTGTTATTATTACTCGAAAATACGATTTTTGGCGGGAACTTATTTTCTTGTCTTATATTTTTCGTGAAATCGGCCCCTGTAACTGCAATCAATGGCATATTCATTTGATTGCTGTAGAATACAATTATAAAGAGTTGTCTGTTTTAAAAGGTTGAATATTTAAAACGTTGTAGCATAAATAAATTCTTGAAAAATACTTTTTATATAATAATAATAATTGAATATAGAATTGATGGTGATACATGTTATTTCAATGTTAGTGGTATAACTTTAGGTGGTGGTCATAGTCTTATTTGTGGTGGTGACCACACTGGTATTGAAAAAAATCCACAATATTACACTGACGGTAATAATAAAAAACAAACTGTTATGATTACGAAAAAAAAGATAACTTTAAAGTCACAGTTAGTTCATTTTTAGCTTTAATTTCTTGCACTGTACCGTTTTTCAGACTGGGATCCAGACGCAATTTTTCCTCTAATGCCGGCTTCCGGTGATGAAACTGACCGCCGGAAGAGACTTAAGCACATGCGCACATTAGTGAGCAACAACTACGATGAGGTCTGTATTTTTCTGACTTATAATTAAGGTTACTTCGTCCTTTCCGGATGTCGCGTTGTTGTTTGTTAATTAACAATACCTTATTTCAATGAAATTGCAGATATGCAAAGTACCAGGCTTAAAGGTCCGCCCACTACCACTCATCCGATACACATGTTTCAGTCAATGAGGTTGACGTATTCGCAACGCTCTCTCCGCCCATTCTTAATCATTAAGATTTTAACTCATGTCTTTTAGCTATTTCTTAAGACAAAAGTGTGAAGATGGGAGCTTGTGAATCGCATCCATTACTAAGATCTTAGAGTGAAGTCAACATAAGTAGGTGATAGTTAATGGAATAAATAGAGTATATTTGTTTATTTCAGGGTAATATCGTATTTTATTTCACGAGTGCCATAGAAAAACTTATTTTCACGAGTGGCGAAATATAACATTTCTGTTTTGAACAAGGGGAAGTTACTACAATGGATTTTTAAAGTAACTCTGAAAGTTGATATTTTCACTACTTATTTTGCGGTGAAAATATCCAATTGATATTTTCACTGTTATTATTTCACTGATAAAACTCCATATTTCATCGAAAAGCATGAAATATTTTTTATTTAATACAAATTCGCAACCACAAACAGCCATAGTGTTGTTAATTGCATATGCTTTAAACGTCACACAATTTATGTATAAGAGATTTAGCAAGACAGTTTCTCCTACCGTCTCTCTGAACATTTTCTCACCTTTCTCCGTTGCCAAGACATCAAGCTTTAAAGCGTAGTGATGAACGGGGCCAGTATTCATAAAACATCTTAAGTCATTTCCTCATTTAAGTCATTTTCTTAGGATAATTTTTTCAGTTATTATATGATATACTCGCTTCATCATTTCTAAATACGTTATTTGTATTGATTTGAATAAAAATACATACTTTCAAGTAAAAAAAATAAAAATTCGTTCAAATTTAATAATGTTAAGAAATGACTAATGATGTTTTATAAATACTTCCCCATTATTAATGAGTCCACACAATTAACCAGACTGGGTAACTTCAATTTGTTTCACTTATTGGCGTATTACGATAATGATTTTTTTTTTTATTTTATTATTATTTTTGCGTTTTGTGTTATAATAAGTTAATCTTAATCTGCATTTGTTTTGCAGGATGATCTATTAGATTGTAAGGTAAACACCGTATACATTTTGCTTGGCCTCACCAGTCTCGGCAAAAGGGGTGTTCTGTGCCCTAAGTCTCTGTTTAATATAAACCATCTTAGATTTCACTTAATTTCCAGGTCATAATCCAGGGACGGTATTTATAAAAATTCTTAAGTCATTTCCTAACTTAGGTCACATTCCTTATTTTAGTATCTCTTTAGTCATACAAATTAAAAACTAAAGAATTTCCAAAAATACATTACTTTATTGACCTTATTGAATAAAAACAACACATACTTTTATCTTAAAAAACACTTACCTACTGCTTTTAATTTGATTTTTTTTTAAGAAATTGACTTAAGTTAGAAAATGACTTACGATGCTTTATCAATATGAACCCAAGTGTTTTGATTTCTGTAATCATAAAATGGCAAAGGACTGAAAGGAATCACTGATGCGTGTCTACGGACAAGGATTAACACGTTAGGCTAATTTCAGGCTGAATTGCGCTTAAGTAGTCATGCCATTCTAGTCTTTGTTTTCTTTAAAGAGAAACGAAAACAGCCCTGTGATATTTCGATTTTCTATGATAAAGAACTAACAACAAAAATTCTACTCCAATTAATCAATTAATATACTCTATGATTTCATTTAAAAAATAAATTAACTAAATCCCTTTTACTATGATTATCTATGATTTTCTTTTTATGCATATACTTTATCGTATTGACCGATTGTTAAGATAATTGTTCAAGTTGGAAATGGTTGGGCGAAATCAATGGTGTATTGTCGTATTTGAGCCCCGCCATTTTACTTATTTTTTTGAGCTTATACGAAAGGCAACAATCGGCCACCATTTGAATGGTATTGTACATAAACATACCATGAAGCAACGGCGTACCGAACCAACACAGACGATTACTATAACGATGTAAATCGTAACGACTCGGCCATCTCCGGCAGTTTTCGGGATAGAATTTCGTAACGCGGGGGGTGGGGGCTCGGGGATATTTACCAGCAGTTCCTACCAGCAGTGGAAGAAGAAAATAATTATCAAAACACGCTCAAAACGCACCATTTCGGACAAGAAATTGTAAAAAAACCCGGAACCCCCTTTCTAAAATTTGGAACCAAATCAATTTCGATTCGATTCTGAGGGAGGGCCGCAAATAAAACGCTTACGCCCCCTCTAATGTCAAAATCTTTGCCGCCCCTGTTATATCACTACTTCTCCAACCTAAAACATTTGTTGGTTTAAAACTCGTACAAAATGTTTTCAAAGAGGGCACCTTTACCGTTGTTTCAACCAACGACGACATTTGACTTTCTTTTTACATGTATAGGGCTGTGATAGATGTTTGGTAAGGCACACGTGTTGAATTGATGATGCAATAGCGGGATAATGCCTTTAGTCTGTACAACTGAAATTAGCGGGTAGTTTGTTCTTCGAATAGCGTGTTTTTTCTGCATTTTCTGTGTGCATTTGTGATCGGTAAAAGTTTACCTTTTCTTAAAGATTGGTTTTAACTTTAAAACGAAAGCCCAAAATTGTAGAGTTTGGTTGAGATTTGACAAAGTTTTGGCCTCTTGAAATGGTCATCTCGTCAAAAATTGGGAAATACAGGGGGCAAGTCGTCACCTTTTACAAAGATTTTAGAAGATAAACTCATGTTGTAAGTTATCACTAGTAACAGTTCCCCCATCATTATTAGTAAGCCCGGGATTTTTAAAAAATACGGAGTTGGGGAGGGGCGTGGTCAAAGGGGTGTGTCAAAACAACGTACCCTGCCCCCTGTGTGCCAACGAGAGTGACTTAGTATTAAAAGCTTTCTTCACAAACGTTGTAAAATAAATCATGTTTAAACTAAAGATCGTTATTTATTTAACCTCTTCTAATCTCATTATCAGCAATTGCCTTCTGCATCATCCTCAACGAATTTTTTTGTGATATCTTCAGACGCTTGAAGGTGTTTCAAATTTTAATATTGATTATCATGTTTAACCCTACAATGACATGTGATAAGTTTTGAAACATCCGTTTCTATTTTCTCCAGGTTGACCATAAAGCACGTGACGTGGACATCCGGGAGTACGATTTCCCCTTCGAGAACCTCGCGTTTGAAGGAGGCGGAAACAAGGGGCTGGCCTACTGCGGGGCTGTAAGGGTAAGTTGTTGCCTAACTGGATGATAACAAAATCGAGTTTTGTCATCATAAGATTTTCCACAATTAAGACAATTGTTTTAATATACCAAAATGAATGAATTAATGTCGAAAACAATCGTTCTAATGAAGGATACCGAGTTAAATTTGAAAAAAGGTGCAGAAAACACGGAAGTTCTACCTTATGAGACGATAGTAGATAATAGTTAATCTTTTAGCACTCACCAATCATTTAATATTTTTGCGTTTGTATCTATTGAATACACGGTTACACTCTTTTAATAAAAAATAAATATTTTTAATGAATACATTACTTAGTAAGTAGTTAAATGTTTATCACTCAAAATTTATGTTTGTTATACATGTGTATGTATTGATTTTTAATAAGAATGTCACTTTAAATATATCTCATATTCCCATTGTTTCTGTAGGTTCTAGAGGAGCTGGGCGTCTACAGCCAGGTGAAGAGGTACGCAGGGGCCAGCGCCGGAGCTATGACGGCCGCGTTGCTATCTGTGGGCTACAACTCGTACGAGATTGAGGAATTCCTCAGCCAAGATCTCTCTAAAATCTTTCTTGGTATGTTGACAATGTCACGTTACTGTGTTCAGAAGAACATGCCTCACGTGAACTTACCACGTGTAATTATTAAATACAATTATATCTAGTTCATGTACATTATAAGATACCAATCGAACACCTCGGCCATTTTCCTTTGAAACAACATCGGATGTAAATGGACTGTTTTACAATGTCAGTAGTGGTAGTGGTAGTTGTGGTGGTGGTGGTGGTGGTGGTGGTGGTGGTGGTTGTGGTGGTAGTGGTAGTGGTAGTAGTAGTAGTAGTAGTAGTAGTAGTAGTAGTAGTAGTAGTAGTAGTAGTAGTAGTAGTAGTAGTAGTAGTAGTAGTAGTAGTAGTAGTAGTTCTAGTATTAGTATTATCATTATCATGAGTGGAAGTAGAAGTAGGAGTAGGAGTAGTTGTTGTTGTTGTAGTTGTTGTTGTTATTGTTATAATCATTATTATTTAAAAAAAAATTACTTTTACGTTTGCACCGGCATACATCCAAAGCTCGTCGTAAAACGGAAATGTCCGAGGTGTTCCGATTCAATAATATCCGTATGCCTCCCTTATGACACATTTTATGTTCTGTTCTGTTCTGTGCTTTATTTCGTTCACATAATTATCATCTTTTTTCCAGATCACTCATGTGGTTTTATGAGTCTGCTGCCAAACCTACTCACCGGCTACGGCTGGAATCCAGGCAAGCGGATATACAAATGGTTCGGACAACAACTAGAGGCCAAAACAGGAAACGCCGACGTCACATTCGCCGAGGTAGGTCAACGTTTATTAGCTGGACTGTAGGTGAAATGTCATACAGTAGGGGGTTAAGTTTGCGACGTCAAATTTTTACAAATTTTACCAAAAAATGGACTTTTATTTTTTGTATACTCCAATCGACTGCCTTATATTTTAATGACATAATTTACAATACAACACAGAGTAAGATTTCTTCTTTTTATCAGTATTGTTTTTGAAATAAACTAACTTTGACTTTACAAACACCTGAACCGCCAACGTACAGAAACTCCTTAGAATGCATTTCCTGACAATAGGTTAGAACCATTAATCGCTGGATAGGCATCGGAATTATGCACTGGTGAATCTTCAGTTGTATAATGCTACATGAAGTTAAATGGCACTTCTTTTTAAAACCATTACATTCACGTGTGTAACAAACACACCTTTAAGTGATATACCCTTAACTACTTACTAAATAATACATTTGTGAAAAATGATATTGACTGACAACACGATTGAAACCGTGTATTTCAAAGCTGAAACGCACAACTATTAAATGATTGGTGACTGCTAAAAGATTTACAGTAATGACCTATCGTCTCATAAGGTAGAATTACTGTGTTTTCTGCACCTTTCCTTCAAATTAGCTACTGCATTCTTCATAAGAACCATTGTTTTCGATATTAATTAATCCTTTTCAGTAAATTAAAACAATTGCAATACTTGTGGTACATCTTATTTGGGGGTAGGTTTGCACCTTTAAGAATAAAGGTTGTATAGGTCTATAGTCTATACACTTTTTCGACAAACGCACGGAAAAGAAGGCAGTTTGTTTGCCGTTGTCGGAGAAGTGATATATTTGAGCGAGAAAAGCTACTATACCTCGATGTGAGGTATTTGGAAGAAGTGTTATGTTTCATCTGAATGCAAATTAAGATACTTAAGAATTTAAGAATATTTAGGAAAAATGCAAGGGTAAATTCTCTAAAGGCCTATAATGAACTGAAATTTAATACAATAAATGCACCCACTCTTCAACTCATTGAAATTGTACTCCATGACGCCACTCCTGGGATCGGTTGCCGTGACACGGCGCACTTCATATTAAGTTTTGTTAATTGTGCAAATTTGATTTTGAATTGTTGAGTGCATGTCTGCGCTATTTTGCAATGTCTCTGTTTTTTTCAATTATTTTTTTCATTGCGGAGCATCATCCGTTCATTTAATATTCGGGGCAAACAGTTGTTAAGTCTAACATTTTAAACGATTTGAATACCGGATAGAGTGAATTTATGAATATGTAAAATAATGTCGTATATTTTAACCCCACTCCCCCTCCCGGAGCATCATGATAGAAAAGTGTAAACACGAAGAGACGAGTGAATGCAGTGGTTTTATTTCGGACCGAAAATAGAGGGGAATGGGCCTTACCTAGGATGTCCCCGGGATGCGGGGGCATTTGGCGGGGATTTTACCTGCATTTTGTTCCCGCAGGTCGGGAATTTTACCTGGGATTGGCAGGGCCGAAAGTCAAAGTCCCCGCTCTTCTCCGGACCTGGAGGGGTCGTGTTAACAATTGACTTGTGCATAAATATATTTTACGAGTAAAGTCGTCGTTCCCTGTGAGAGTACCAGTCTTGTAAGGTTGTGGGGACATTCGGAACTCCACGGCCATTTTTTCAAAAACAACCTCGGATGTATGCCGGTACATCTGTTGAAGTAGTCCGTATTTTTTGAATAAAAGCATTAATTAAATGTAGTGTTTAAGAGTTGTATTCATTGCTCTCAGTTTAAATTGATTGCCAGTGAAGTGTATTATTGCAAACATAATTACGATTCCCAAGAGTTAAGTCATAAATTTTAACTACTAAATAAGATTACTACGCGATCTATTTGCAGCGGACTTAAACGTACCACTTTTTAAGTATGTAAACCGTCCATATACATCCGAAGTTGTTTTTGAAAAAATGGCCGAGGAGTTCCGAATGGTTGTGGGGAATGGCGCACTGACAGAATGTAACCCAGGTTTTAGCTACCCTTGCTATTGATCGCGCGCCCGCGTTTAGCACAGTAACACGGGACCCGTTTGGCGTCCCTCACGGAGGAGGATTTGTAAATTTAGTGGAGAGTAGCGCACCAGTGACCCCTGGGTTGGCATTCCAGATTAAAAAAACAACATGAAAAAAAGTTACAAATGGTGATGGACGGCAAGCAATCAACCAACCTTTGACTACATGCAGATTATATTTAAAATTAGTTTTAATAAACTTAAAAAGCCTCATTGAGAAGCTAAATAAATAATTGTAATGAAATTATATAATTATGCCCCAATATTTCACAAAATAAGCATGTAGCCGAGTAAGGATAGGTAAAATATGACTATTAGTTGTTAATGGTTCATCGGTCGGGTTAATCTGTCCCCGCCTGACTTCTTTGTAAACTTCATTCTGCATCAAGGCGTTATTTTATTCATGAATATAATTTATGTCAATATTGTAATGTCATGCCTAAAATGTAGTTTAAAAAGCTCAAACCAGTATCCTGCTGTGCCGGTATTTAACTTTTCGAGCTTGAACACTCCCGTATCTCAAAAAAGATGAGTCTTATTACAATAGCCAACCTTGAAGTCAACGACCTATGTGTTCTTTCTAGCGTATCAAACTAGCCGAAATCCGTTGACAGGATGAATACTACCACTAGCGAATCAAGGGGGTGGGGGTGGGGGTCCGGGGGTAAATTTGTTAATTTCTTCTTGAATAATCCCTAACCACCCTGCCATCGATTCAAAAAAATAAATTTCGGTTCTGAGGAAGGAGCGCAAGCCAAAAAGCTACGCCTCTTAAGTTACACCCCCTCTATCGTCGAATCCTGAACCCACACCTGACTACTAATATTTCAACTAAATTTATACTTAAAAGCCTATTTGAGGGAATGCGTGGCAAGTTAATCTTCAGCTATACATCCTTTGTTTATAACCATGACGTCACAGATGAATGCCATCTTTCCGGTGTATTGTTTATTTGCTAATGGCAATCAGGGTTGTGTTAAAGAGAACCACTGTCCGTGTAAGTTTTGATTACATCAGAGACCGATAAACAACAAGTGCAAAGCCCCGGATAATTAAAGAAAATCGGGGTCAAGGGGGGGGGGTCTTTATAGAAAGGCTTAAACAAGGCCTTGCATGAAGTGTACACAAACACAACAGATTTTTCCTTTAATTGTGATTCGAATGTATGTTTTTTTGCGGAAACGAGGTTAACCTTGCACGAGGGTTGGGATGAGCCTTACACGAACGGCCATGGTAGACGATTTTTCTCCCACCTCAGTCAAACAAAATAATTACAGTAAAAGTGTATTATTTCCTCTGGGCGAAAAAAAGGATTTCCAGCATGGCCAAATATTTGGATTTACTTATCTTATATATATATATATCATTCGGAGTCTTTTTACTGGGTAGAAACGGCTGTCCGTTTTAAGAAGTCTTTGCATGATGTCATGTTTCCGGATCGGCCAAACATTTCATTGTAAGATTTAAAGCGCTTCGGTTAAGCTCTCATACCCAGATCAAATGCAATTACAATTTCGATCACTGTGTATCATCAGGACGCTAATTTCCGTAATAATTGCAAACCGTGGAGATAAAGTGCTTAACATGGTGACTACGGAATTATTCCGCTTCCTTTTTCACATTAATCACAGTATCGATGGTGTTTTAGTTATACGATATATACCATTCTTTATCTACGACCAATGTTATTTCAGGTTTCCACTTCCTCTGTCAGATATACAATCCAAATAATCCTTAATCTAAGACCAAAATAATTTCAGATCCTTGAGCGGTTCGGTTTCCTGCATTACCTATCTAGTATCGCTGTTGTCTCAGAAATACAATCTGTATCATTTCTATATCTACGACCAATATTAGTTCTGTTCCACTACCTCTCCAGTATCGCTGGTGTCTCAGATATACAATCTGTATCATTTCTATATCTACGACCAATATTAGTTCTGTTCCACTACCTCTCCAGTATCGCTGGTGTCTCAGATATACAATCTGTATCATTCTATATCTACGACCAATATTATTTCAGTTCCACTACCTCTCCAGTATCGCTGGTGTCTCAGATATACAATCTGTATCATTCCATATCTACGACCAATATTAGTTCTGTTCCACTACCTCTCCAGTATCGCTGGTGTCTCAGATATACAATCTGTATCATTCCATATCTACGACCAATATTAGTTCTGTTCCACTACCTCTCCAGTATCGCTGGTGTCTCAGATATACAATCTGTATCATTCCATATCTACGACCAATATTAGTTCTGTTCCACTACCTCTCCAGTATCGCTGGTGTCTCAGATATACAATCTGTATCATTTCTATATCTACGACCAATATTATTTCAGTTCCACTACCTCTCCAGTATCGCTGGTGTCTCAGATATACAATCTGTATCATTTCTATATCTACGACCAATATTAGTTCTGTTCCACTACCTCTCCAGTATCGCTGTTGTCTCAGATATACGACCTATATCATCCTAAATCTCAACCTATATCTACGACCAATCTTATTTCAGATCCTTGAGCGGTTTGGTAAAGAGTTATGTGTGGTCGCCACTAACCTTAATATGATGAACGCCGAGTATTTCCACCCCAAAACATCCCCAGACATGCCCGTCCGCATGGCTGTCCGAATGTCCATGTCAATACCAGGTAAATATATAGAAGTATGCGTGGTGTAGTCTCCATTGTTTAAGCTTAACTATTTGAAGAATAAGGAGAAATATTCTACTCACACTAGCGCCGAGTATTTCCACCCCAAAGCATACCCAATCATGCTCGTCAGTATGGCTGTCCGAATGTCCATGTCAATACCAGGTAAATATATAGAAGTATGCGTGGTGTAGTCTCCATTTTTCAAGCTTAACTATTTGAAGAATAAGGAGAAATATTCTACTCACACTAGCGCCGAGTATTTCCACCCCAAAGCATACCCAATCATGCTCGTCAGTATGGCTGTCCGAATGTCCATGTCAATACCAGATAAATATATAGAAGTATGCGTGGTGTAGTCTCCATTGTTTAAGCTTAACTAAGCTCAAATTTGGGTCATGATCAGCCATGCGGTCCTGCACCAATGGTGTTGCGTAATTCATGTTTGAGGCGTGATATTGAATTAAAATCGTGGTAAAGTTTCCATTATTTTTGTATCAATACTTTTTCCCCATATTTTCGGCAATTAGTCACATGGCGGAAAACATTGTATATTTAAATTAATTTTTGCAGTAGAATTACAACTGTGAACTCATGTATTCTTTTTCTAGGTATCCCCATATTTTACTTAATATCATGTCATCTGTGTGTGTTGTTTTGTTCATTACTTGTTGGCAACCTCTGTGCAACTAGCACATACTCAAGAGCAGTTTTGGTTTTCTGGTTTGCCTGTGTAGTTTCTATTTTTTTGAAAAAAAATCCTTGTGCGTATTCGGCTACTGACTTTGACTCTCTCTGAATGGCTTTTGAAAGTTAAGAACAATTCCATTTCAGGGTTGTTCCAGGCAACAGAGTACCGCATGCACGGGGAGGATAACACGTATGTGGACGGGGGACTGCTGTGTAACTACCCGATCAACTGTTACGACGGTAAGAGATAACACTTGTCGTCTTTACATTAGATTTGTACCGTTAAGTATCTACCAGATGAACAGCTCCGTGGTATGAAACTTACCAATCAAATTCTACTATGCTAGGGAATGACACATTTCGCCTTGGCACGAGGTTTGTATGTTTATGTAACTAACCAGTCAAATGCTACTACGATAGGGAATAACAAATTCGTATTGGCATGAGGTTTGTACTGCTTTAACGCTATAACGATTGAACATTCTGATCAGGCAAATGATGCAGTCTCTGAAAGTCTAATTCCATATTTTAAATGACAATGCGTTTTGGGGTATTCGCTTTTGCCCGTCATACCCTCAATATCTCTTGAAATGTCTAAAGCAGTTTTTATATATGTGTTTTTATGTTTTCTATTTCATCATATTCCATGCCAAACATAAATAATTTATTATTTACCTTAAGGATAATAAAATAAAATGAACACATGTGTAGGTGTGCTACAGACGGGATACTTTAATCAAAGATACACTCACATACAAAGCAAATGGTTCCCCCAAAAAAACTTCCAGTAAATTATTACTACTGGCTTCACAGTTCTTATACATATTTCATAATGAAAAACACGCTGCTAAAAGCAGTCGTAAAGTGTCCGGAACCACTGCTGCACCCACTCTCAGACTCAACAATACTCGCATTGCCATGGTAACAGAAAAATACCAATCTGAAAATATAAATATATTTTAAACAAGGTTCAAAATAATGTTTAACATATATTATTATATGTATCTGAATACATTCATAGATAATGAAAATTTGACAATTTTGCAATGTTTTCTCTATCCCGTCTGAGCGTCGAATAACCAATTCAGTTCAGTAAATGCACGAGGAAAACTCCTGATTTACGCACGAGTAACCAGACCTATACCTAATAGTACTTTAATAATCCTATACCGCAATAATAATAAATACATTTAACTTTTTATGACATATGTGGCGTTAAAACCAAACCACTCCGGACATTAAAATCGTCAGTGCATCCAAATGAATTCAGAAGGTTCCGTTCTAAATGTAAACTCATTGTTTTAAGAGTTTTATAGTTATCCCTATAAAACCATTAAGTGTAGTCACTGAATCATTTTTAAGTTAGTTCTTGTTTTATGAACGCCAACTTCGTCATTCGTGAAGTCATCCGATGTGCCCATGACATTTATTGCGTTTATTAAGTCCTATGGATGGGTGTCAAGTATACAGTGTATCCACTTGTGGTTTCTTACGATGTAACGAAACTTAATAAGACCCTCTAATCAACTATCAAATCCAACGATTACTTTTCAGAATCGTTAACCCAAAGCAGTAATATCTTATTTAGAAACTAATTTTATGCATGGATACCTAAGATACATCAACATGTAGTTTAAATTTACAAGTAACACTTTTCAGTTTATTATGTATGACCTCAAAGCGATGTAAACTAAAATTCCCAATCTAACATTATGTTGTCGTACACTCGGGGATAAGATTGTTCCAATAATGACCCAGTTGTGTAGAACGTTGTTACAGTTAACAACCACGTTAACACCATCGTTGTTAACTTTAAATTCTTTACTGGTTTTGAATTTAAATGTACGCATTTGTGATCTGCAGTATTTCTTGCAACCTTCAAGGCGCCTGATTTGTCCGTACGTGATTTATCTAATTTAGTAAGCGTGTTACAAAATAGTTCACCTATTAAAGTTAACAAAAAGTAAATAAACGTTTATTGAAATAAATGAAAGTGCAGATAAAACTAGAGCTAAATGCGGTATGTAAGCTGGCATTCACATTGTCATTGATGTCACATTATGTGTACTTGTGGAACTGATTATGCTGAACATGAAACTTGGTACACAAGTTTAGCATTGACAATATGCATGATAATTCTGAACACGAAACTTGGAATTGGAGCTAGCATTGACAATACGCATGATAATGCTGATCATGAAACTTGGTATAGGAGCTAGCATTGACAATACGCATGATAATGCTGATCATGAAACTTGGTATAGGAGCTAGCATTGACAATATGCATGATAATGCTGAACACGAAACTTGGTATAGGAGGTAGCATTGACAATATGCATGATAATGCTGAACACGAAACTTGGTATAGGAGCTAGCATTGACAATATGCATGATAATGCAGATCATGAAACTTGGTAAAGGAACTAGGATTGACAATACGCATGATAATGCTGAACACGAAACTTGGTATAGGAGCTAGCATTGACAATACGCATGATAATGCTGATCATGAAACTTGGTATAGGAGCTAGCATTGACAATACGCATGATAATGCTGATCATGAAACTTGGTATAGGAGCTAGCATTGACAATACGCATGATAATGCTGATCATGAAACTTGGTATAGGAGCTAGGATTGACAATATGCATGATAATGCTGAACACGAAACTTGGTATAGGAGCTAGCATTGACAATACGCATGATAATGCTGATCATGAAACTTGGTATAGGAGCTAGCATTGACAATACGCATGATAATGCTGATCTTGAAACTTGATATAGGAGCTAGCATTGACAATACGCATGATAATGCTGATCATGAAACTTGGTATAGGAGCTAGGATTGACAATATGAATGATAATGCTGAACACGAAACTTGGTATAGGAACTAGAATTGACAATACGCATGATAATGCTGGCAATGAAACTTGTTATAGGAGCTAGGATTGACAATATGCATGATAACGCTGAACATGAAACTTGGTATAGGAACTAGAATTGACAATACGCATGATAACGCTGAACATGAAACTTGGTATAGCAGCTCGCTTTGATTATTTACGCATGCTGATAATAAAAATTAAACTTTATACACATGCTAGCATTCATAATCCGCATGATGGCCTTAAACATGAAACTTGGTACAGGAGCTAGCATTTACAATATGCATACATGAAGCAGTCTCGTGAGAATAAACCGAAACCTTTCGTACCTATCTAAATCAAGAACATTAAAGTTTTTTCATATGATATTCACCCTTTCGGGTCGGTGATTATCAACAGAAATAGGGGACAGCTTTCCCAAACAGTCTGCAAATTATGGATAACGTTTTGAGAAGAAAGAGATATCTTAAATTCAAAGAAGTCATCTATATCTTATTATTTTATAATCTTTTCAGGTTGGTGGCTGTCTATGAAGATGGAGGACAGCTTCCTAAACAGGCTGCAGCCCCTGGAAAACTTCCCAAAACTGTTCGAGAAGAAAGAAAGATTTGGGACCTATAACGAGCATACACTGGGCTTCCTATTGGTAAGATTATAAAATAACACTACATATAGCAGTGAGCAGTTCTAAATTGGACTGAAACATGACTGTAGGAGCACACTTAAGAGAAGCTTCGCTGTTTGTTTGGCTACTGGGTGTGTTCCTGTATATTTCATTGAGTTTTAAACTACAGGGTCAAGACCGGTAGCCATTTACTGTTGTTGTTACTGTTGTGGTTGTTTTGTTGTTGTTGTTGTTGTTGTTGTTGTGGTGGTGGTGGTGGTGGTGGTGGTTGTATGTGAGTATATAAATATCTTTACGCGCCATTCAGCTGTATTTTAACATCTCATTTTCATGTTTTATCGACCCGCCGCCACAATCACTTTTGTTGTTGTTGTTAATGCTGTTATTTTAGAGTTTACGAAGGTTTGACCTCGCCATTTGGATGAATTTATTGCACCTCCATGGCCCGTATTGCTGACCCAAACATTTGCAGTGATATTGGTTTGGAAAGCCAAAGTGACACCCAATAAGGAACAAGTTTCAGGTTTAATTAAACCCATGTCATACATATATGACAAATGAGCGTGTCATACATACATAACACACTGTGCATTACAACATGCAATGATAAATTGAGCGTTGTAAAAAAAGTTACGCTTAGGAGGCATTGAAAAAATAACTTAAGTGTTAATCTCATAGCATAAAGAGTGAAGTCTATATATCAATATCAACTTTGCTTGCAATTTATTTCACCAAATTACACATTTTAAAAAACTTTATTAAGAATTATATACTGTTGATCATGAAACTTGATATAGGAGCTAGCATTGACAATACGCATGATAATGCTGATCATGAAACTTAGTATAGGAGCTAGCATTGACAATACGCATGATAATGCTGATCATGAAACTTGGTATAGGAACTAGATTTGACATTACGCATGATAATGCTGGCAATGAAACTTGTGTTGAATGTTGCATAATTAAAGATATCGTCATCTTTCGTTACTGATATCACGGCACAGTTACATATACCTGTGTTGAGGACGTGGGTAAGCGGTACGGTAGCTCAGTCAGTACGCCACTCGCCCTGTAAGAAAGGGGTCCCGGGTCCAATCCCCGTCCGTAATGCACAAGTTTTAAACACACTATGACAATTGGCGCCCACCATAGGACCATGACTGTATAGTGTATACGTACTCATTATCCTACCCTTTGTTTTGTCGAGATTATGTTCACCTTATTATTCGGGGACGAATTTAAACTCGGCAGGGGAGTATGTTACGGCACAGTTACCTATGCAGGTCTTGAGAATGTGTGCAAGTGGTCCTGTATCTCAGGCGATAGAGCACTCGCCTAGTCAGCCAGAGGCCCCCGTGTTCGAGCTGCACATTTGTCTCAAGTGTGACACCAACATAACTGCACTCAAATAATTATTGAAATTTGTCACGAATACGATCATTATCACAAGACAACGGACAGGCAACGTACGCTCATTTTTAGTAATATATTTTATTTCACACATTTTCGCCTTCAATCTATATTTTTCTCATAAATATTGCGTTATTAACTCTGCTAATTATACAAGATCAAGCCCAAAAATACGTTTAACATTAAGGCATTCGGTAGTTGGTGTTGCATTCACTTAAAACACACATACAAAGTCTTGATGAAGGGAAACCCCTGTTAAAGTCAAACGCTAGTTAATTATGTCTCCCCCTCTCTGGGGGAGACATATTGTTTTTGCCCTGTCCGTCAGTCCGGTAGTCCGGTAGTCCGATAGTCCGGTAGTCCGGTAGTCCGGTAGTCCGTCAGTCCGTCAGTCCGTCCGTACGTCACACTTCGTTTCCGATCGATAACTGGAAAACCGCATGACCTAGGATCACCAAACTTGGTAGGGAGGTTGGTCATGAGGTGTAGAAGATCCCTATTGTTTTTGGGGTCACTAGGTCAAAGGTCAAGGTCGCGGCGACCCCCAATGTAAAAAACATTTCCGCTCAATATCTTGACAATGGTTTGACCTAGGTTCACCAAACTTGGTAGGGAGGTTGGTCATGAGGTGTAGAAGATCCCTATTGTTTTTGGGGTCACTAGGTCAAAGGTCAAGGTCGCGGCGACCCCCAATGTAAAAAACATTTCCGCTCAATATCTTGACAATGGTTTGACCTAGGTTCACCAAACTTGGTAGGGAGGTTGGTCATGAGGTGTAGAAGATCCCTATTGTTTTTGGGGTCACTAGGTCAAAGGTCAAAGTCGCGGCGACCCCCAATGTAAAAAACATTTCCGCTCAATATCTTGAGAATGGTTTGACCTAGGTTCACCAAACTTGGTAGGGAGGTTGGTCGTGAGGTGTAGAGGATCCGTATTGTTTTTGGGGTCACTAGGTCAAAGGTCAAGGTCGCGGCGACCCCCAATGTAAAAAACATTTCCGCTCAATATCTTGAGAATGGTTTGACCTAGGTTCACCAAACTTGGTAGGGAGGTTGGTCGTGAGGTGTAGAGGATCCCTATTGTTTTTGGGGTCACTAGGTCAAAGGTCAAGGTCGCGGCGACCCCCAATGTAAAAAACATTTCCGCTCAATATCTTGAGAATGGTTTGACCTAGGTTCACCAAACTTGGTAGGGAGGTTGGTCGTGAGGTGTAGAGGATCCCTATTGTTTTTGGGGTCACTAGGTCAAAGGTCAAGGTCGCGGCGACCCCCAATATAAAAAACATTTCTGCTCAAAATCTTGAGAACGGTTTGACCTAGGTTCACCAAACTTGGTAGGGAGGTTGGTCATGAGGTGTAGAAGATCCCTATTGTTTTTGGGGTCACTAGGTCAAAGGTCAAGGTCGCGGCGACCCCCAATGTAAAAAACATTTCCGCTCAATATCTTGAGAATGGTTTGACCTAGGTTCACCAAACTTGGTAGGGAGGTTGGTCGTGAGGTGTAGAGGATCCCTATTGTTTTTGGGGTCACTAGGTCAAAGGTCAAGGTCGCGGCGACCCCCAATGTAAAAAACATTTCCGCTCAATATCTTGAGAATGGTTTGACCTAGGTTCACCAAACTTGGTAGGGAGGTTGGTCGTGAGGTGTAGAGGATCCCTATTGTTTTTGGGGTCACTAGGTCAAAGGTCAAGGTCGCGGCGACCCCCAATGTAAAAAACATTTCCGCTCAATATCTTGAGAATGGTTTGACCTAGGTTCACCAAACTTGGTAGGGAGGTTGGTCGTGAGGTGTAGAGGATCCCTATTGTTTTTGGGGTCACTAGGTCAAAGGTCAAGGTCGCGGCGACCCCCAATGTAAAAAACATTTCCGCTCAATATCTTGAGAATGGTTTGACCTAGGTTCACCAAACTTGGTAGGGAGGTTGGTCGTGAGGTGTAGAGGATCCCTATTGTTTTTGGGGTCACTAGGTCAAAGGTCAAGGTCGCGGCGACCCCCAATGTAAAAAACATTTCCGCTCAATATCTTGAGAATGGTTTGACCTAGGTTCACCAAACTTGGTAGGGAGGTTGGTCGTGAGGTGTAGAGGATCCCTATTGTTTTTGGGGTCACTAGGTCAAAGGTCAAGGTCGCGGCGACCCCCAATGTAAAAAACATTTCCGCTCAATATCTTGAGAATGGTTTGACCTAGGTTCACCAAACTTGGTAGGGAGGTTGGTCGTGAGGTGTAGAGGATCCCTATTGTTTTTGGGGTCACTAGGTCAAAGGTCAAGGTCGCGGCGACCCCCAATATAAAAAACATTTCTGCTCAAAATCTTGAGAACGGTTTGACCTAGGTTCACCAAACTTGGTAGGGAGGTTGGTCATGAGGTGTAGAAGATTCCTATTGTTTTTGGGGTCACTAGGTCAAAGGTCAAGGTCGCGGCGACCCCCAATGTAAAAAACATTTCCGCTCAATATCTTGAGAATGGTTTGACCTAGGTTCACCAAACTTGGTAGGGAGGTTGGTCGTGAGGTGTAGAGGATCCCTATTGTTTTTGGGGTCACTAGGTCAAAGGTCAAGGTCGCGGCGACCCCCAATGTAAAAAACATTTCCGCTCAATATCTTGAGAATGGTTTGACCTAGGTTCACCAAACTTGGTAGGGAGGTTGGTCGTGAGGTGTAGAGGATCCCTATTGTTTTTGGGGTCACTAGGTCAAAGGTCAAGGTCGCGGCGACCCCCAATGTAAAAAACATTTCCGCTCAATATCTTGAGAATGGTTTGACCTAGGTTCACCAAACTTGGTAGGGAGGTTGGTCGTGAGGTGTAGAGGATCCCTATTGTTTTTGGGGTCACTAGGTCAAAGGTCAAGGTCGCGGCGACCCCCAATATAAAAAACATTTCTGCTCAAAATCTTGAGAACGGTTTGACCTAGGTTCACCAAACTTGGTAGGGAGGTTGGTCATGAGGTGTAGAAGATCCCTATTGTTTTTGGGGTCACTAGGTCAAAGGTCAAGGTCGCGGCGACCCCCAATGTAAAAAACATTTCCGCTCAATATCTTGAGAATGGTTTGACCTAGGTTCACCAAACTTGGTAGGGAGGTTGATCATGAGGTTTAGAAAACTCCTATGTTTTGGGGGGTCACAAGGTCAAAGGTCAACGTCGCTGTGACCTCTAATGTAAAAAAATATTTCCGTGCAATATCAGGAGAATGCTTTGATCTAGGTTCACCAAACTTTGAAGTGAGGTTGGTCATGATGTCTAGTTGATTTTGCAATCAGTTGGTCAAAGGTCAAGGTCACTGACCTTGAGGTGAAGAACCGGTTTCTGCTCAATAACTCAAGAACGTTTACACCCAGGAACTTCATACTTGGTATGCCAGTTAGTCATGACTAGTTGATGGCCCCTATTGATTTTGGGATCCATCATTGATTATTTCTCACCTACGACCACACAATGGGGGAGACATGCGCTTTTTCGAAAAAGCAATCTCTAGTTTCTTGATGCATTTAGCGATGATTCAGGCAGTGCATCAATCGTAACATATCGGCAATCTCCGGCAAGCTTCGAGATTATGTTGGATGAGGTGGCAGTGCAAATACTTTTTTCCGAGATAAAAAGAAGTTATGATTTATGTACTTCATAACATTTACAAATATCCTTGATGGTTATTAGTCATGTTATGAAATACATAAATCCTAACTTATGACGATGACTTCACCACCTGGGGAATTATTAGAATGCATCAACATATTTTTATCGTAGATTAATTTGTTCCCAAATCTGACAGAAGACTACGATTTCATCGTGACATAAAACGATTCACCGTTGATTCAATGGAAATTCGTATCTAGACGGTATTTATGTATCTGTATTATATGAAAAATGCTAATTAGAATAATAAACTCCTTTAATTATGATTTGTAGATGAAACGATAATGTTTAACACTGAAGGTATTGTAAAATTTAACCGCATAAGGATACTATTTCTAGTCTTTTTTGCAAACAAAATGTTTATTTTGTGCATTCATTTAAGATCTGGTAAACATATGTAAATTTAATGTTTTGAACTTAGTAAAGCAATTCCTC
This sequence comes from Mya arenaria, assembly GCF_026914265.1. Classification (NCBI taxonomy): domain Eukaryota; kingdom Metazoa; phylum Mollusca; class Bivalvia; order Myida; family Myidae; genus Mya; species Mya arenaria. The sequence goes on along the minus strand of NC_069122.1, from coordinate 40,211,199 downwards.
ACTGTTATTAATAATGCAAGGATAATTTATAACACAATATCTTCAATACAACAGTTTTCACATTAAGGCAACATATCATATACATAATAACTATTGATATGTCAAGGTCTAATTTACATTTATTTTTTTTAGAATCAAATTAATAATTATTCATTACAATATACCATATTGTGTTCTTTATTTAACTTAAATACTAAACTTTCTTTCGTTTCATGTACTGACTCGCCGATCGCCATTCATTTTTTAACATGTATTATTTATTGTCAATGATCAAGGATCATTTTGATCTATTTCATTGTATGTATTTATGTTGAATGTTTGAACTGAATTAATTTATGTTTTGTTTTGTTCATATTATTGCATGGTTACATCTTGTCTGTAATTTTAGTATATATTTTTAGTTCTTATATAATGATAATAAATAAATAAACCCGTGAAGGCAATAATACTAACACTCTAATTAGATTTAGATTGGAAAATATATATATGGCTGAAAACTGACTGCTAAGTCAGTTATACGGTTTAAGTTAAATATGGCTGAAAACTGATTGCTTAGTCAGTTATACGATTTAAGTTTCTTTGTGAAACGGTGCCCATAAGGGTATTAAAAAACCGAGTTTCCCGCTTGAAATCCTATTATCCGATTTGACACATTCTCGTACACCAGAGATTTGATGCTTTGCGAACACCAGATTTATAATTATCAAATCTCTGTTGAATAATAATGAATAGACAGGAATACTAACAATCCAGTAAGAGAGCTAAAATATCATTGATCAGTCACTATATATACGATTTCATTTTTTTATGAAACTTGGCCCTGATTGTTAACTTTGGCTTTAGTATGACCATGACTGTAATTAAGTCACATCGAGCTTACAAAAGCGAAATCGAGCCACGCGGACGTAATTTGGTATAAACATAAAGTAAACCAAAAAAGAGCTAAGGAGAACTTTAAATATATATTAAGCAAAGCGAGTTCGAGCCAACAGGATCTATATTTTGTTAAATTGAGCTGATACAATGATTCATTTCCATTTCAGTACGCGGATAACGAGCGGGACATATTACGAGATATTCTTCAACAGAGAGTCGGGGCGGAGTTACCGGAGTTTCCGAAAACAAAACTCGCCAAGTAAGATTTCCATTCGGAACTCCTCGGCCATTTTCTACGAAAACAACCTTGGATGTATGCCGGTACATGAGTAGAAGTAGCTCGTACAATTTTGAATAATATTATCAATTAAATATTGTGGTTTGTCTTGTATTACTAGATATTAGTTTAAATTGATTGTCAGTGAAGAGTTTTATTGCAAACATCATTAAGATACCCAAGAGTTAAGTCATTAAGTTTAACTGCTACATTGGAATTACTACGCGATCTACTTGCAGCGTAGTTAAAGTGTACCGATTTCCTGCATTGTAAACCGTCCATATACATCCGAGGTTGTTTTTGATAAAATAGCCGAGTAGTTTCGAATGATTCTGTTCCTTGTGATACAAGTTGTTAAAACAACGCATATCGTTTTTTCATTTGTCTTTTCTTAATGCACTAGTCAATTGTAACCACGGCCCCCAGTTCCGGGGAATAGCGGGGACTTTGACTTTCGGTCCAGCCAAACTCGAGTAAAATCCCCACCCTGTGGGAATGAACTGCTGGTAAAATCCCCTCAAAATGCCCCCGCACACCAAGGACCCTAGGTAAGGACCATCACCAGCTATTTTTGGCGCGAAGACAAAACCACCGCATTCACTCGGCACTGCGAGGCCACCTGAAAGGTAAAAACACGGCCCATTTCCCCGGCTATCCCCGGTATACATCCGGACCTGGGGTCCCTGGGTACAATTGACTGGTGCATAACAGTATGTACGTAAAGCAGAACTGTCTCGTGTTCTTCTGATTCTTCTGGGATAGAGATATGAAATAATACATACTAGAAAATTGTTATTTTGATGGTTGATCTTAATGACGAATAATACTAAATGTATATGCAAAATTGAATATAATTTTAAACAGTTTAAAACTTGAATGTAATAATTTTTTATGATGACATTTTAGGGAGAAAATTAAGAAGAAGAAAAAGCAGGAACAAGTGAAACTTGAACACATTCGGAACCTGCACGCCGTCTCTGCTTTCCTGAAGGTTCGTCTTTTCTCCATATTTTGTTTTCATTTTTTGCTCGACTGAGTGCCATTTTTCACAATCAGGCGTCAGCGTCCGCGTCGGCGTCTTCGTCCGGTTTTCTTTCGGGAAGTTCGAATATTAAGTCGTATATAAATAAGCACTCTTTCAATTTTATACTTCACACAAATAAAAAGGGTCATTTTAAAACACAATTCTTAATGATCCTCTATACGAATTATTGCCCCTGATTGACCTTTGTTCAGCAAGTAAGGTCCTAGTTAAACCTCAAAGATCGTTAATAAAATTGACACATTTTAACCGCAGTTTTAAATGCCATAAATCATTCGAGTTACTTAACCTTATATGATCTTCAATATGTTTTAGCTATGACCTCTGATCGAATTAAAAATGCTTTTCGGAAAATAAATCCAGCCACTGTAAACCTACTCCACCGTTCATAAAGCCACAATTTATGTGATTTTCTTATTTATCATGACTATGACAGTGCGGTGTCAATAATGCACATATTTCATAGTCAAAGGGAAGTAATAATCAAGCACGCTATTTTACGGACATTCCCTTCCCCTTAGTTCTCTTAGCATGGATGAGTAATAAAATAAAATATTTTGTTATTATATCTATATTTGTCACTTTCATTCTTTTGAAGTACGAAAATTCTGATAAAAAATTATATCAATTGTTAATAAAGTAACGATGGCTACATATGTAATGGTGTACTGGTTAAGGATAATCAGTATGTGTGTATAAAGGAGAAAGTGTACATATGCTGTTGAAGTTTTACAATTAATACATTAAACGATCTTCTTCTTAGGTTTTGAAGAAGCATAATAAGGACAACGATGACAAAATCAACAAAACTGAGCTGAAAAACGCCCTCAATGATGTAAGTATCTAAATGACATATGGATGGGAGAAATGGGGGGATGATCAAACAACAGCTGTTGTAAAGGTCCACAAGAATTATGTTTGTACCACATTCTCAAGATATGGTTGTATACTACTAATATGACGCAAATTATTTTATGAATTTGATGAATTATATCGCTGAATGTGTACTAGTTTTAAAATATTTAATATACTATGAAGTAAACTGTACTCCTTTAAAGTACACAGTTGCTATTGATAGGTTTATACTCTGTCAATTATTTAAGGGCAACATGTAAGAATTTTATTTTATTTTTTATGAGAATAATTGTTAGTGGTTTCGTGTTACTTCTACAGAAAGATGGCTTTCCTCCACGTTATGTAGAACGTTTGTTTGGTAAGAATGTTACCGTTGACGAAGCAATGGCAGCGTTGGACGAGGATGGAAATGGAGAGGTGTGTTTTAGTATTAGTTTAAACTTATTTGTGTTAAAATGATTGAGAAGCAAGTTTTACAATATTATATCAATCACTTTCATTGGCACAATGTTACGCGAGAGTTTGGTCTTGTGTTGTTGGGGAAACAGTAGTACAAGGAGGAAAACCACTTGTCTGGCTTGGTGAACGCTTAACCAAACTCACATGTGCCAAGACCGGGACTCGAACCCGACCCGCCTAGGTGAGAGACGAGTGCGCTAACCACTGCGCTAGTACAACCGGACAACCTAGTATTAAGTATAACCATAGTAACATACGTGTTTTCATGGAAACATTTTTTTAATTGTAAACAAGCCGACCATGGATTACATATATTACCTAAACCATTATACAAAATGTCAAAACCTATGACTACAGTCTAAACAATATCCACAGACTTCGTAGCTTCTAAATAGAGCAATATATAGAAGTGTTTGCATTTGTAATATTATTTTAAATGGTATATATATATATATATATATAAATGTTGTATACTATATTTATAGGTATACTATCACGAGATCGTGCATTTCATAGAACGGACGGGCGTGTCCCTGCAGGCACGATTCCTTGGTTACCAGCGAAAGGAGATTAAAGGGTTGTTCTCCTTCTTTGACACCCTTCAGTCGGCACTTCTTACAAACGTGAAGAGAATTGTGGTCGAGGTATGTTTAAGGAGGTATATGTCTTTCGAATCTGGTACTACCTTTAGAATCTGGATCATGTAGTATGCATCTTGTTCATACCTTTCGTATCTTGATCATACCTTTCAAATATAGATCCCACCTTTCGTATCTGAATTATATACATTTCGTATCTGAATTATATACTTTTCGTATCTGAATCATATACCGTTTGTATCTGGATCATACCTTTTGCATCTGAATCATATACCTTTCAAATATAGATCCTACCTTTCGTATCTGAATCATATACCTTTCGTATCTGAATCATATACCTTTCGTATCTAAATCAAACCTTTAGTATCTGAATCATATACAATTCGTATCTGAATCATATACCTTTCAAATATAGATCCTACCTTTCGTATCTGAATTATATACCTTTCGTATCTGAATCATTTACAATTCGTATCTGAATCATATACCTTTCGAATTTAGATCCTACCTTTCGTATCTGAATCATATACCTTTGGTATCTGGATCAAACCTTTCGTATCTGAATCATATACCTTTCGTATCTGAATCATATTCTTTCGTATCTGAATCATATACCTTTCGTATCTGAATCATTATACCTTTCGTATCTGAATCATATACCTTTCGTATCTGAATCATATACCTTTCGTATCTGAATCATATACCTTTCGTATCTGGATCAAACCTTTCGTATCTGAATCATATAACTTTCATATCTGGATCAAACCTTTCGTATCTGAATCATATACCTTCCGTATCTGAATCAAACCTTTCGTATCTGAATCATATACCTTTGGTATCTGGATCAAACCTTTCGTATCTGAATCATATACCTTTCGTATCTGGATCAAACCTTTCGTATCTGAATCATATACCTTTGGTATCTGGATCAAACCTTTCGTATCTGGATCCAACCTTTCGTATCTGAATCATATACCTTTCGTATCTGGATCAAACCTTTCGTATCTGGATCCAACCTTTCGTATCTGAATCATATACCTTTCGTATCTGGATCAAACCTTTCGTATCTGAATCATATACCTTTGGTATCTGGATCAAACCTTTCGTATCTGAACCATATACCTTTCGTATCTGAATCATATACCTTTCGTATCTGAATCATATACCTTTCGTATCTGAATCATTATACCTTTCGTATCTGAATCATATACCTTTCGTATCTGAATCATATACCTTTCGTATCTGAATCATATACCTTTCGTATCTGGATCAAACCTTTCGTATCTGAATCATATACCTTTCATATCTGGATCAAACCTTTCGTATCTGAATCATATACCTTTCGTATCTGAATCATATACCTTTCGTATCTGAATCATATACCTTTCGTATCTGGATCAAACCTTTCGTATCTGAATCATATACCTTTCAAATATAGATCCTACCTTTCGTATCTGAATCATATACCTTTCGTATCTGAATCATATACCTTTCGTATTTAAATCAAACCTTTAGTATCTGAATCATATACAATTCGTATCTGGATCATATACCTTTCAAATATAGATCCTACCTTTCGTATCTGAATTATATACCTTTCGTATCTGAATCCTACCTTTCGTATCTGAATCATATACATTTCGTATCTGGATCAAACCTTTCGTATCTGAATCATATACCTTTCGTACCTAGATCTTTCCTTTGAAATCTGGATCATGCTCTCGTATCTAGATCATACGCATATCGGGACATGGCTTTTTAATTTAAACACTTTAATGATGGACTATGATCCAGAACATGCGGGTTTGTATTATCCAGAAGAAATATTCACATGTTATCAGATGATATGTTGACGTTAAACTTGGATATTATTTAAATTCGACTTTAAGCTAAACCTTTGACAGGACGTATTCATGCTTTGCATATTAATGTGTATATATAGTAAATAAGATGTACTTTATATTGAATATCAGGTGTTTGTTTTTAACATTAAACATGACATGGCACATATTAGAACTATGTTTCTCCATGAGCAAGATCTTCATACGAATTTCTTTCTTTCCCAGGAGCGCGACATTGAGCGAACTATCGGGATCAACACTGGTCACGTGGGTACCTCTGACTTTACACTGGAGCAGGCGGACAGGGACTTTGTTATCGAGGTATGCTGTGCTTTCCTTTTTTCTATTTCTTGTCTTGAGTTTGTTTACTTTTAATCAGTGATAGATGACAGCAAATGCAAAATGTAAACAGACAGCCAAACTACATTTACTCGTCACGTTCCTGGTAAATGTAGCAGGCTCTCAACCATTTTTGTACGTATATAAATATCCATACGCAATTATTTTCACTAAGCACAAAAGAGTTCCAGCGAAAGAAACAACAACATTTTTTACTTAATTTTGTTTAACTGAGGTGGGAGAAAAAGCATCTACCATAGTGTAAGATAGGTACATCCCGATCCTCGCGCAGGTTTTTTTTTTCGGAAACTCGGTAAACTTCGTTTCCGCAAAGCACTCTTCGCTTGGGTTGGGATGAACCTATCTTAAAAGAGCGGCCATGGAAGATACTAATAATCTTATGCATTGTTGCAAATATATAACGTTATGTGATGGGTCTTTATTTACGATCATTACTTATCCAGCTATTGTTATAATTATTGTTGATACTTGTTAAACATGTTTTTTCAGTAAATGCTTAAATAAAAAGTAGCTTACATTCTCAATATATTTTTTTTTTATAAATATATCACTATTTCAGGCAAAAACCATTCTAAAAAACGCTTTTTGTTTGTTCGAAATATACCCGAAAACGCATCTCAAGCGCAAGCGCATCCTAAAATATAACGGATTGCCCCCGCAACACACTAGAACGTAGAACCTTTACACTTGAGATGTACCACGACGTTTATGTTTATTTTTTTCCAGCAAGGAAAACGTTCCGCAGAAACATTCCTCCGTTATTACGTGGTGAAAAACGATCCACCTAAAAAGAAAGCTAAACAAGTTAAGTCAGAACATGAGAATGTCACAGGTCACGGTCAGCCTCATTCTGACACCGCGCATGCGCAGGTAAACGGCACGCATGCAGAGGACAACGGTGACGTCAATTCCAACGCCCAATCAAAAAGCGTTGAGGTCCATGTAGATGTGAATGGCGTACAAAGTGAGAACACAGTGGAAGTTAAAGACATAACAATAGAAGAATCGACCACAGAGTTGGAACCAGACACAGACAGCGATCCTCAAAATTCATCTTCAGTGCCGCTTTTGCCCGAAAACACGTGACGTTATTGTTGAAGTTCATTGGTTGTTCGCTCTTTGGGTACCAATTCTGTTTAACAGATGGTTTATTGTCATGTTTGCGATTTTTCGGACGTTGACAATGGAGAGTAAGAGGTTATTAGGAGATAACGTTTATCTTGTACAGAGACGTTAGATGTTTGAAAATGTGTAAATACAATGATGCAAGTCAAACAAGTCCTTGCCATATTTTACCTTAGTTTGTGGTACAATTTAAACTAATTAAAGATTGCTTAATGTAATTGTTTTGACAACACAGACTTGCCATTTTGCTTTTGTTTTTACTTTAGCGCTAGTTAGGTTTTTGTTTTAATAATATTGTCAACAGCTCACTCTGCAATAATGAACCAATCACAGCAGATGCATGCTTTTGACAATGGAAATTAGTGTGATTAACGAAATTGTTGTATGAAATTGTACTTAACTTTTCCACAGTCAAGTACAGTAATGTTGTTTCAGAAAATCAGGTCATAATTGAAACATGGCTGCTGACCAAATTATGGTCTATTTTCAATGGAACTTTATATTGCTGGCATGGTATCACCATTTAACATTGCTGTCATGTTGTTCACATTGATTGTAGTTTTGTTGTAAATATTTAACATTGTTTTTATGTTGTTAACTTTAACATTGTTGTTAACATCGAACATTGCTGTCGTGTCGTTTACAACAGTGTTGTAATATTGTTAACAATTGATATTGTTGTAATGTTGTCAACACTGAAAATGATGTCAACATAGAACACTATGGTAATGTTGTTAAAATTAACTTTGTTGTAATCTTATCAACACTGAATGTTAATGGCATGTTGTTAAATAGGGATATTGTTGTAATTGTTGTAATGTAAGTGATATTGAACATTGCTGTTATGGTGTTAAAGCTGCACGCTCACAGATATATCATTTTACAACTGTTTTAGTTTTTGTCTTGGAAAGAGTAAATTTTTGCGTAAATATCTGCAAACCAATGATATAAGATTGCTGACAAAAAATCAGATCGTAGTTTTTCATATTTCCGTTAGAAAGTCAATGTTTCATGGCTTAAACTAACGGTTTAAGAAAAATGCATAAAACATCAATTTCTGAACTTATGATATAAAAATCTGCGATAACTGGTTTCCATGGATTTTCGCAAAAATTGCTCGTTCGATGGCAAAAAAATAAAAAGTTGTCAAAATGTTCAATCTGTGAGAGTGCAGCTTTAACGGAGGACTACGCACACTGTACTCGCCATATATGTAATAATCATGTGAATTAGCCAACTGGCTTCTTGAGGCATACCACTGATACTCAAATTTTATCTATTTATCAATACATATTTTTTAACCAAATAATTAATACCGCCTTTGTAAGACACTGGTATTCCAAGTATATGATCCACTGTGCTCACACAATTGTTTATGTAAACTGACATATTTTCAATGCAAATTAAACGATATAAATGACTTTGTTTATTATTGTTATAAATCGTAACAGTCTTAATAGAACAATATAAACTACAACCCAATATTAAAGGGACTAACCACCAGATGATACAACTGCAATTAAATGATCAAAACCGACAATAAAATTGATATTGTTGTGTACAACGCATTGAAGTTTAATTACTGATGTATCACATCGCTTACGACACATGTATCTTTCGAAAGTTTGCGTAAGTTTCCAATTCGGAAATTTACTGGGTTTGTCTAACCAGTTTATTTAAAAATAGCGTCGGTATATGTATCTGTACAAGTCACGTGACTTTCACATGCTAAATATACACACTTTGAATTGGGAAACCATTATACGCTATTTATAAACGAGTAAACTCAGCTGAGACAGCGACAAAATATTGTTTTAATCATGTAAATTAATGAATCATCGGCCTCAAACTAACTCGTATTGACAGTTCTAAGCTTGTTTTGAGGAAATACTGTATTTGCCGATTTTGGAACAGTCTGGTGTCTATTCCCTTTAAAAATCAACTCAAGCATACTCCGTCCAAGCATCCGCGCGCACACGTTGTAGATTTTTTATTTTCACTTTTAATTGTTGACAAATTTTGATCAAATACTTAGATAGCTTAAATCCATTCAGAGGCGTAGCTGCCTAAACACGAGAACACGACTTAATCCACATGTTTCTGACTAGATTGTACCTTTGTTTTTAAAAAAAATACGGGAACGGGGGTTCATGCCCCCAGACCTCTTTAGCACGGTTACGAATCCATATAAATAGAGGTCTAGCTAAGCCCATGCCATTAGAAGTTTAAACGATGTATTACAATGGTCTTGAGAGATGTATCATTTATATTTAATAATACATTTATTAGGATACTTAATTGACCGCAAATTTAACTGGAATTACCATATGTATAAGTTATATCTTGTGTATGTTTTTGCTAAATAAACAATGCATTTAAACTGACCACAATCGACCAGTATATTACACTTGTTATATATATTTCACTAGAGAATAATCATTTACCAATTTAAAGATGATTTCAATATTATAGTGAAGTTCACATGTACAAATTGAGCAATTTCACAATCATTTCTTGTCGTAAAAAATGATAACGGGGTTATGACGAGTTTGCCCTTTGAGTAAAATGACAACAGCAGCCATATAATTTAAACTTCATACCACATCTACTGTATTAAACGTCTCTAAGCAATCGTCGGGAACACAACGCATTTCATTTTGGTACTCGGCGAAATGTTGACCTTTTTGTTGTCAACTGTGCTACTTTTTGGGCTGGCGGAAGGATATTGTATGATTGGTGGTAGCCCGCCGGAACCGGGGGACAGCGATCGAGGTGAGTGTTGTTTTGTCATAAAAATAGATAAGACATATGCATTTTATAGAGGACTAGTTATCATTTTATGTTAAAATGAACTTTTAAGAAACAAATTTAATATAGATGTGTCATCAGGCAAAGCGAATGTTAAATGTTCAACACCTTTTAAGCATTTAAGACACGTAATTTTATTCTCAGATATAAAAAAACTGTTTAAAACAGTAAAATTAACAAAATACAAGAAGAACTCTTTCCGCTTTGAGGCCGTCATATTTCCAAAACTACCTAAAAATCTGATTAAGACATGTAATTTTATTCTCAGATATTAAAGACTGTGTACAACAGTAAGAATAACATGCTACAGAAAGAACTCTAAATTTCCGCTTCGAGGTCGTCAGCCTTTCAAAAATACCTAAAAGTTAGAAGGGTGGCCCGCACCTGGACAGCACCCTCTTGTAAATGCTCAATGTGTAAATAATCCTTTTTATTTTTTTATCTAGCAATCTAAAGTAAAAAAAACAACACACACACAATTCTATCTTGTTTCACCAATTACCCTACTTTACCATGCTGTTATTCCTACGTACATACTGCTACTTAAAATGTTTGTTGTTTAAAAAATATACTATTATTATCCTTAATTTATACTTTTGAAGAAAACTAACCATTTTACAGTGGTATGTCAACTACCGTAACTTTGCCGTACAGCCGTAAACAATAATTGATGTTATACAAGGCTCCAAAAAAAATAATACTTTTTGTAATTGTTTGCATAATTTTGTTTGTTAAAATATTTAACAATTGCTTTGTAAATAATTTTTCAATGCGTATCCTTTTTAAACATGAACATGAACATGAACATAATTTTATTCGACGTATACCAACAAGGTACATAGTCATACAATATAAATACATTTATATAACGTGAATTCAACATGTCACATAATACAGATTCGATACAGGCAATGTCTATACGTAGATATGAATAATTGTCCGTACATGAAAAAAATGCAAATGATAAAACATGAGGATGAGCTGATATAAACTTATCACTATATGTAATGGAAGTTCTATGTTTAAGAGCTTCTTTTATATATTTGGATAATTTAAATACATTATTTTTGTTGTCTGACTTAAGCAGTTCTATAAACTTGTACATGATTGGTCTGATATAAAAATATTTTTAATGTATTTCCTTCTGATGTCATTATAACAAGGACATATTAATATGAAATGAAATTCATCTTCTAGATCATTTGAATTACAAAAAGTACAATAACGTTCATTTCTAGGAATGTTGTTATTAGCATATCTACCGGTATGGATTCTTAATGAATGAGCAGACACTCTTAATCTAGTAATATAAAATCGTAAGTCATGCGGTAGAATGTTCAAATATTGTTCAAGGTCTAATGTACTTTTAATATTATTATACAGGTTTAGAACACTACTTCTAGCTTTGTCATTACCCCATGTTTGCTTAAATGTATCAATTAATGTGTCTCTGAATAGACTGACAATTGTATTAACATTATATAGCTGTGGATTATCGAACACATATGCAAAGCCATGTTTGCTTAGAATATCTTTAACATCAGTAACCCAATTATGTTTACCATTTTGACAGTCTTTAACAGACATTTTATATATTTCCTTGATTATAATATTATCTGTTTCAATAACTTTGAACCAATATTTTAAAATTCTAATATATCGTAATACATACAGGGGATAACGGCCTAGTTCCCCGTATATAGCACAATTGGAAGTATTGATGCGTACATTTAAGATTCTTTTACAAAACTTTAAATGAATGCGCTCGATTTCTTTTGATTTTCCAAATCCCCAAATCTCAGACCCATAACCTAGTATTGAGCCAACGAAGGCATCAAATAATTGACAATTAACTTTTGGCTTGATATTATACTTATTGCAATTAGCCAATAAAACATTTAGTGCCTTAAGAGCCTTTCCAATTATGTGTTCATGATTCCTGGCAAATGTGCCCGTGTAATTGAAAACAGTTCCCAAATAATTGAAGTCGCTAACAACTTCAATTCAATTATTTTTATATAGAAACTTTTCATTTCTGAACAGACCACCTCTTTTACGAAATACCATGGCTTTTGTTTTACTTGTATTAACCTCTAGACTCCATTTATTACAGTACACTTCTAATAATGACAGTGACCTGATATCTTCAAGTGTGTTGCCTAGCATAATCATTTTTTTTCATTTATTTTTGCATAGCATTCATTTTAACAAACAGATCAAGAACAGATTCATACAAAAACAAAATTCTATGCATTTTCTATATGCGCATACGCACACGTGCACACAAGCGCACACACACACACCCACGCATACTTGCAAGCACCGCCAACTGAGGACACGCAACATTTCACATCCAAATGAGGACACCATTTTCCAGGGTGTCATTTCGAAAAATAATTACGTCAATGTGTTAAACGGACTTAAAGCTATCTGGGTAGAGGTTTAAATACGTAATCATTTTTTAACAAAACACCGCCAACCAGGGACATTGACACACCCAAAAAATGCAAACGAAACACCTCCAACCAAGGACATTCTGCCTCCGACCTCCAAATGAGGACAATTTATTACCAGGCAAATTTGAAGAAAAAAACAAAGCGGTTGTTCGGGAAACGTTATACGTCAACCTGTTCGTTGTGTGATTTGACTGTAAACCCTCATTTAAGAAAAAAAATATACTCGGACAACGAAGAACCCAACGGGGGTCACACCGACCTCATTGGTGTATTTGTTTAACATTCTGCATGGCGTTTTTTTAACAGATTCCGTCTGTCATTCTTACATGTTTGCTTCCTTGATCCACATATATCCCTCGATATTCTTTGTTTACGACAAATAACAACTTCTAAATCTCAGAATCTGTCCAGGATGCACATTATCAAGTATGTTCATTCTAGATGGACCTTCGATTTCGATTTCATTATTCTGTCAAAGTCGACATTGTTTCTCCGTTGTGTTTTTTTCACTGGTCCATGGGACTCGTTTCGTGGCCGTTGGAGCGCTAGATGGCAGAGTTGGTGTCATGGACGTTGAAACACAGGCTCACGGCCTTGGAGTCATGGTAGTTCCGGCGCTGGGTCGCGTGACGAGATACGTAGTCGTTTGAGCGCTAGGTTGCGGGGTTAGAGTCAGAGTAGTTACAGCGCTGGGTTGTTTGATGAGAGACGTGGTCATTAGAGCGCTAGGTCGCGGGATAGGAGTCAATGTCGTTGAAACCATCGGCTTGTGATGAGACACGTTTTCGTTAGAGCGCTAGGTCGCGGGAATGAAGTCATGGTTGTTGAAACGCTGAGTCGTGTGATGATAGACGTGGTCGTTAGAGCGCTAGGTCGAAGGAAAGGAGTCATGGTCGTTGAAATGATTGGTCGTGCATTGAGAGACGTGGTCGTTAGAGCGCTAGGTCGCGGGAATGGAGTCATGGTTGTTGAAACGCTGAGTCGTGTGATGAGAGACGTGGTCGTTAGAGCGCTAGGTCGCGGGAATGGAGTCATGGTCGTTGAAACGCTGGGTCGTGCATTTAGAGACGTGGTCGTTGAAACGCTGGGTCGTGCATTTAGAGACGTGGTCGTTGGAGCGCTAGGACACTGGAATGGAGTTATGGTCGTTGAAATGCTGGGTCGTGCATTGAGAGACGTGGTCGTTGAAATGCTGGGTCGTGCATTGAGAGACGTGGTCGTTAGAGCGCTAGGACACTGGAATGGAGTCATGGTTGTTGAAACGCTGGGTCGTGTGATGGGAGACGTGGTCGTTAGAGCGCTAGGTTGCGAAATTGGAGTCATGGTCGTTGAAACACTGGATCGTGTAATGAGAGACGTGGTCGTTGGAGCGCTAGGACGTGGGAATTGAGTCATGGTCGTTGAAATGCTGGGTCGTGTGAAGAGAGACATTGTCTTTAAAGCATAAGATCGCGGGATTGGAGTCATGGTCGTTGAAACGCCGGGTCGTGTGATGAGAGACGTGGTCGTTGGAGCGCTAGGATCCGGAAATGTAGTCATGGTCGCGGAAACGTTTGGTCGTGTGATGAGTGACGTTGTTGTTGGAGCGCTAGGTCGCGGGATTGGAGTCATGATTGTTGAAACATAGGCTCGTGGGGTTTGAGTCATGTTCGTTCCAGCGCCTGGTCGTGTGAAGACAGACTTGGTCGTTGAAGAGCTGTATCACTGGTTGGGGTCGTGGTCTTTGAAGCGCTTGGTCAGACTATGCTGTCAATATACAAGATAACACTGGGCGGACACTTATTCTTAGTAAATCAATTAGGTAATTGTCCAGATAAGGCGTTGTACGTATGTAAATCAAACAGTTCAATGGAATTTCGCTAGATTTCGCTTATGTTTATTTTATTTAATCAAGTTCTGCCCGTAATCATTAGCTGCATTATGACTTTGAACTGCCATGATGCTATCACTACATGTGTTGTGGTTAATGAACTTAGTAAGATGAGATAGCAGTGACTGCACTTCTCAGTCAATTTATATGAACATTTGAAGAAACAGAGTGATCCGTGACAAGAGATCCGTGTGCGAAGCATGCAACCGCTTGGTTCTTTAAAGCACCGGCACTTTCCTTTGTATCACCAGAACAAGGCAAGAAATGTTTATTTGTAATACACGTGTGTTAACAAATGAGCTATTTTCCGACACGTTTAGCATCATAATAAGCAACATCATAAAAAAGTGCACAGCGGGAAAGAAATACAAGATATTAAATTTAATGCCGAAAATAGAATGTCACAAAGGCAATCATAAAATTGATTCCTAAATAGTGGGTGATTAGGAATTAATTGATTCACACAAATAGAAAAATTATCATTTTGGGCCAAGGCATAAGAATAGCTAGCATAAATATAGCCGTGATCCATGACAACTTTATAAATATTCTTATATATGGTTGACTTCGCCAGCATTCTACGATTTTGAATAATATATTTCCTTAACTTTTTTCTTAATTTCGAAAATAAATTTAGATAAAACAAATAGGACCATGGGATATTCATTTGAAAAACTTTGTCGCCAAACACTGTGAAATCTACGGTCATTTTTCAAATTTGCATATTTTAAAGCATTTTAATACTGTACTTTGATAGCTGTATTGGTAGGGAATTTCTTATGCATTTTTTTTCTTTTTCATAAGCCGAACTTCAATGAATAAAGATTTTTTTTCAATATATCTATAGAGTCGTATATCACCCAATAGGGCGGTGTTTTACCCTATACAGTTATTCACACTATTACTAAATAAGTTTACGGTCGGAACGCTCGAACGAAATTTAACAATGAATTAAGAAATAATAAACATTTTACATGATCCCCGCAAGGGCCGTGTTTTCCGTATACAAATATCATAGGGCCTTACTTGGGCCGCATTTTACACTAGTTTACAATCGGAACACCCTGACCATCTCCGCCATAAAACGACGGCCGAGGTGTTCCGATTGATTACTGTAAAAGGCTGCGTTGCACTAAATTTGTGATGGTTGGCTTATACCATATTTATCGAGTACCGCGATTGATTTGTGTTTATATACGAAGTCGATACATGTGTATTTATTGCAAATATTTACACCATAATAATAACTTAAAAGGTATAAGTTTTAGGTAGGCAAACAAGCTCTGTCTCCGGTCACCTGCCTTAAAGTGACACTCTTATTCAAAATCAACTCATACCCATGTATAAGAAACATACATTTTAAGCGATAAACCTTTAACTACTTACTGAATAATACATATATTGAAAGTATAACTTACTGATAGCACGATTGTTATCGTGTATTTAATGGCTAAAAACGCAAAAATATTAAATGATTGGTGAATGCTAAAAGATTTACTGTGATTAACAATAGTCGTATCAGGTTGGAATACCGTGTTTTCTGCAACTTTCTTTCAAATATAACTCGGTATCCTTCATAAGAACCATTGTTTTGACATTTATTCATCCTTTTTGGTATTTTTAAACAATCGTATTAGTTATGGTAAATCTTACATGGGTATAAGAGTGCATCTTTAAAAAAGGGTAGGTTTGACGCCAAATCTTTTTTCAAGTTATTATTTTTATTACCAAAATTTACCCTTTGTGACCCAAAACCATAGATTCTGTGCTTCAAAACATCAGAAATTCCAGCATTAGAATCTTTGACATTATCTTAAGCCTAAAATACTTCAGTGTCCTACTTATGGTGAACCCAAGCATAAATGTATAATGAAACTATGTACAATCCTCCAATGTATATCATTGTCATGGCAAAGGGTTACTTCATTTAATGGAGCGATATCTTGGTAAATCATCGTTAGGGTGCATGTAATGTAAATTCATGCATATAATTATGTATGATTATTAAATTAATGCAAATTAATAACCAGTTCTCTTCATTATAATAGCAGGGTTGCAGACCCTTTAATGCTAAGAAATATCAGCCTCGACTATAGGCAGATAAATTACCCATTTTTTACTTTCAAAAATCCATTGTTCGAGTGCTCTACACTTATTCGAAAAATCATGTAATGTTTGTTCGAGATTTTCTCAGTTTGTTCAGGCGCGTAGGAGCTGGTACCACATGGGTAATGGCCGCGGTCCCAATATTCTAGCTAGTAACGGCAATTGGGCCGCCAAATTTGATACCATTTTTTTTTAAATTGTATTTCAAATGAAGCTACGCGCATATATATTAATACATGTCTGACACGATATTGAATATACAGGTCACCATGGCATGATTACTCTAATTGATTAAAATGAATTTAATGTGTGTGATTTATTAATTTGTGACTATTTGTGACTGTTTGTATTTGGTACAGAAATAGAAAATACTAGTATTAAATGTGTGCTTACAAACGTGTCCATAACATGTGTATTACTGTTTTATCATATTAGCATTTTCTTTCTCAGTGAATAAATGTTACCAAACGATATTAGTTTTAGATCTAACACCTATTTGAAATGTAAAAAGGTTTAGAGAAAAAAACATGAAAACAAAACCTGAACTCACTGGAAATCGAGTCTTTCAATGCTTACAATTGAAAAAAATCACCCGGGCGTGACACGAGCCCACCCCTTCCGCGGACCAAATGTCATTTGGAGTCCTTTGCGCCTGATGTGTTCGTTTCGAAAGATACACCGCTTGGTATTTTCCTAACTGTAAACTTTATTTCTATTTTTGTTCCTAGATATGATCGTAAGAAGAACACATGGATTGATTTGTTCGGCCCCTACTCACCCCCTCCCCCCACCACGCCCTTCCATCCGGACTAGTCAGAGCCATTCATGTATCTTAGTTCTGGTCCATAAACGAAATTCAATCCACCAGTGTTAAGTAATGTTGAGGCTCTTTGCTACTTGAAATATTTTTTGTCTTCGGCGAGTAGGATCTGGCTGCCTTCAAATGGATGGAACTTGGAAAGGGTGTTTTAATGTATTTGTGAAATGCTTTTATTATGTTGTTGTTGCTATTCATTGAATATATGATCAGACCATACTTTTTGCATTTTTGATGCATGAAAAATGCCTAATTTAGCGACGCCGACGGGTATCAATCCAGCGAATTCGTACGGTACTACAGAACAGAAATGTTGTCGGTGCGTTTATAGGTCAAGCTGGTAAAATCTTTCTGACTGTTTCTTTCTAAAAAAGTAACACCTCTGCATATTGTAACTCTTATATGGAAGTAAAACAGATAGTCATACTAACTGCCCTTAATTTCAATGGCTATTTCAGCGTGTGATAACGACTGCGTTGAAACAACTGAATCACCCAGTGTGTTACATCGGACTAATACTGTAATGTAATGCGAACAACGCATCATCTTGTGGAACTAAAATGACTCCTTTGCACTTTAAGGATGTGACACAGATATCTGTTTGCATATACATCAAGGATAATGTCAGCAAGTCAGTAAAGTTTTCAGAAGTATTTTATTGGTCTGATTGTAATACTGTAATAGTTAAGTGTCAATTAACAGAAACTTCAGATGGATGGATATATTTATATAGCTGATCATTACAAGACAGGTATTAAATACGAATATATCAATACTAAGTAATCAGTATAATGTAGACAAATGGATACAAATACATGTCAAAAGAACCTCGGATACATTACATGCTCGGATATGTGAAATAAGTACATAATTATCAATAGCCGGAAAGTAGATGATTTTTATCTCCAAAGAGCAGAATTCATACTTTTATTTATATGATAAAATATGTTGAAAGTCCACTTTACACAACAATCACTATTAAAGTCTAAACTTGATTGTCAGACTTTCCCCTGTTAGTTAAAATAACTTACAAGGCATATCTTATTTCAACATTGAACCTTGATCTTGCCAAGGTCAACAAGAGCGCCATGAAGAGAACACCAGCGCTTGTCTGTTTTTTTCTCCTTCGAAAATGAGGCATAACTCAATACAAACTAAAGCCAGAGTTATGCCCCTTGATGTACACATGCATATTGTCCCTGGCAACATCTTAACCAAGTTGTATTTAAATATGAAGTGATTTAGTTACTGTCCTAGGTAAAATACTGCATGATGCCCACAGCCCTGACAGGTGCCAAGGCATATCACAATACCAAGATACTTTTTTCTGAAAAATTTTCTTTTACAAAAATTAATGCATATCAAATTTCAGAAATAAACAAATCTTCATTCATTGGCTCTAGATACAATTCAACCAAACAAATACTAAACGTTTTGATAGCAAACAGAAGAAAGTTAATACATTTTTGTTTGACATGTTCATACATGATGATATTTCATTTGCATTTCATCAATTTATCCAACAACACGAAAAACATCACATCACTGAGAAGTGACAGAAGCATTCAATACAAAGCAATACCACACACCATTATTTACCATGGAACAAAAAAAACAATTGATTACACTGGAGTGTAAATGACCACAAACATCATGGACAATTCTAGCAAAATCACCTCCAATTGAGGACAAGTTATTACCATATTCAATTTCAAATTTTTAATTGTTAAAAAATAAATAAAAATAGAACAATATCCAAAGAAAATGTCAATCACTGATGGTATTCAGATATAAAGCTTAAATCAAAATGCAATCTAGTCTATTCTATAATTTAAAGTATCTATTTGTTTAATTGTTTGCTTTTTGATGAGCCTATTGCAAGGCCAGTTGCCTTGTTCTAATGTACCCTTTCACCATTGTCCTTGATCGCCTGGCAAGAATTGGATACTTCTTTATAAGTTCTTTATAAGTTCAAGACATTCTAACTTATTTTTGGTGGAGTATTAAGCTTAAAACACTTTTTAAGGCCATTTTCTACCACGTCTTCTTCAGCCTAGCTCCAAGGTGTTCTGACTGTGGCTGTTCGTTTTTCCTAAAACACAGAAATACAGGCTATTTTATAGACAAAAAAAATCACTATATTTTCATCTATTTTGAGCACTAAAATATGAAAGTGTGTTCTTGATAGTCCTCTTTAGGACAAATAACCATAAAATCCTATATTAAAACATGTTTTATCAATTGAAGTTGTCTAGGAATTAGCAACAGTGCCTCTGCAAGTCAATATATAAATATGACCTGTATTCAAGATGATGTGTTTTCACTGATAACCTTTATATTATTTGATTTCTTAATTTGTACAATAAAATGGGCACGGTAAGCAAACTCATTTTTCTGTAGCACTGACCTGAGCGACATGTCTAACAGTGCTATATAATATACATTGTTGTCCATGTTAAACATGTTTGACTTCAGGATTTTATTTGATATGTAGAAATTCAATTCAAGGCCTTTCTGTTAAATACAATTAGATATTTTCACTGTAACTTTTTACACTGATCAGTAACATGACACACATTCTGGCTAATTTAAACACTGAATAGGTTTTTTTAAGATTACAAGTATGGTTGTTACACAAAATTAATTGTACACTAAGGAAGACAACAGAAAAGCCTGATCACAAAAGTGCACTTACTCCTTTACAGAAACAACACTTTTTAAATCAAATTTGCTTTAAGAATAGAAATTTCTAATTGTTACAAATTTCAATATGATTCTTACATGGTTTGTGCCAATTCCAGCATTTACGACTGCTTTGAGTTGACCTATGGAGACAAAAACATATTATATATGCAAATAGGTCTGCTATGCTTCTTAACGCTAACAATTAATGCTATTTATAATAATGAAACAGGTGTCTCTCGACAAGTATTATTTGAATGAAATTGATGTACATTAACAAAACCTCTTTCTGAGGACTTTTCTAAAAATATCACCTCCAATGGAGGCCAGTTACTTTTATTAGACACCATGCCTGTATTGAGATCTCAGGTATTTCAAATTTCCTTGATGCCTATTATTTAAAATGCAGTACTGGTTCTGAAATATTGAAGGTGTAGTGTTTTTAATACAGGAGATAATTTATCTCAAACACACACACACAACTATCTCTACACAACTAGGCTAAAAGAGACATGTTGCAACAAAATGACATAGTATTTTGTCTTTTGAACCTCTGGTATTTTGATTTTGTTCTGTGGTAAGCATAATACTGAAAAGAAGTATTCAGCTTTACTGATTGTAAGCACATACAGGTACATATATTAAACATTTCGGTTAATGATAATGTTATTTACATACAATGATGTACAACCAAGATTGTGAAATGACCTTCAACCTACGACTAGAATGATGTCAAACTGATTTTAATATCTCTGGTGGTTTGAATTTCTTATTTGTTAAGCAAATTTCTACATGTAGTCATCACCTCAAAAGACAATGATTTTGGTCGAACACCCATTGATGTCCAAATGAAGACACTTCATTCCAATCACTTTTAACCCATTATGAAAACTACATTCCAAGACTAATTCTTTTACAACAAGGGCAAATCTATACATGAAAACATCAAATATCAGGCACCCGTTCATCTTATATTATAAAAACGATAAGTGTACCTATTTCAGTCCCTGGTTGATCAACGGAGGCATCAACATTATCAACATCCACATCATCAGCATCCACATCATCAGTATCAACAGTATTCACATCATGGCACTGTCCAGCTGCAATACAAAAACATCACATCACTGAAAAGTGACAGAAGCATCAAAAACAGAACAAGATTATACATTATGGTATTTACCATAGAAGAAAAACTACTGAATACAGTGCAGTGTAAATGACCTCCAACTGAGGACAATTCTAGCACAAACACCTCCAATTGAGGACAAGTTAATACCTTTGGACAACACATAAAACTATTTCATAAATATCTCTTGTTTCAAATATCATCCTAATCTAGGCACTTCAAACAATTTAGTCTTTAAGACAGGAGGCACGTTTAAAGAAAGTATTTTAAAGAAAACCCACTGACAACCAATATAAAAAAACTTCTGCAACTTCTAGTTAAGAAACAAGAGCTGTTATAAGACAGCGCGCTTGACTACGCCGCTTTGACTTAGAAGTGAAAACAATAACAATGTTATATGTGCCTGTCAAACACAATAAAACAATCAAATTAAAAAAGTGAACAAGAAGCGGGATGTGACAAAACCAGGTTTTTAATGATTGGCAGAAGAGATTCAGTTTCAACTGCTTTCTTCTATCTTTAGTAGCAGTGACCTTGATGACATGGGCCCCAAACACAATCCCATGGAAATCCTCCATAAACTCTTCCTACATATTAAGTTTGGTCACAGTATGTCAAACATAACTGAAACAGTAATCTATTTTTAGTAACAGTGACTTTGACCCAAGAGGGCCGAAAGGCAATCCATCAAAGCTCTGCATATTGTCCTATATTCCAAGTTTGGTCACACTATGTCAACCCTTACTTGAGATATTCAGTACCGGTACTTAGCATATTTCTATTTTTAGTAGCAGTGACCTTGATTCCATGGGCCCCAAACACAATCCAATGGAAGTCCTCCATAAACTCTCCCTACATATTAAGTTTGGTCAAAGTATGTCAACCATAACTGAAACAGTAATCTATTTTAGTAACAGTGACTCTGACCCAAGGGGGCCGAAAGGCAATCCATGAAAGCTCTGCATAAACTTGTCCTATATACCAAGTTTGGTCACACTATGTCAACCCTTACTTGAGATATTCAGTACTAAGCATATTTTTATTTTTAGTAGCAGTGACCTTGATTCGATTGGCCCCAAACACAATCCAATGGAAGTCCTCTATTAACTCTTTCTACATATTAAGTTTGGTCAAAGTATGTCAACCATAACTGTTACTACATTTTCCTGTTCTACAGAAGTTCATTACTTTTATTTGGATTGGTTTTTCTTACTGCTTAAAGACCGACTGAATTAGTTTCAGTAAGTTATCTGTCCTCTGAAGGTACCTTCACCATTTTTACTTTCCTGGGCTCTGTTAAGGTAGTGCGTGGATTCCCTGTGGGCCACTCACATTTTTTCATATAGGTTTTCCAATTTAAAAACTTGATTATTGTACCTGAGATGTTAAATTTCTCTGATTTTTGATAGTTAGAAATAAGTTACTTGGAGTTTATTTTTTTATACTGTGTTTGTCAATTTTTGGCACTCGACAGAATTGTTTCAAACTTACAGCCTAAAGTTGCATTATGGCTTGCCTGAGCACCTAGGTATATCTAAGGCATTTATTAATTTCATAGTTAGTTTGGTTTTTACAGTGTTATTTCCATTTGAATTTAATTAATGAACTTGAATAGATTGATTAAAAAAATGCAAACATCTCAGTTGTTCTTCACACCCAACCTCCCTGCCTTTGCCCTGTGTCGAACCTGAGGGTTCTTGTAACCGCCCGTGTGGCTTACTACCACTTGTTGAGGTTCGGTTACACAGTAATCTATTTTTAGTAACAGTGACATTGACCCTAGGTGAGCGAAGTCAATCCATGAAAGCTCTGCATAAACTTGTCCTATATACCAAGTTTGGTCACACTATGTCAACCTTTACTTGAGTTATTTAGTATAAGCATATTTCTATTTTTAGCAACAGTGACATTGACCTAGACCATAACTCTAGGGGCCCAAAACACCATCTCAGAAAAGGTCTCTATAAACTCTTCCTATATACCAAGTTTGGTCTATTTATTTCAAACCTAGCTAAAATTATTCCATTCATAAGGTGACTTTGACGCTGCCTCCCACCAGCCGCCCGAACAATGACGCAAGTTGACATTCAAATAACTGGTTTTCCCTTTATGAAAATGTGGTTAAGAATATATATAAAAATGTGCCTT